>NC_039362.1:172883292-173202094 GCF_003573695.1 Papaver somniferum | reverse complement strand
GACGATTTCTCCAAAGTCCAACATGCATATCAAAAATCGTTAACCAAACATGAAACATCATCAAGCAAAGATGAAAAATCGTTAGAATTCAAGCTTAGTGATTAACGACTACCATTTTGAGAAATCAATTTCTCCGATTAAAACCCTAATTTTTAGCAGAACATCAAATTAAACTGAAACCCAAGTTAGAGTTGGGGGTTTTAAAGGACATACCTTCTAATTGGAGCCATTTGTTTGTCCGGAGGTTTTGATTTCTTACCTGTTCTCGAATACTCCTTCGCCACTTTAATGGTATCCACGAGAGTGGGGATTTGATTGGCTAGTCTCGCAATCCTCTTCGTACGTGCCATGTTTGTAGAAGAAGTTAATCGTCGATTAAAGTTTTCGCATCGACGATGAATCAGATGAAAAAAATTTTCTCCACGGTCGTTAATGGAGGATGAGGAACTGATAGAGAGAGGGGGAGAGGATAAGAAGAAAGGTTTTGTGTTAGATTGAAATGGGGGCCTAACTTAAGTCTTAATAGGATTTTAGGGTTATTTTCTGAGAAGGGTAAAATGGTATTTTCACCATCATTTTGGAAGCCCCTTATCTTTTCTGGTGTGGGTATAAATTTGGTGAGGCCCCCAATTCAGCGTTGATATTATGTATGATGGCTAAATCATTAGGATTTTGAAGCTAAAGTTGTTTCATTGACAGGAATCAAAGAAACAAAAAACCCTAAATCGCTACATAATCTCAAAACCCCCTAAGTCACCGACATATACACAATCGAAGCCAATCCATACTCAGAGATAATATTCTTGATAAAGAAACCAAAATAAAAAATGAGATCTAGAAAACCTAAGGAAAAAAACCTTACCAGATAAGATGGAACAAGGTAGGCTAATCAGTTTTAACAAATTCAGCATTAGTAGAACAATCATCTCAATATGATTCTCGACATGCTTCTTTCAGTAATCAATCACCCTTACCAACATATTTCAATCTTCTTAAGAATTTTATACAACATCAAGCACCCTTAACAACATATTAGGTTATGAAGTTCATACAGTGAAATGGAAAATGGAGGAGGATATGTATGGAAAATCAGAATTGAAGGAAGTTCCTTTCGGTTTTGGGTAGAGAGATTGAGAGAGGGGAACATAGAAGAAGAGGTTGAGACGATGCGGCAGAATGTTAAATGAGAAAAGAAATGAAAGATGGAGGGAATATAATCTAGGGTTTTAAGTGCATCTCGAGAAACATACTAAGGGTAGAGATATTAGCTTAGGTATACACGGTGTAGATGGATGGCTAGAAAGAGTGGGCCCAAGTAAAAACTCATGTGTTACAATCCAAGTGTGACCAAGCGTGTGAACGACACGCCTAAATTTTTTTTTGTAACGGCTGGCCTCTGTTAGGAATTATTGAAAGATTCGCAACGACTACACCATGTTATACAACTTATTCGTAACGGTCATTTGTAATGGGTATTGCGTAACGGCCAGTAAGCCGTTACGAATTTTAATTACTGATCTTGAAATTTGGTGTAGTGAATATAGTATTTTATATTTAGATTTTATTTTACAAAGTATTTTATTTAAAAAAAAGAAAGAGTAATAGACCCTAAAAAATCAAATTTGTTCATTTTGCTTTAATCACGATTGTTCATCCACCTGATTCACCAAAATTTTCTATCTGGTAATAACCATAGGAATTTCCCTAATGGTTGATCTTTGGACTTGAGATTCAAATTAATAGTCAAGGTTGTTTTTCCAGTTTAATTTCAATTAGCCTCCCGTCTAACATGATAAAGGGGGTACCAAATCCGTAAGGAGATACCATTCCATACTAAAGAAAAATTATCTTGATCACGTGATTTCTATATTGGCATCCCCTCAAAGGTTTGGTATTCCCTTTACAAATCGTGCCCATCAGGTACAAGTAGCTGGAGGTGTAAAATGTACCGGCCCGGCACAACCCGGTACACGAAGCAGCATGCTTCACGTGCCATGTGCCGTGCTGTGCTGTGCTAACGACTTAAACGTGTCATGCCATGCTGTGCTTTACCAGTCAAAAGCTACGCACAACACAGACCACGGGCACAACACACGAATAAACGTGTCGTGTCGTGCTGTGCCGTGCTAGCACACATGTTACAAACAATTTGAAGTCACTTAATGGTATACATTAATTCGGACATTATCATGAGAATCTAAATAGACAACATATCATTTGAAATTGTTTCAAGTAAAATTAATATGTTTATTCAATAAAAAGAAATATCCCATCAAATATAAAATTGGATCATTGTCATGTAAACTAATGCTGTAATCAAATATAGGTAACGACATTATAACAACGATATTGAAATATATTTTCCAAATATTTAAGTAGCTAGAATGTCAAAAACTAAGCTAGAATAGTGACTCTTTTGTGAAATATACACAAAATGTGATGTATTATGTCTTGTTATATGGTTCTCTTGTGCATGCTATGACGTGCTTTCTTAAAGTGTTGTGCTGGGCTGGGCCACGTGCTTATCCGTGCCGCGTGTTGTGTTGTGCTACTGTGCCAATTAGGCTAACCCAGCACGGCCCATGAAACTAACGTGTTGGGCCGTGCTGGGCTAGGCTGGACTCAGGTTTTAGGGTGCTGGGCTGGGATGTGCTCGCGCTGGCACAACCCAATTTACACCTCTGGATACAAGGAAAAGAATGATAAAAGAACTCACCCCGGTCCTAGTGGAATTCGAACACCAAATCTGTCTATTTGGAGTTCCTCCCTGATATTCAAAATCAGAGCTGAAACCAATCTTCTTCGTCCTCCTTCTAACCAGGATAATGATTCCTCTAAGAAAGATAATCTCTAATTACCATCCTTTGTTACGACTTCCTCATTTATTTCTTCTAAGTAGTAATAGAAGTTATGTTTCTGACCTATCTCGTTTTGGAAATGAAGTGATTAATGAATGTAAGTCTGGGAAAATTAAGAAAGTAGATGATGCTTTTGGTTATTTTGATAAGTTGGTTGCAATATCATTTGCCATCAATTGTTACATTTTCGTATCTATTTAGTACACTATCCAAAATTGGATGTTATTTCGATGTCATCACTTGTATATGTTAGCCATACTGTTGCGAGACTTTCTCATGACTCTCAACTGAGCCAGTCTACAACAGCAACCGGTCTACAGCCTTGTAACTAGGATTTATAGTTAGCAAAAACTTGTTCTTTGTTTGTTACCATCTATATCATCTGTAACAGTTTCTGAAATAGTTCTGATGAACTATCAATATAAATAAGAAACTCATCTCCACACTTTTGTTGTGGAAGATATTCACCTATATTCAGTGTTCTAAGTTGGTATCAGCTTGTCGATCCAAGGCTTCCGCAAAAATACAAAAAAAAAATCCTAAAACACCACTAATGGCTACAACATCTAGCCTTTGACAAATCCAGATTCATCACCTGGTAACTCTCAAACACACAGAAACCAATCATCTTCTTTGGAAGACACAATTCAAACCTATCCTAAAGGGATATGGTCTCACGGGTTTTATTGATGGAACCAAGGTAAAACCTGCTAGAACCCTACCTGATAGTGATGATTTCAACCCAGATTTTACAGAACATGAGGCATGTGATTCAATGTTGGTTGGATGGCTAAACTCCACTCTTACACCTGAAGTGCTCGCTGAAGTTGGTGGACTGGATACGGAAAAGCAGGTCTGGGATAAGCTAGAAAGCTATTTTACATCAAAAACCCTTGCACATCAGGTGAATCTGAAAAGGCAATTTCATTCACTACAGAAAAGTAACAAAACTCTTAAACAATTTTTGCAAGAAGCTAAGAGTTTATTTGAGCAGCTTACTGCATCTGGATGCACGGTTTCAGATGATGAGAAGAAACATGCCATTAGTAATGGTCTAAACCAAGCTTATGACTCAATTGTAACTTCATTGAGCACTGCTGAAAATATGACTATAGATAGCTTCTATACTCATTTACTAACCTTTGATATGCGGTTAGAACAACAGTTACAGTCTTTGCAGCAACCTTTGGCTAATGTAGCTGTTGTGAGTAGAAAGCCTGATCAGAGGAGTTTCAACAATCATTGGAATTAATATCCAAACAACAATAATCATAACAACATGACGAACAACAACAATAATCCAAGAAACAACAACAATTCTCAGCAGCAACAAAGAGGAAATCAGGGAGATCAAATCTGTCAAATTTGTAAGAAGAGGAATCACACGGCAAATCGGTGCTGGTTTCGATACGAGAAAAGCAACGTCAATCAACGTCAGCCTGCATCTTACATAACATTACCAGGTGGACAGAATGATAATGGTTGGGTAACATACACTGGAGCTACTCACCATCTTACTGCAGATTTGAGGAATCTCACTATTCCTCATGAGTATGATGGTACTGAGCAAGTACACGTTGGTAATGGTAATGCACTCAACATTGCCAATGTTGGTAATGCCTCATTCCTTTATAAGTCAAGATCTTTTTTTTTGAACAATATTTATCATGTTCCGCAAATTAAAACAAACTTGTTGTCACTTTCTCAATTCTGCAAAGACAATGATGTATTTTTTGAATTTCACACATCTTACTTTGTTGTAAAGGACAAGCAAACGGGGGAAACACTGCTGCGAGGGACGAATAGGAATGGTCTCTACGTCTTTTCGGGAATAGACATGCTAGCGCCTTCAATAAAGTCGCAAGCTCGTGTATCTTCTACTCTACCACTGTGGCACCAACGTTTGGGTCATCCAGTGTTGCGTACGGTATCCAAAAATTTTCATCAAAATTCAATTCCAGTCTTAAGTAATAGCTTTGATTTCTGTCACTCCTGTCATGTTAGTAAAAGCAGGAAACTACCTTTCTCTCTTAGCGAAACTGTTTATGACAAGACGTTAAGCTTGATAGTCTCTGATATTTGGGTTTCACCCCAGCTATCTAGACTTGGTTTTCGATATTATATTCTTCTTATGGATGTTTATTCACATTTTACATGGATTTTTCCTCTTGTCCAACGTTCTGATGCATTAAATACATTCATTCTCTTCCGTAAACAAATTGAAAATCTTACAGATCATAAAATTAAGGTTTTTCAATCTGACAATGCACTTGAATACAAAAAATTCACATCTTATCTGAATGACTCTGGAATCCAACATAGGTTTTCTTGCCCACATACATCACCTCAGAATGGAATTGCAGAACGTCGTATTCGCCATGTAACTGAGTTTGGTTTGGCTCTTTTGTTTCACGCACACATGCCACAGTCCTTTTGGGCTGATGCATTCTCTACAACTTTCTATCTCATCAACAGGCTCCCTAAATTCAAATCTGAGACTCCTCTTGAACTCCTATTTAATAAGCAACCAAATTACACTTTTCTGAGAGTTTTTGGCTGCTTAGCCAACCCTTGTCTTCGCCAATACAATAAACATATACTAGAGCTACGATCTCTTCTGTGTGTTTTTATAGGCTATAGCAGTGTGATGTAATTTTTAAGTGGTGGTAAAGTTCGTTCAACACGGATTGTGTAGACTCGATTTTAGACTCAAATTAAAATAGAAAACTTAAAAAGAAATTGTATTCAAGATTATAAAAAGCACTGATACAAATAGATTCTCAAAACAATAGTTGTAAATAGATTCCACCAATCTCCAATTTTTATGTGATTTAATCTAGTCAATATTTATGCAACTCTTTATGTTTAAAGTGATTCTAATATTTTCGCCTAGACAAATAGATTCTCAAAACAATAGTTGTAAATTGAAAGCATGGACCATCAAAATACTTAACCTAAGCATGACCCATCAATTGAGAACACAACCACTTAATCAGAACCATATATTCAATTTCAGTTCAGTGCAAATAATCATAAAAGAATTGCAAAAATTAAATTAAATAGAATTTACCACATAATAATTGGAAAAATGGCTTCCTCCGTCGCCTCAGCAATGGGGTTTAGCTCCTCATACTATTCAGGTGCTCGAAATAGGTTTTCATAGCTCAAAAGGGTGAAAAACAAAAGAAAACTAGTTTAGCCGACAGTCTGCAACGGTTTATGGGCGTTACAAACTGACTGTTACAGAGAACTGTTGCAATAAACTGTTACAGGAAACGACAGAAGGCGTATGTTGTAGAATAAAAGACTGTCCTGAGGAGTCTAATGTTCTCCATGTTCTTCCTTCTACACCAGCAAAACTCGATTTCCTGCAACTCCTCCTATTGATCTATGTGGTATTCTAAACTTCCCCAAAAATGTTCCAATAACTTCGTCCCCTTCCCTGGGACTCGAACACACCTTTTATACTCCTCAAAAACCTAAAAATATCGATTAAATTCCTCTTTTTCTTTTCGTGCAAGCCACGACAATAATCTTCTCTGCCAACTTCCTTACGCGTTTCTAAGACTTCCAAATCATCCGAAACTCTTCCTTATATAGAATCTCATTTTAGGAGACAATATCACGCCTTTAGTCTCCCTGAAATTCCTAAAATAATTCCTACAGAGACCCGTGTATAACTCCACCTCTGTTTTGCTCCAAATCGATTTCTAGCCCAATTCAATCCATTCCAGCGCCCATACCAAGCCCGTTATGCTTAATCACGTCCAGACCAACAAGTTCCAGCGATTGAATCTCTCTGAAACAGCCGAGAAATTCGAACCAAGTTTCGCTCGTTGCTGCCATTTTTTTCCCGCCAATTTTCTTTTCTCTGATTCCCCTCTTGCGGATTATCCAGCCAATTCTGAGCAAAACTAAGACCATTACCATCCCTGTTTAGGCTTTAGGAATAAACCCATTTGATTTCAGCCATTGAATCTCCCTAAAACAGCTTCAATTCTTCAATCCTAATTTGTTCTTGTTTTTCCCTCCAAAATTCAAAATTCAAATGGAGAAGATGACTGTCCGTTATCCAACAGTGGTGTGCGAATAGTATATGCCTGGAAATGGATGCCCCTTAGTAATTAGGTTACCCTTTAGTAATTGGTTACCCCTTATCCATTTGAGGGGTCCGAATAGCAAGTGTCCTCCGGGGTGCCCCGCGCAACTTTTCGAGCCGATTTTTCCAAAAATGTTTATTGGCCAAAAATACCTACACACACATAAAACACCATAATAAGTACAAAAATGAGCACTATCAATATATAGAATCGAGACAAATTAGACATAAAAATGTGTCTATCACAGTGCTCATAAGGGTTACATGTGTTTGCATCGTGAAACAATTGGATGTTGAGAATGCCTTTTTACATGGCCTTTGGAAGAAGATGTCTTCATGAAGCAACCGCCGGGATATGTAGACCCAAATTTTCCCAATCATGTTTGTAAGCTGCACAAGTCGCTTTATGGACTTAAACAAGCTCCCCGAGCTTGGTTTTCGAAACTCAGCAGTTACTTGTTGCATCTTGGGTTTAAAGCCTCAATTGCTGACAGTTCATTGTTTGTACTGTTGTCAGATTCTTACACTATATATGTCTTGGTGTATGTCGATGATATAATAGTCATCAGATTCGGATCCAGCTATGATTACCAATATCATTGCAGATCTTGGTAAAGCCTTTGCTATAAAAGACTTGGGTGATTTGTCTTTCTTTTTGGGTGTCGAAGTTCTCAGGCAAGGATCAGAAATTGTTTTAACTCAGCGCAAATATGTCACGGATCTTCTACGACGTACCAAGTTGGATGGCGTTAAACCGGGGACTACACCATTAGCTTCAAATGTCAAGATTCAGAAACTTGGCTCAGAAAAGTTTGCAGACCCAACATTGTATCGTAGTGTTGTTGGTGCACTTCAATATTTACATCTGACGCGGCCAGACATTTCAGTGGCAGTTAATAAAGTGTGTCAATACATGCATGAGCCGTATGTGGAGCATTGGGAGCTGGTGAAGAGGATCATTCGTTATCTGAAGCATACCGTCGACTATGGTTTACATCTAAAATCATCAAGGGACTTCTCATTACACGCATACTCTGATGCGGACTGTGCTGGCAGCCTAGATGATCGCAGGTCTACAAGTGGATATTGTGTATAGTTTGGTGGAAACTTAATTTCTTGGAGTGCCAGAAAACAGAAGACTGTCTCTAAATCTAGCACGAAAGTTGAGTATAGGGGAGTTGCCATTGCCACCTCTGAAGTAATTTGGATTCAGTCGTGACTTAAAGAACTTGGTATTGCTACAACAACTCCAACGTTGTGGTGTGATAATCTTGGTGCGACTTATCTTACTGAAAACCCTGTTTTCCATGCACATACTAAACACATAGAGATCGACTATCATTTTGTGCGAGAAAGGGTAGCGACAAGAAGTTACAGGTGCGGTTCATATGTTCTAAAGACCAACTGGTTGATATATTCACGAAGGGGCTCTCTTCTCCTAGGTTTCACTACATTCGGAACAAGTTGCACATTCGTCAACTGCGGTACAACTTGAGGGGAGGTGTTAGCCATACTGTTGCGAGACTTTCTCATGACTCTCAACTGAGCCAGTGTACAACAGCAACCGGTTTACAGCCTTGTAACTAGGACTTATAGTTAGCAAAAACTTGTTCTTTGTTTGTTACCATCTATGTAGCATCTGTAACAGTTTCTAACAGTTTCTGAAATAGTTCCGATGAACTATCAATATAAATAAGAAACTCATCTCCACACTTTTTTTGTGGAAGATATTCACCTATATTCAGTGTTCTAAGTGTATAAGAAGATGAATGATATTGGAATTCAACCTTGTTTCTTGACCTTGAACATTTTGATTAATTGTTGTTGTCAATTGAAGGAAACTGATTATGGGTTCAGCCTTTTTGGTGGTATTCTGAAGATGGGTTACGATCCTAACATCATCACATATACTAATTTGATCAAGGGGTTGTGTTTGCAGGGAAAGATTCAGGTTGCCGTTGAACTGTTTGACAAAATGATTGATAGGGGAGTTCAACCGAATACAATCACATGTAATACCATAATAACTGGGCTTTGTAGAGTTGGTGAATTAGAGAATGCTCTTCACTTGCTGAGGAACATGGCTAAATGGAATTGCGAAGCTAGTATTGTTTCTTATGGTGTGATTATGGATGCTTTAGGAAAAAGAGGATTGGTTGACGAGGCTCTGCATCTGTTTTGGGAAATGATAGATGATTCCAGTATTGTAACAAATGTCATTGTTTACAATTCTCTGATTAACGGGTTTTGCAAAAATGTCAGGTTAAGTGAAGCGATCAGACTCTTCGATAGCATGCCTAGTAGAGGAGTTTCTGCGGATTCATATACTTACAATTCTCTGATTCATGGGCTCTGCAATTCTGACAGTTAAGCGAAGCAGTTAAAGTCTTCGATAACATGTCTAACCGTGGAGTTTCTGCAGATTCATATACTTACAATTCTCTAATTCATGGACTATGCATGCGTGGTTTATGGAAGGAAACAATAAGATATTTTGATGAAATGGTGGGGAGGGGTATTTCGCCAACTATAGTTACTTTTAACGTATTGATAGATTCCCTGAGTAAAGAAGGGAGGATGGAAGAAGCTTCCAAGATATTTGATGCGATGATTAAGCTGCGCAAAGAACCTGATGTGTATACTTATAATTCCATGATATTTGGTCTGTGTTCAACAGGTAAGCTAGAGGAGGCACACAGATTGTTTGGCTCCGTTACGGATAAGGGCCTCCAATATGATCTTTACAGCTTCAATCTGCTAATTAATGGATACTGCAAGAGTTCTGGGGTGGATGAAGCCATTCCACTCTTTAAGGAAATGGAAAAAAGAAGGGATTAAAACCGGACCGAGTTACCTCTAATACACTAATAGCTGGACTGTGCAAGACCGGAAAAGTTAAAACGGCACAGAGCATGTTAATTGAGATGCAATCTGACTGGGTATCTCCAAATATAGTTACATATAATGCACTTGTGAACGGGTTGTGCAAAGCTGGAAACATTGAGAAGGCAAGACAATTGTTTTCTGAAATTCCTAACAAAGGATTAGTTGTGAACATCAAAACATATACCACTATAATCAATGGTATGTTCAAAGAAGGGATGTTTATTGAGGCCGAAAAGTTGATCATTGAAATGAAAAATAAAGGTTGCATACCAAATGCAACTACGTATGATACCATTATTAGGAGTTATCCTTTGGAACATGATTGTACAAGAGCATTGGAGTTTCTTAAAGAAATGCACGGAAGGAAATTATCACTGAACTATGCCACTAAATCTCTATTGATCAGTTGCTTGTCTGCAGAACAACTCCAAAACTTGGATTCTCCTGAAACCTAGATAAGATTGAGGTCTCTTGTACGGTTAAGGAAGGGTAAGGTCATCATGACTTCCAGCTGGTTTTTTTACTTAGTTTTTATGTATTTTCCATTTTGCAGTTATATAGAATTCTTAAACACATTTAGACCTGTCATAAATATAGACTATTCATAAATGTAGATCCAACTTGGGAACACTTGTCATAGCTCATTGTGCACATGAGTTTATAACTCTCGTACAGGAAGAAATTGCTTCAGCCTTATCATTATTTTCTAATGTGCCGTGTAACTACTTGGTATAGCTGAGATTGCTCGCCGCATAATCACTCTCTGCATCTAATGACATTCTGAAAGATCCATGAATATGTATTAAATTAGTTCAATTTTACATTGATTATATATGTACGGATGATACTAATGATCAATATTAACATACTCTGGGATTGTTTTTCGACGTGAACAGGAAAGTACGTAGACGTACCGCTGGAGAAAGCCAACATGACAATGAAGAGAAACAGTAAGAAGCTAAGTAAAAACTAAAAACTAATCTTGCTCATTATTTTGGCGATGATGGATAGATCGTCTTCTTTTTCTGATAATGCTTGTATGCATCATACAATGAAATACAGCATGTACTAGGAAACGGAATAGACCAAATATTATCCATATGAGTTAAAGTAGGAAACCAGACACCCATAGCGATTTGAACAACGCAAGGCACCTTTTCCAAGTATTGTTTTGTAAAAACATCATTTCTTTAGTAAAAACACCTTTAAAGGATACACTGGATTTTGGGGAAATCTAATTACCTAGAACTTTGTTGGCGTGAAATTCAAATAATGCATTCTTATAGCGTTAAAACGTAACCTGGCACTGCTACCTCTGAAGGAGGTTGAATTGACATAATGTTACGTCAATGTGAACCTAAGACAAAACCCCCTACTTGTGTTTTGAAGGATCCTGCAAAGCATATGGGTAAGATAACGGCAATCAAGATAAGAAACGCCAAATATCGTGGTTCGAAAAGAACTCGGCCACATGCATATGGAGCCAGAATTTATATGTTCATAATAACCATCTGGATAGTAGAATTAGAAAGGTTGTATGGGGGTGGGCTTGACCAGTTTTGTACCCGAACTTAAGCATAAATTTTATTTATAAAGTTGGCACAACTTTTATTAAGCACAACACGCAGTCCACTTCAAATGTAGGGAATAAAATACAAACATAGGTACATAAGAATATGATATAGTAATCTATATCAAAATATTAAGCGGACAAATCACAATACAACCCACACAATTACTAAGGTACTTATTTTTTGTGATCGGTTGCTAAGGTACTTATGTATGAACCGCGGTACGATTAGCTTGAAGTGCTTAATTTGTGAGGCATCTTGAACGTCCACAGTTGCTCCTGCATGGATGCTGGCCTTCTGGGCATGTAAAATCTGTGTCCCAGGGGGTAGCGCATCGTAACGCTGGTTTATATTCTGGGCAGAAAGGTGCCAGGCATCTTGAAATTCCACAGTTGCTCCTGCATGGATGCTGACCTTCTGGGCATGTAAATTCTGGGTCCCAGGGAGTAGCGCATCGCAATGCTGGGTTATATTCTGTGCAGAAAGGTGCTAGTTCCTGAACCTCCTGGAGTAGCATCCCTGAATGATATTCAGTTAATTAATAAGATAAACTAACAAAATTTGTATCATTAGTGAATTATAAATCTATCTATTTGTAGTAAAGTAGACTTACTGGTCGAAGAGGAGGTTGGGATGGCAATCAAAACGAATAAAAAGAAACTGAGGAACATGCTGATGTTCTTGGCCATGGTTGAGTGAATGATATTTCTGAATATTGCTGTATGTAAGGTCCGGAGATGATTTAGGTATATTGATTGACGAATGTTGATGATGATGATCAAGTAATGCTAACTGACCTCTCTATATATAGCAATATACAAATTCAGTATATATTTCTTTTAAAAACAATTAGACAGTATAATAAGAAAGTCTTTGTTCAACTGTTTCGTCTATTACATTTTTATTCTTTCAGCACGTTGTGATTACGTATGGTGAGTTATCAATAGACCGTCGGTTCATAAATGAACTTAGGCGGATTTTTTTGACCATTAAAAGAGAACAAATATCACAAAGTTAACAAACAAGTTTTAGGAATAAGGATTTGTTACAAATAAGGATTCTTGACCATTAAAAGAGAACAAATAAGGATTTTTGACCGTCGGCATATCATGGACATTAGCCCCCTGACCAAGTGTTTTCGATGGGATAGGTGTTACAAAAAAGATAAGATATTGGCTGCAATTTTTTTTATACTTATCGGAACAAAATTCTGTATTTTAAAATTTATAGTGGTTGTTGGGGTTTCTTCCAAAATACGTACTAATTTTGTATTGTATCTCTTAGGCGGCTGAAAACCTTGTGCTGTCAATATTGGACCAATGCAGTAAGTTTCCCACTTTGAACCCATTTTTGGGGACTGCCCATTTTCTATTTTTATTTCTTGTTCTTTTTCTTTTTAGGCTGGAGGATATGGTCCCGCTACGGGGATAACATGCACAACCGATAAAATTTGAATGGTGCAGCGAAGATGCGAGGATAACATGCACCAATCAAGAAATGGTCCAAATTTTTGTCGATTAAAAAAAAAGAGGTTCAAGCATATATATATATATATATATATATATATATATATAAGTTCTGTAAACCCGTCCAAATGGACGGGCTAGCTCATTAACTGAACCGAAAGGAGGGATAAATCTAATTCATGGTGGTTGACCATTTATGCATGTAACTTCTTTAATGGACATAAAATATTATGCCAACAAAAATTCGTGAAGAGCACATTTCACAACAAATGTTCAGAACATCGAACATATATAATATATGAAAAATACAAATTATGTGTTGCTTGTGACATTAAAATATTATGCTAACGAAAACTTGACGAATGCACACTTAATTATTTCCGCTCTTGCATAAACTTTTTCATCCATAGATGCCCACAAACCTTTGTTAACTTCATGCATGGTAATGTACGTAAGGGTGTTCTCATATAACAAAGCTAGCTGTATAGTTTTAGCAGCTTACGAATAAGATACATGTTAGTTACTTGGGCCTGAATCAGATACATGTTGGTTACTTGTGCCTAAGAAATACATGTCGCAATCTAAAACATTATATTATCTACAAAATTATATAAGGAGAGAATTTCTCAAAATTAAGGCTTAAACAAAAAGAGCAAAAAATTAGTAAATATAAAATACATATGAATAAATGCCATTCTACGTCGAATGTTTGTGCTAGTAGTATAAAGTTAATGAAGCAAACCCAAGTTAGTCATTCCTTTAATGGATCTTGTGAATACGAAACGAAATTAGTTAAGCAAAACAAAAAATAATCATTTTCAAAAAAAAGAAAGAAAAAAAAAACACAAAATAACTAAATAAAAAATATTTCTTAAAAAACGGTAAACCCCCTGAAGCATATAAGACAACTGTGACACCCAAAAAATGATGAAAAGGGGAATAAAAATGATGATACGGGGAAACAGAAAGGCGATTGCTAAAAGATGTTAAAAATTATGTGTTGCTTGTGACATGTTTCCCATATATTCATGAAGTCAATAGAGGTGAATCACCTCAGCGTCTTGACTTGCTAAAAAGCCTTTCTTTATGTCGTTCATAGATTGATATGGAGCCTCTTCTTCTTCTTGCTGCCTTTATAATGAGACTTGTGAAAGCCTGAAATGAGACCATAATCGAAATGTAATACATAGGCAATAATCAGAAGGAAGTAATTCGGTATGCATGTCATCATTCAGCTTAAAACACAATGCGCCAATGACTCTCTAGAAGGTTACAAAAACTACTGTCATGCTTTTTTCTCAAAAAGAAACAAAATACTACCGCCAGGCTTTGAGGTTAGTTTTTCTTCTTTTTTTCTGCTGAGGGTTTGAGATCAAATCAACAATGACTTCAACCCATTAAGATAAAAGCTATCTATAAAATATGAAAAAATTCTGCACATATACATAGTAAAATAATAATTACCTTAATTAATCACATATTGAGATTGCCTTCCATCCTCAATGCTTCTGTTGAGAGAAGAGAGTTGAGAGCTCAACGTTCGGAAAATGGACGATCAATAGCTAGCTTCTACCACCACGAAAGGGAAAGAAAGAGGAAGAATACAGTTAATGGTCCAATCCTTACCTCCTTTTGGTCTCTTCAAGAGCCGTTCTTACAGATTGGAACATACTCCGTCAGTCACCATTTTTGTCTACTATTTTATTCCGACCATGCGCGCATTCAAATAAAATTTAGTTTCCCATTCTTGAGACTCGAATACTACTACATCTGAATCCCGCCATCTGAATCCATGGTCGGTTCTTATTCAGACCGTGCGCGCATTCAATTAAAATTTTAATTTCACAAAAATGATTCCAATTTTTGAGGCACCGAAAACCAAACGGAAAATGGGTCATTTGTCCAAATATTTTTAAAACACGTTTCAAATGGACGAGTAAAAAATAGTTTGGGTGAAATGGACACAAAAAAAATAACAAGGATGAAACTGGATTCATCCTGATTTAAACTTAAAAAATAGCAAAGATGAAACTGGATGCATCCTGTGTAAATTAAAAATAAGAAAAAATATTTGAAAATGGGCAGGATGAAACTGTTTACATCCTGGCTATTTTTACATTTTTGTCCATTTAAACAATATCAAAATCTAACTGTCCTTTTCACCCAAGAATTGTTGATTTTGGTCTTTTTAACCAATTTTATGAAAACGAAACATATAATCGAGAAACTATTACGGGTCCATAAATATATAAATAAGTTAACAAACACAAAAAATCAATGACTTAAATGGTAATGAACCAAAGAGAGCATAGAAAACTCATTGATAAGCAAGTTCACAAACATCCGTAAACACGATAAATGTCCGAATCCGAAAGAATTGATATAAGTAAACACACGGCGATAAAATTAATCCACGCATATCTTCATATTTTTCTTGTACTCATTCATTCTACAGATTCCATAACTTAATCAACGGTAGAAGAATATAATTCGTAATCAAATGTTCACTATTCTCTCCGGCGTATCATTATTTACCATACCTGCTTCCCGATTGGTTTAAAACATAAACCATCTTTGCTTACAGTTATAGCCTTCTCCAAGCATGAAGCTAGAACATTTCATGTAAGAAGAAGTCATACTATTAGTGAGTGAACTTGGCAAGTTCTCACCATGTCGTTTCCACCCTATAACATTAACCGGTAGGGTTTGCACCTCTTCAGAGATCGCTTGAGTTTTCCTTCCAAATTCTTCTTCTTGGTAACTTTTACATAAACATCTTAGCAACATATCTATGATTTTTCTCCAGAAGAAGTAAACCCAGAAATAAGAAACCAATATGAATATGGATGACTATTCTTCGACATCATGAGTGATCTAACTATGGAAGTGAATGATGTGAAGGAGAGCAGAAGGCTTTGGAGAAAAGGTTTACGATGAAGTGGCTTGACCCAAACTTTCGATGAAACAGTTAACCAAAACATGTATCTTATATTATAGAATCATGCTGGATCCTGAAAGGACGTTAAGTAACAACGCATCGGTTGGTCCAACGTTTTCTATAAGTCTGTTGTGTCTTAAAAGGTCGTGTCCACAAAGGAAAGCAGTTAAGATTTTTCTTGTGCCGATTGACGGAGATGGACAGTTATAGATATCTTTAAGAAAATTGGGTTAATGTAAAAAAATCTGTGAAAATTTCCCGAATTTATCTCTCATGTTTGTTGTATGGTAAGTATGACCAACCACCGATCGATAGTCTTCAGAAGACGTATGCTATTTTCTTTGCGAGTGTTAGAGATAAGAATGCAGCTGTGTAACTTAGTCAGCTGAATGAGTACACAGTGAGAGTCGTATGGCTATATTTATGGTCAGATGAGTCATTGATGTTCTGAATTTGTTTTGAGTCTTTTGATTCAGTTAGAGTCTGTAACATATCTTGTTTTCCATTAGCAGTATAAATAAGACTCCAAGATCTCCACAACTCTTGTGGAAGATATTCACCATATATACACTTCTAGCTTGGTATCAGGCTCTAAGATCCAAGTTCACCTTCCGCAAATATCCAAAAAAAAAAAAAAAACAGTGAAGAAAAAAAAAACACCACTGTCACAGAAACAGATATGGCAGATACAACAAACGCTCTTAGACAAGTTCAAATACATCATCTTGTCACTTTGAAGCACACTGAAACAAACCACATACTATGGAAAGCTCAGTTCAAACCTATCTTGAAGGGTCATGGACTAACTGGATTCATTGATGGATCCAAAGAGATACCAGAACGCACTCTGCCGGACAGTGATGAAATCAACCCTGCCTTCACTGCATATGAAGCACAAGATGCGTTAATCATTGGTTGGTTAAACTCAACCCTTACACCAGAAGTTCTCAGCGTTGTTGCAAAGCTAGATACTTCGAAAGCAATATGGGATGCACTGGAAGCTGAGTTTGCGCCTAAGACGTTTGCTCACCAGATGAATCTCAAGAAGAAGTTGCATAACTTGTCCAAAGGTAACAAGTCTTTGAAAGATTATTTAAATGAAGCTAAACATTTGTTTGATGAACTTGCAGCAACTGGTTACACAGTTCCTGCTAATGAAATGAAGCAATCCATCTGTAATGGATTGAATCAGTCTTATGATCCAATAGTTACTGTGTTGGGTACTGCTGATAATATGGATATCCAGACTTTTAAGTCTCATCTCCTTACCTACGAGATGCGTCAAGAGAATCAACTGTCTCAGGAATCCCAACCCATAGCAAATCCTGTAACTGCGAGTGCAGCATCTTCCAGCAGAAATCAACCAAGGATGCACAACAATCAGCCCAGACGAAACTCACCACCAAACAATAACAATCGTCGTCCACCTAACCAGCAACGTGGTTCTCCTCAATGGGATGTATACTGTCAGATATGCAAGAAAAGAAATCACACTGCAGATCGTTGTTGGTTTCGTTATGATAGGAGCAATGACAATCGCCAAAGGCCTGCAGAGGCTTATGTTGCTTTTCCTGACGCAACTAATACTCAGTGGGTCACGGATACGGGTGCGACAAATCATATGACTGCTAATGCTCAGAATTTGTGTATACCACATGAATATGATGCACCTGATCAAGTGAGAGTTGGTAATGGCAATGCTCTACAAATAGCACACATTGGTAACACTGAGTTCAATTCTAATATCGAAATTTTGCTTTAAATAATGTATATCATGTGCCTCAGATCAAAAAGAATCTGCTATCTGTTCATCAGTTTTGCAAGGATAACAATGTATCCTTTGTGTTTCACACTAATTTGTTTGTTGTGAAGGACAAAATCACGGTGGCAACGCTGCTATCAGGAAGGAATGAGAATGGGCTATATGTGCTGGATACTGATGGTGGAGTGCAATCATCTCAATCTCCTTCAACCTTTCTTTCTGCAAGCATTCCAATATGGCACCAGCGGCTCGGGAATCCAATGCTGAGCACAGTTTCTAGTATTGTCAAAAAGTTTTCCCTTCCAGTTCAAAATAAGATCTTTGGCTTCTGTCACTCTTGTCATATTAGCAAGAGTAGGCGCCTTCCTTTTACTCCTAGTACTACAACTTATGCTACTCCTTTAAGTCTTATTTTGTCTGATATTTGGGTTTCACCAAAAACATCTCGTAATGGTTTTCGTTATTTTCTAATATTCATTGATGCTTATTCTCATTATACATGGATTTATCCATTGGTGCAACAATCTGCTGTTTTCGATATCTTCTCTAAGTTTCAAAAACAAGTAGAAAACCTGACAGGACACAAAATAAAAATCTTTCAATCAGATAACGCATTGGAATACAAGAAACTAACTACATATCTAAGAAACTCTGGCATACAGCATCGTTTCTCCTTCCCTCATACATCGGCTCAAAATAGATTAGCAGAACGAAGGATCAAATACATCACAGAGAGTGGTCTAGCTCTATTGTATCAAGCACATCTTCCAGAAGATTTTTGGCCAGAGGCTTTTACCACAGCCTGCTATCTCATTAACAGGACACCAAACAAGTCGTCTAATCACAAAACACCCCTTGAGTTACTCTTTGGAAAACAACCAGACTACCAATTCCTGCGTGTTTTTGGTTTCTTAGCATATCCATGCTTAAGACCATATAATGCCAACAAACTAGAACATAGGTCTCTCCCCTGCATATTCCTAGGATATAGTTCATCTCATAAGGGTTACACTTGTCTTCATCTACCAACCAATCGGCAATATATATCACGGCATGTTCGCTTTGAAGAAAACATATTCCCATTCTCTTCTTCCCTGGAGCGTACTCCCGAGGTAAAGTCTGACACTCATGCAACCAGTACTGATATTTTTGGGTCTTCTATTCCCTCACAATCAAACAGTGACAGTGCAACCTCAGCATAATGTACAGCCGGCTATTGTCCAGCCAATCTCACCAACAGTAATACACGATGTCACCCCTCAGCAGACTCCTGCAACATCACATGTGTTACTATCACCTCAAGAATCCCAAAACCAGAATGGCAATGAGTCAGCTCAAGTTGTAGATGCTCCAGTACATACAATGATCACAAGAGCCAAAGCCGGGATTTCAAAGCCAATACAGAAACTCTGTCTGACTGCCACCAAACACCCACTTCTTGATCAAGACTTCATGGAACCTACCTGTTACTCTAAGGCTTGTCAAATACCAGAATGGCGTGATGCAATGGACGTGCAGATAAATGCTTTGATTCAAAATGGCACTTACACCTTGGTTGAGTACAAAGAAGGGATGAATATTGTTGGATCTAAATGGGTTTTTCGTATTAAAAGAAATCCAGATGGCACAATACAACGTTACAAGGATCGTTTGGTAGCGAAAGGTTTTACCCAACAACAAGGTATAGATTATGAAGAAACCTTTTCGCATGTTATTAAGCCGTGTACAATAAGGCTGGTTCTGACACTTGTAGTAATGAGAGGATGGTCTCTTCGTCATCTAGATGTGGAGAATGCATTTCTCCATGGGGTCTTAGAGGAGGAGGTCTACATGAAGCAACCTGCTGGATATATAGACCCTAACTATCCAAATCATGTTTGCAGGTTACACAAATCGCTATATGGCCTTAAACAGGCTCCTTGTGCTTGGTTCTCCCGCCTCAGCAATCATCTCTTAAGACTAGGATTCACAGCCTCCATTGCAGATTCTTCATTATTTGTTCAACATAGAGGTAACTCAGTAGTATATGTACTGGTTTATGTGG
Source organism: Papaver somniferum (assembly GCF_003573695.1). Classification (NCBI taxonomy): domain Eukaryota; kingdom Viridiplantae; phylum Streptophyta; class Magnoliopsida; order Ranunculales; family Papaveraceae; genus Papaver; species Papaver somniferum. The sequence goes on along the minus strand of NC_039362.1, from coordinate 173,182,470 downwards.
ACGACATAATTTTCACAGGTTCCGACTCACACATGGTTGCTAACTTAATTCAAGATTTGGGTAATGAGTTTGCAATCAAAGATATGGGGATATTGTCTTACTTCTTAGGCGTTGAGGTTTTGCAACAAGGACGGTCTCTAGTGCTTTCTCAAAGAAAATATATCTCAGATTTGTTAAGATGAACTAAACTGGATGGCATCAAGACAGTTTTCACACCAATGGCTGTCAATGCAAAGCTGCACAAGGTGGGTTCTACTAAGTTTGAAGATTCCACTCTGTATAGGAGTGTTGTTGGAGCTCTTCAGTACTTGCATATCACTCGGCCAGATATATCTATGGCAGTGAACAAAGCCTGTCAGTTTATGCATGAACCTTATGTGGAACACTGGGAGCTTGTTAAACGAATCCTGCGATATTTGAAGCATACAATAGACTATGGTGTCTTCATTAAACCTAGTCAAGATTATACTCTGTATGCTTATTCTGATTCAGACTGGGCAGGTAGTCTAGATGATCGGTGATCCACAAGTGGTTACTGTATATTCTTTGGAGGTAATCTCATCTCTTGGAGTGCAAGAAAACAAAAAACCGTCTCCAAATCAAGCACAGAGGCTGAGTATCGGGGTGTGGCCATTGCAACTTCTGAGCTTATATGGATTCAGTCGTTGCTTCAGGAGCAGGGAATTCAGTGTGCATCACCAACTCTGTGGTGTGACAATCTAGGGGCAACGTATCTCACAGCTAATCCCATATTCCATGCTCGCACAAACACATAGAAATAGACTATCACTTTGTGAGGGAAAGAGTTTCACGCAGACAACTGCATGTGAAGTTTATCAGCAGCAAGGATCAGCTGGCAGATATCTTTACCAAAGGCCTATCATCTCCAAGGTTCCAACTACTCCGAGACAAGTTGAACGTCCGTCAACTCCGGTTCAACTTGAGGGAGGGTGTTAGAGATAAGAATGCAGCTGTGTAACTTAGTCAGCTGAATGAGTACACAGTGAGAGTCGTATGGCTATACTTACGGTCAGCTGAGTCATTGATGTTCTGAATTTGTTTTGAGTCTTTTGATTCAGTTAGAGTCTGTAACATATCTTGTTTTCCATTAGCAGTATAAATAAGACTCCAAGATCTCCACAACTCTTGTGGAAGATATTCACCAAATATACACTTCTAGCTGCGAGTTTGCGAGAACATATATCTACTCCTAACTATTTTCTGGTGTATATTGCAAAGACGTATCCTTTCATGTATCAAATTTATGCTTTTGGTAACAACGACAGTTAATGTATCCTTTGAAAAACAGTAACTGAATTTCCCACATTGGTATGACTTGCCATCTGACATGGGGTTCTATTTATTCAGAATTAATGTGGATGCAACACGTCAGCATAAGTATTCCCCTTTATACAAAGAAGTAGTATTGATATATAGTAACTATGGTAGATGGATAAAACAGTATCCTAGTGATTTGATTGCCTTATCACCCCCTACACATATATATATAAGCCTGAGTAAATTATTTTTGCTTCTTTTTCAACCTTTAATCCACGTGCAACCCAAACTGCATATGAAGTGAATGGGGGTGGTCTAACTACAACAGTTGTTAGGGTTACAAATAGGAGTGGTCCTGGAAATGAGGGCAAAGATAACTTGGTTGTTGAAGGGATCCCAATAACAACGATCATTGTTGCTGAAACAGATTGGGAGACTAAGGCTTTTAGAGGTGCAGGAAAGTCGGATGGGGATTCGGTTGAAGATAAAGGCAAGAAAAAATCGATTGCTGAGAAAGTGGGGACTTCCCCAAACCAAAAACCTTTTTATCAAGTTAAGTGACTTCCAAGGAAGGAAGTCTCTTTACGAGTGGAAGCAAGGGAAATGCTCGTACATGAAAAGCCAAAGATAGAGTTAGAGTAACACTTTCGTATATTAATACTTTTGGACAAAGCACAAAATTATTAATATACAGAGGTTATTAATATATAGAGGTTGATTAAAGTAAAATTTCACAAATCAGGACTATGATTTATATCAATACGTAGAGGTTATTACTATATAGAATATTAATATATGAAGGTTTTACCGTACAATTTCAAGAATATGTGGAGCATTAAACATAAATATTATTTTGCACCGTTATTATCAAACTGACACAATCTTTATTAAATTTACGAAAGAGATGACAAGCATTGGTACATAAATATATGATACAGTAAGCAGCTGCATCAAATTAAGAGCAGAAATGTACACAAAATACCATCCACACACAACAATTACAAGGGCTTACATAACATAGACGTATAAACGTATGAAACACAGTACAATCAGTGTCCGATAGGTAATTTAAACAGGGCAGCATCTTGGGCAACCACCGCAGGACGGATGGAACACCTGGTAAGAACCACTTGGGCATTCAAGCACAACCTGTTGTTCTGTGCATTCTTGGAACTGAATGCAAGCAAGGTCTTGCATATCCGGGCACACATCTACTACTCTATAATCCCCCTTGAGTATCACTTCTGAATGATATTATTAATTTAGTTGAGAATTAGATATACAAACAGAAGTTGAATTGATTAATTAATTATAAAAAAACATTCCTGTGTAATAAAAACCGAAAGATTTTGGACTAATGGAAAGTAAACTTACCGGTCGAAGAAGAGGAGGTTGGCATGGCAATCAAGACAAATAAGATGAAGCTGAGGAACATACCGTTTTTCTCGAGGTAAATTAAATAATGAAGACGATGATGATTAGGTACTGCGAACTAACCCCTCTTTATATATAGGTAACGCACAGTATCAATATACTGATTTTAAAAACAACTTCCAACAGCAAATTCAACTATGGAAATGGAATAGTCTTTGTTCAATTGTTTCGTCTATCCGTGCACACGTTATGATAACGTATAAATGTTCCAACTCTTGGCTCGCAACATAACTTTGACTTTTTACGTTTTTATTATCAAATATGTTCTCAAGATTTCTGAACATTGTAATGCTTGATGTTTATTTTCAAACTCCGAAGAATCCATTCAACAGTTGATGTTGAATTGCAATTTTATGCACAAACTGCTTGTAAAGGAGTCAGGATTATAAGCTCAAACTCATAATTTGTAGATTGTTAGCCTCCATCAGCCTCCTTCGTTGGGGATTGCGCTGGGATATAACCCATTAGGTGGGATCAAGGGCATCCTAATGTTTAGGAAATGACTAACTTAGAAGAAAAGAAATTTTGCTCATAAAAACGATCTTTAAGATACTTGTACAAGTGGGAACTGAATAGATGATGGCTTTATAGGTTACTTACAATCTACAAAAACATATCATAATCATGGTTGTTATCGTCTTATCGAACCTAACTTGATTCAATACGCTAGCCACTTTTTCAAATATAAGCTAGCTAATTAAAAGAAAGGAAAAAAGAATTCCGCCATCTCGATATTAGTAGGATCCGAACTCATGCCACTTGATGCATTAGCAAGGCAGCTTATATAATTGAAGGTCTAAAGTCATAGTTGGACAAATAGTCTGGTGGCTTAATCGCCGGACAAGTCTAATTCAGGATGCCATTTTTATGGACTAATTCTTAGGATTAGGATAACTCTTATGTTTTAGGTATCTAAAACTCCAGCTCATGTATGTCTTTGTTTTGCTCGGTAAATTAATTAGTTTATTTATTGAAAAACGCAGAAACAAAATTTTTCCCTTAAATAAATTTCTCTTCCGATAAAAATGCTTTTTAAGCATCAGTGGCCGTCTTGCTATGAACTTTTTTCATTTGATGGGAACTGTCCGTTTATCTTAGGTGGTTGAAGCATTATTGTTAAAATTTGATACCAAAGGTGATTACTGGAAATCCAGCAATACACCCAAATGGAATGTAAATAAGATCTAAGACATGATAAATGCAAGAATAAAGGACTATTTATTAATTTCCAGCGAAATACAAGTTATACTTGTGGATTATCGAAAAACCCTAATCCCCTTTCCAAGTTTATGGATTACAAGGAAACCCTCACTCTCCCTCTCTCCTCTCTACCGACAGAATCCCCCTCTTTGCATTGCTCAAAAGGTCTCTATTTGTAGGCCTCAACAACCATAGTGGTATACAGCTTATATCATCTCGCCGAGGTTACTTTATGCTTCGCCTGGAGCATATTCCATAAAGTTTTCCCCCACCTTTCGTTGTCTTCACGTGGTCTTGTCGGGACACCTGTCCTTTTCTTGCTCGATAATTCATCTACTTCGTGGGGGTAGCTTTTCTTCCAAGCCAAGTCACAATATTTCGCGATCATTTTGCAACGGACATCTAATTCTTCTCGCGCTCTACATCCCTTTTGGCGAGTTACCTCATCCTCATCTCTACTTCGCTGTCGTGTGGATAAGGTTAATTCTGACTTGATTTGACAAGCCCTGACGACGAATCTCGGGGAGTGAGGTGAGATCTTTTCACCAGATTGTCGCGCCCTCCTATGGCTACGTGTCAGCTTATACTTTGGTAACTACATTTTTCCTTTTCTTATTCTGCTCGATCATAAAGAGAGGAGAATAAAAACCGTCTGAACGAGGTAACCGTCAATTACCGTTCCATATTCTTCAATCGTGGGTCGTTTTGACCAGTCATCTGGTATAAATACCTCCCCTTCTCATCTATCTAAGACTTTAGTCTTCTCCTCCTTTTCCCTCTTATCTCCAGTAAGATCTGTTCTTCAATTCTAATGTCTCCCAGAAAGATTCCTCCTCCAACCACATCCTGGACCTATGAAGAGTTTAAGACCGATCTTAATGCAGTAGGAATCACCCTATCTCCCGCAATTGATTCCTCTATTACTCCTCCCGTTACTGCTACTGATTCGATGGAATTAAACTACCGGTGGATACGAGCTGAAACCTGGACTTCATGGAGGATGATTGGGATAGGGTGAAACCTGGAATCACCCTATCCCAAGAACCCTCTATTCCTTGATATTTTAGCTCTTCTTCGCCCTAGTGTTTATCAGCTAAGTGGGAACGCTATTCGCTTGGCTAACGAATTTTTTCGAAGATCAAATGGCCTTCCTACTCAGATTCCCGAATTAGGGTCGGACTTTCCTTCAGCCGATTATAACGTCGAATATTTTATGGAAAATTACCTCATTCAATACTTGTCCACAAGATCGTACCAGTAGTAGGGTGTGAAGTTTACCCGTAAGATCTTGTCTGACCCATCCAAGGCACTACTTTTGGATGTCGATCCTACTAGTGAAAAGAGGAACATGTATCTTCATTTATCCAACGATGAAAATTGGATGATGTATCCTCTGGTGATCGAAGGCCCTTTCTTGTGGGGCTTAGACGAGAATGGTGTGCCTCGTACCGGTCCTCTTCCGAAGCATATCCACCTCGCCGAATATGAACCGAGTCGGTTTAATTGGCCCAAGATGCCCCTTGGGGTGAGTTTGATTTTTCATTCAATTTTCCTTTTATTTAGTGTATACCCCTCTAATGCTCTTGCCTTTTGCCATAGTATTCCCGCCCACCTCCTGACATGATAAAGGCCGGTTCCAAGAAGCCACCTCCAGCTCAGGTTTGTAACTCGCGAGTCATATCTTCTTAATTTCTTAATCCAACTCCTAATTTCTTACTTCGCAGAGGGAGGAATCTCAAGTTGCAGCGGGACCTTCTGCAAACACAAGAAAGCGTGCTCGCTCTAAGGTATACTCCTCCTCCGCTCAGGTCCGTCTCTATTTCACGGCTTGCCTTTTCCTCTTTGGTTCATCTACTAATTTTGTGGTCTTTTTAGGATGACTCTTCAACCTCTCCTCGTGCTCGGGGGCCTTCTCAACTTCATTCTCGCACATTGGATGTAGACAGGCTATCTCAAATTCGTCCTTCGGGATTCGTCCGTCCTCCTCCTAGCTCCTCTCGCCCTCATGTTGACGATTCTAAAGACCCAACATATCTTCCTGATATGAAATTTCTTAGGGATATTTTTGTGGCAACTCATTCGAAATCCTCCTTGAGATCCGTGGCTACTGAATCCCTCACTTCCATGAGCTCTGATTCCTTTCTAGATGCCGATCAAGGATTTATCCAGAATGCTTCTTTGAATCTCTCCATTCAACAACATGTCTCCCTGCTGTGTTTGGTAAGTGGAACAGACGACTCCTTTCTTATTTTCCTTAATAACATTTCCTTACTCATTTCTTTCTTATTCGCCTCCTCAGGGACATAATCACAACATGTCCCATCTCGTGGAACTTCACGAAGGTCGGGACCTTATTGGTCGTCAGAGTGCTCGTATCGCTCAGTTAGAATCGCAACTTAATGAGGATAAAAACATCTCGTCCGCTCTTCGTCGTAAGTTTTCATTTGCTATCCATTTGACTTTGCCTTAGATTTCCAGATTGCCTACTTACTTACCCTTTTCCATCTTAGATTCTGAGCAAAAGCTTAAGGATCAAGTCTTTCATCTTCAAGAGGATTTCCGTGGCTTAAACGAGGATCTTGACAAGATATTGAAGGACGCAGTTTTACTTGCAAAGAAACTTCGCCGAAATGCCCAAGACGAAAAGGTCAGGCTCTTTAACGAATTCTGCGACTCGGAGAATATTCCTCGTGTTCCCTTGGAGCTTGAGGTATTCTCTGATGACGAACCCGAATCGGAGCCTACCATCCACGAACCAATCCTTTGTTCCGACGAAGGCACAGGGTCTGATGAAGATGATGGGGCTGATGGGGATGACGATTAGAGAATAATACGATATTTTACCCTTGTATTCTTTTCCCATGTATATAAGCTTCAATCCCATATGTATATTATGATATTACTATTTTATCAATCAGAACTGTTGTTCCTGCCTTTAATCTTTTCTCATCAAGTATATACTTGCTTCTAAGTTAAAATATGCCTTCGACTTCGCTTTTTTCCTTCGTGCTCCTTTCTATGATGTCGTGTCTCTCAGCTTTTAAATTATGCCTTAAGCACTTCGTAGTCTTGAGAGGAGAATGCTAAAAAAGAACAAAAAATATAAAAGCATATACTTGCCTCTTGTTCTTATTGAGCTTTGTCCGATCAAGACAAGAGTATTCTGGTGAGGCTCTTCATAAGTACGCTATTTCGGCGTGTACGCCTATCTTTGTTTACCTTTTGTTTCCTTTTATGAGGTCTTAATGCGCCTCCTTATTAAGGTCTTATTGCGCCTCACCCTGCTTTTAAGGGTATTCATTCGGCAAAGTCTCAGGCGCTTGCTATTTTTGCGAATAGCAATCCATGAACCTCGCCTTAACATCTTTTCTAAGTTTTCTTTTCGCGACAATATGACAGGCCTATCTATTCCTATGAATAGCAGCCCCATGACATTGCCGTCTTTTTTGGTCACACAGCTCCCTAATCTGGAGGGTGACATCCCTTTATATTCCTCCTGAGTGCCCCTTCAAGGAGGTTAACCCTAACATGCATGTTGGTCTCCTCCCATCCGTTTATTACGACATTCAGTTGTTTTCGCGACTTCTTATCCTCTTCGCTGATAAGGCTTGGAGTTACTAAGTCACACCCTAAGTGGGGTTTCTTTGGGATCGAGTGCATCGTAGCCAAGACTTGCCAGACGGACATGGCCGGTAACGCTCCAGATGTCCTAAGCACCCGCATATCAACCAAATACGTCGGCGCCTTGGTCATATTTCTGCACTCCCTACCGAAGGCCATCATAATAGGGGTCCCCAGCGGATAGGTCTTATCATTGCCCTTAGCTTTCTGTCCGAGAGTTGTCCACGACATGCGTTAGGTCTTTGCCTCTTGCATTTTTATGCGAACTAGGGTGCATGCCGTGGGTTCCCAGCCTTCTAAAGCGAAGGTTTTGAGTTTCCCTAGAAACTTTTATTTCGTCGTTATCGTTTTCCTCCTAATGTGAGGTCTTATCTGCTCGTGTAAATGGATCCATTCATATAAAATTGTAGAAATATTTTATTGATAAATTTTGTTCTCTTCTTACATTCAGGGATAATATTTTTTAATGTAAACATGATTCCAAAGATGATCTAGCCTTCTATCTTGTCGTTCTATTTCGCCGTAAATTATCTTCCCTTCTTCATCGGTATCCTTCCCTTCGCAGTCTGCCAATTCATATGCCCCATTTCCAACGACCCTATTTACGATGTATGGACCCTCCCAAATGGGTTCTAGCTTCCCTCCCGATCCTCGCTGATAAGGTGGTATCTCTCTTAGCACCAGTTCTTCCGGGACGAAGCTTCTTGGTTTTACCCTTTTATTATATTCTCTTGACAACCTCTGGTGGTAGTTCGTCATATGTTGTAACGCAATTTCTCTATTTTCCTCGAGATCGTCCAATTTTTCAAGAATTAAGTCCGTGTTTTATCCTTTTTTCCCATGCCTCCCTCCTTGTTGTGGGCATGATGGCTTCGGCTGGTAGCACTGGATCTGCTCTGTACTTTAAACAGAATGGGGATACTCCTGTTGCTTCTCGCCTTGTGGTTCTATATGACCACAACACGTTCGGGATCTGCTCGCACCATCCTTTGTGATGCCCTTCCAGCTTCTTTTTCAGCGTGGAGGCCACCGTTTTATTTGTAGCCTCTGCCTTCCCATTACTCTGGGATATAATGGCGTAGATTTCCCAGATTGAATCTTAATGGCGTTGAACAGCATCTTCACATTCTCTCCTTCGAACTGCTTTCCATTGTCTGAAACAATCAGGACGGGCATGCCAAATCTACAAATGATGTGTTCAAGGATAAAATCGTATATGTCCCCGTATTTTGTATGTTGCACATCCTTTGCCTCCACCAAATTTTTGAAGTAGTCAGTTGCTACAATCAAGTACCTTCTTTGCTTCGTCCCCGCGACAAAGGGCCCCACGATATCTATTCCCCACATGGAGAATGGTCACACGCTCAATACTGAGTTCAAGCTTGTGGCTGGTGCATGTATCCTTTTTCCGAACCTTTGACACGCCTCACACCTCGTGGAAATGTCTTTTGCGTCTTTATGCATGTAGGGCCAAAAGTAACCCTGTGTTCGGGTCTTGTAAGCTAGTGATCTGGTTTCGCTGTGGTTTCTAGCGTCCCCATAATGAATTGATTTCATAATTTCAATCCATTCCTCCTGCGACAAGCACCTCATCAGTGGACCCAAGAATGATCGCCCATAAAGGATCCCTTCTCGTACCTCGTAATTCGTGGATTTTCTTTTGATTTTATTTGCCTCTTGTCTATCTCATGGCAAGTCTCCTTTCATCAAGTAATTGTAGATTGGTGTTCTCCAATCCTCCTTGATCATTACTGAGTTCCTCCCTTCTACCGCCATTATCTGAAGTTCTCTTTCTTCTCTGCTTACTGACGGCTGCATCAGTCGCTGGATCACAATGTGCCCGATCTTTGGATTCTCAATCATGGAAGCTATGAAGGATAATGCATCTGCATGTCGATTGTTATCTCTATTTATGTTTCTCCATAAGATACTTCGTATTTTCGCCCGAATAGTCTTGCACGAGCTGCTGATATTTTTTCATCACGGGATCGACCGTATTATACACTCCTTCAATTTGACGAACTACCAATTGTGAGTCACTAGTAATTCGTACTTCGTCCAATTCCATTTCTATTGCAATTCTCAGAGCCTGTATTACTGCCTCATACTCGGTTTCATTATTCGTGGCTTTGTATTCCACGCGAAAACAAGATACTATTCGCTCACCTGTAGGCGAGGTGAATATTATTCCTACACCTCCTCCACAGCTATTAGACGACCCATCAACAAAGATTTCCCATCTCCTGGGATGACTTTTCTTTAGCATATCCTTTGGGTCCGGTTCGCTTTCATCTGTTTCCATCATGTCCTCTGTACTCCCATCCTCTTCCTAAAGAAATTCCGCGAGAAATTCTGCTATTATGTGCGATTTCGTCGAAGTATGCACTTCGTACTTCATCCCGAAATGGTTGATGTGAGAGTTCCACCTCTATACTCTCCCGACCCTTTGGGAATGCTTCAAGACTGTTTCTATTGGTATCCTTGTGAGGACTTTGATTTTGTGGGTTTGGAAATAAGTCCTCAATTTTCGTGATGCATATAATAGTGCCAATATCAATTTTTCGATCTTAGGGTAATTTCTTTCTGCGTAATTCAAGGTTTTACTCACGTAGAATATGGGTTTTTCTACTCTTCCATCGTTCCTGAGTAGGACTGCACTAATAGCATTGGGTGTGGATGCGAGACAAAGCAACAACTCCTCCCCTGGTTCCGGTTTTTGCAGGATTGACAACTTGATTAAGTGTTATTTTATGCCCCTCAGAGCTTCTTCACATTCTTGTGTCCATGCGAATTTTGCTCCTTTCTTTAAAATGTCAAAGAAGTGTTTACATTTATCGGATGACCGCGAGATAATCTTCCCAGTGCCGCGATCTTCCCATTTAACTTTTGCACATCTTTTACAGTGGCTGGTGATGGCATTTCTAGTATCGCATGTACCTTTGCAGGGTCCACTTCTATGCCTTTTCGAGAAACTATGTGTCCTAAGAACTTTGCTGATTCCACCACGAAAATGCATTTTAATGGATTGACCTTCATCTTGTATCTCCTCATCTGATCGAAGATCTATTTCAGGTCTTCCACATGATATCCAGGGTCTTTGGTTTTGACTAACACGTCGTCTACATAGACTTCCAACGTCGTGTGTACCCATTTTGCGAATACCTTCTCCACCATTCGTTGGTATGTAACCCCCGCATTTTTCAGTCCAAATGGAATTCTAGTGTAGCAATAAAATCCCCTAGGAGCGAAGAAAGCCGTGTGCTCCTGGTCTTCCTCGGCCAAAGGTATTTGATTGTATCCACAATATCCATCTAGGGATGATAACCTTTTGTATCCGGACGCTGCTTCCACCATCTGAGGGATATTTGGTAAAGGGAAACTATCCTTGGGACAAGCAGTATTTCAATCACTAAAATCAATACAGATTCTTACGCCATTGTTCTTCTTCGGCACAATTACCATATTCGCAATCTAATCTGGGTATTTCTCCGGATTTATGATGCCTGCCTTCATTGTCTTCTGAAGTTCCTTGTCAATTTGATCATGATAGGTCGTCGTTATCTTCCTTATCCGTTGTCTTACTGGCTTGACCGCTGGGTCTAATTTCAACCGATGGCACGCAACATGCAGATCAATGCCTGGAATTTCCTCCAAGTTCTACGCAAATATGTCTCCATATTTCGTTAATAGTTCCACCAACCTTCTTTCTTCTTCCTCCTCCATTTTCGTCCCAATTTTTATGATTTTTGGTTCATCTTCCGTTCCTAGGTTTACATCTTTCGTCGTTTCGACTGCGGCGAAATTCAATGTTGGCTCTCCCAACGGGGTTGGTTCTTTTATGGGCTTCGCGGGTTTTCCCTCCTTTTCTGATACCTCGCTAGGTATTTCCCACCCTTCTTTAGCCTTTGTCAGGTATACTCGTAATTCATCATCCTTCCTCAGCTCCAACACCTTCCTCTTCCGTGCCTTCTTCCTTTTTACTTTACTCTCGTAAATATCAACATCTTTCTTGTTGCAGTTCTCGGCTTTTTCGCCGCTTCCTCGTATTTCGCCGATTCCACTTGGCATTGGGAACCGTATCATTTGGTGATAAGTGGACGCAACTCCTTTTATCCCATGTATCCATGGTCTTTCTATAAGGGAGTTATATGGAGACTCCACATCTACCACACATAGAGTAACCTTTGCTTCCAACTATCCCGCCAATATTTTCAAGCATACCTCTCCTTTTGGCCTTGTCGCCACTCCATTGAATCCATACAGCGTATATGCATATGGTAACAAGTCAGAATCCTCATACCCCAAAGCTCTAAAGGTATGGTAAAAGAGGACATCTACTGAGCTCCCCATGTCTATCAAGATTTTGTCCATCGCCCAAGTCACCTCCTTATTTTGCTGACCCTCTTCCTGGGATGCAATCCTGGCCATAGCTAGGCTAATGACTAGTGAATTCATATGTTGAGCTTCTCCTTCTGGTATGTCCTTCGCCAAAAAGGATATTTCTCTCTTTTGCCAGTCTTTCAATGGTTCTTCCTTCGGAGAATCCATTAACTCATTACCTTCGTGATCCACCTTGTACACTCTTGAGAGTACATTATCTTCAAAATCTTGAAAACTTCCCTTGGAATGCGCTGTGAAATTACAGCCTAGTCGTCTCCTTTCTCGGTTTTCTTTTTCCTGCCTGTTGTGACAAGCAATCATCGATGTCTCCTTTCGGTCAATGTAGTGCGCGAGTTTACATTGTTTGATAAGCCGGAGTATGATCTTCCTAATACTCCTGCAGCTGTTGGTATGGTGTCCGTGAAGATGATGATACCTACAAAATTCATGACTCTTGCTTCCCGGGACTGGTTCTCTCCCCATATTTGGTGGTGCTGATATCTCTTCAGTCAATATTACCTCCTCACATATCTTTTCCAAAGTTGTGTTAAGTTCTGGAAGTTTTACCTCCATCCAGGCCGTCGACTCTTGTCCGACTTGCTCCTTGTTTTTCAGCTTATGCCTCTCTCTTCCATCTTCTCGTGGATCTTTTCGCCTGGATCTTCCCCTTTCCTCGTCGCCCTTTTGTGAACTTTCGACCTGCATTTTTAAGCTTCGTAGCTCGCATAAGATCTCGTGATCTATGGTTCTTCTTCTTATTTTATCAATGTTTACTTCTGTTTTGACTCGTTTGCTTTCCTCCTCATACCTTAGTTCGCGGTTTTTCCGTCCTGCCTCTTTTAACAGTCTTCTTAAGTCTCTTTCTCTATGATACCCTTCTAGCAACTCCATCATCCCCTGTTCATGTATCTCCTGATTTCTTTCTTCCTGGGTATGTCTTTGAGATGACGCCGTGATTTCCTCCGCTTCATCGTTTCCTTCCCACATGACCTCATCAGTTATCTCTCGTTCACGTTTCTCATGCATCATCTGGTCATCTTCCTCCTGATTAGGGGTTTCACCCAGTTCTGCCGATACCTCATCCTCCTCGCTATCGTTTGCCTCCGCCTTTTCTTGGTTCATTTTCTTCTCCGTGGTAGTCCCGACTTTCACTTTCCGACCAGGTTTCTCCACAGTTCCGGCTTTCACTCTCCATTTCCCCTGTATCATGGTCCTTCGTATTTCGTCCTTTACTAATATATCGTCCTTCACCTCCTGGTCCCGAGCCTCCAATCGTTTACTCCTTCTCAACACCGTTCGTGATTTCTTTTGCCTCACCTTCCTCTTCATCGTTTACTTTGCTCTGAAATCCGTCCTTGTATCCACCTCTTTGCTAATCTTCCGCTTAATCCTCGGATTTCTGGTTTCCGCCTCCTTGGTACAATCACAGGTTCAATGCCTGTTTCTAGCGCCAAAATGTGATTACTGGAAATCCAGCAACACACCCAAATGGAAAGTAAATAAGATCTAACACATGATAAACGCAAGTACAAAGGACTATTTATTAATTTCCAGTGAAATACAAGTTATACTCGTGGATTATCGAGAAACCCTAATCCCCTTTCCAATTCTATGGATTACAAGGAAACCCTCACTCTCCCTCTTTCCTCTCTACCACCAGAATCCCCCCTTTGCATTACTCAAAGGTCTCTATTTATAGGCCTCAACAACCATAGTGGTATACAACTCATATCATCTCGCCGAGGTTACTTTATGCTTCGCCTGGAGCATATTCCATAAAGTTTTCCCCCACCTTTCGCTGTCTTCACGTGGTCTTGTCGGGACACCTGTCCTTTTCTTGCTCAATAATTCATCTACTTCGTGGGGTAGCTTTTCTTCCAAGCCAAGTCACATTATTTCGCGATCATTTTGCAATGGACATCTAATTCCTCTCGCGCTCTACGTCCCTTTTGGCGAGTTACCTCGTCCTCATCTCTACTTCGTTGCCGTGTGGATAAGGTTAATTCTGACTTGATTTGACAAGTCCCTGACGACGAATCTCGGGACGTGGGGTGAGATCTTTTCACCAGATTCCCGCACCCTCCTATGGCCACGTGTCAGCTTATACTTTGGTAACTACACCAAAATTAGAAATGAGGAACAAAAATTCCTGATAACTTGTACTTCAACTCGGTGCTCATCACCATTGTATCAAGTAAGTACAGATTGCTGATGATGTTCAATCCCTATCCATTAAAATTATTGCATGGCAATCAAACATTAAATTCTATGAAATTACCTGTTATCAGACGCAATTTAACACAACACAAAAGGAAAGACGTCACACTTCAAATTACGGTGGAGAATACAAACATGGAGTTACATAAAACTATGATGTGGTAAACTACATCAAATTATTCAGAGGAGAAAAGTAAACACAATACCATTCACTCACAAACAACAATTATAAAAGATACATATATGTCACAATACAAGCAGTACAATCAGTACTTTCTGATAGGACAGCATGTTTGGCCGCAGCTACAGCACGGCTTGTAGGCGTACTGACCATCTGGACAGTTAAGCACAAAAAGTGGGCAAAAAACTACTGGGTCGCACACAACTCCTGCGCATGACGGAGCTCTTCTTGGGCACCCACTTACACCCTCCTGAAGTATCATCCCTGGTTGATATTCAATTAATTGATACTTAGATATACGAACAGAAATTAAGAAATGGTGATCAATATTAGAACTTTTGGAAAGTACACTTACTGGTAGCAGAAGAGGTTGGCATGGCAATCAAGACAAATAAGAAGAAGCAAAGGAACAGACTGGTGATCTTAGCCATGATTGAATGAGTAGCTTTCCTTTTTCGGTACTATTAATTCTATGCAAGGGCTCTCTGTATCGATGATTTAGGTATAGATGAGTGTGTTTTATGACCACATAATGCTCACTAACTTCTCCATATATAATAACTCCACAAATTTAAAAAATTAATTTTGACGACACATACTTGTTTTAATGATAATTAAAGGTTGGTATGTATGAACAAAATTGGTTGACACTTGACAAATGTTAGTATTATTGGAAAAATTGACGGAATCCTATAGTATATATCCTCTTGAAATACCAGTACTAGCTTACCTCAACATATTATGAAATATGAATTCTATCTTTTTGAGTTTGAATATCTCTATAACAACTTTGACCTTGAGGTGTAAACACATACATTCCAAATCATGCCTTAACATAAACAATCGCACGCATCACTGTATCCAATTTATTATGTTTGATTCGATTTGACGGTCTAATTTTCATTAGTTAATCTATGTTGATCGATCTTGTTCATGAAAAAACGATGTATGAGAGATGTTTTTTTTTAGTGAAAATATTATTTGAAAAAACCACTTTATTTATCAGAAGAGGCCTTAAGTCCTCCCTACAAATCCAGGTAGCTCATCAAAAGATATCCTTTCACCCCGAATAACATATAATTACGATTAATCAGACCCATGCCACTTGATGCATGAGCAATGCTGAGCAAGTGGAATTTATACAACTTATTAAGCACTAAAGTCAAAGATGGACAAGATGGAAGTATGGAACTCTCTAGTGGGCTTGTTGTACTATAAGTCTTACTGATAGGGAGAGATTAAATGAATGAGATTTCAATACGAAATGTAGGACTTTCCACACCCGGATTCTAGATATTAAATCTTCTATAATTCACTAAAGCTATAATACTCAACGTAATAGTATTATTAAATCTTATTAAATGAATGAGATTTCAATACGAAATGCAGGACTTTCCACACCCGGATTCTAGATATTTAATCTTCTATAATTCACTAAAGCTATAATACTCAACGTAATAGTATTATTAAATCTTCAACTTACGTTGAATATTATTATTAAATCTTCTATAATACTCAACGTAAAAACACATCAGCTGCATCAAATTTTTTATCCATCAAAATAGAAAGCGAATCCCAAAACGCAGACAAGTGAAACAACATCAAATCTTTTATTGATCAAACGAAAATGCGAAGGAGAGAAACTAAACTGAGATAACTAGGAATTCAGACTAAAAAAAAAAACTTAATGGAGAACACATAATAAATAGCATGCATGTATGCAAGGACTTTCATATACGGAAAATGGATCATTTGTCCAAATATTTTTAAATCACGGTTCAAATGGACGAGTAAAAAATAGTTTTGGCGAAATGGCCAAAAGAAAATAGTAAGGATGAAACTGGTTTCATCATAACTTAAATTTAAAAAATAGCAAGGATGAAACTGGATACATCCTGTGTGAATTAAAAATAAGAAAAAATATTTGAAAATTGGCACGATGAAACTGGTTACATCCTGCCTATTTTTACATTTTTGTCCATTTAAACAGTATCAAAATCTAACTGTCAATTTCACCGAGGAATTGTTGATTTTGGTCTTTTTAACCAATTTTGTGTTTCCCATATACTATTTTTGATATTATATGAATTAATTAATATTTTTAATCTGTATATTACTATAAATATACGTTAGTTAGCATTACTCGATCATCATCATTCATCAACACCTAATTCATCGACCAAGGGTACTATATAGTATTATCATTATCAAAGAAAAAACAGAAGAAAAATCAATCATTCGATCATGGCAAAGATCAGCATGTTCTTTAGCTTCCTTTTATTCGTCTTGATTGCCATGCCAACATCTTCTTCTGGCAGTAAGTCTACTTTACTATAGTTAAAGGTCTTTTAATTGTGTTTTCCTTCATATATCTAATATCAACTAAATGAAAATCATTCAGGGATGATTCTCGAAGAGACTGAACCAGTAAATAAGTGCCCAACACCTGACTGCTCTTTCGTTAAGTGCAAAGAACCAGCTTTTTGCCTACAGGTGGTGCTTGAATGCCCAAATTACACGCCGTGTTGTGGCTGCCCAACCTGCTGCCCTGTTTATCATTAGATACATATCCGGCACTGATCTTACGTCATATATACATGTACCGAAAACGTAGTGTTGCATAAGTGTCTTTAATGTTATCAGGTTTTGGATGTTCATCTGATGTAATAAACCGTACGTGTGTGTAGGAAACCGTACGTATATGTAACCTTCTGAACTACAAAAAAAGAATGGAATAAAATGCTTTCAGTTGTACTTATTTATGTTGTTTCCACTTATCTAAAGAAAACAGGCTTTCTTTCTATTTTTGTCCAAATTGGATGCCTACTATTTAGTATTTTAGTTTGGATAAGGATTTCTCTACCCTTTTTCTTGTCACAGAATCACGGTTAGCATCTTCTTCTTTTTGACGAGAAGATGATTGTAGATAAAAATAAAGGGAAGAGCTCGAGAGAACAACTCGCGTTATATCTAAATTACCTGATCTCCAAATCCCGAGAAGATCATTCGTAGTAACATGATTGAATGCGTCACTTTGTGAACACCATAGAATTATAGAAGATTTAATTTTGTTTCTTTTAGAGAGAAGAAAGGAGTTTACTAACAAAAAGATGGAAAGTGAAGTTGCCTTCCAGGCTCCGACAATTGAGGACTTTGAGACCTTCCCCAATTAAGTGAAGTTGCCTCCCAGGCTCCCACAATTGAGGACTTTGAGACCTTCCCCAATTTTAGTCTATGGAGGTAAGGAAAGTTATCATGATTAAGAGTTTTTGTTAAAGTCTGCGGGCATCTAACTCAAAATCAATTGGCAATGAGTAGATCGGCCCTTCCATATTATATTTTAAATTAATTAAGCGGATTATAGCGATGTGGGACTATTGTCCTTTCACACGCCCTCCACGTGTAAGGCCAGTCACTGGGCCTCACACGTGGACCTACATACGAGTTACCAGTCCATCGATAACATGTGTACACGGGTGAGTGACTAAATCTGGGATAACACAAAACTCATCTAAATTTTGCCATTTTCTTTTTCAAACTCTGACTAGATCCCTTGATTAAATGTTTGTTGTTTGTGTTTCGAACTCAGAAGTCTTAAGAATCCATTCATCATTTGATGTTGAACTTGCGTTTAAATGCACCAAGTACTCCGAGTTACGTTAGGTCGGCCAGTTATGGAGCAAGGATTAAACGAATTATTATGATCAAGAAATGCCGACTAACTTCTCTCTCTATATAGTAACTCTACAAATTTAAAACATTAATACTAATTTTAATTTAAATGAATGTCGGGATCGTTGAACAATAGGGCTGCACATACTCGGGTATGGCCCGGTTTTCTTATGGAACCGGTGTCTGTACCTGGTGTTGACCGGTATCTCCTTTTGAGGACCGGTACCTGTACCTGTACCAGGTGTTGTAGCGGTCCTCCGGTACCGGTCCGTTACAAGTCCGCTACCGGGTTTTTACCTGCAAAATCATCATTACTGTAGGATGAGCAAAGCTCAACTGTACCACAATTACATCATGTACCCAACCTAGCATGCATCTAGCTATGTTTATTCAATATTCATTGTAAATATCATCTCAACTCATACAATACAACACCTAGCAATGCACTACCATTGTTAATCTGTAACAATTCATACAATAGAATAAGAATTTAAATCATAATCCATCTACACCACCAGCATCAGAACTTCAAGCAGAACCCATTCACCATCAATCGATTTCAATCTAAGCATCAGATATATTCATTCTCAGATCATAAAACCCCACAAATCGCCCAAAACCAAATTGAGTTGTAGCCAAAACTATTCTCATACTCTAATTACAAAACCCATCTATTATTTCATTACAAAGATTTAATTACAAAATCTTGTTGTTTGATTTCAACAGAAAACCCAATTCGTAAAATCTTAAATCATACATGCAATTAGTTTCTTAAAAAAACAAAAGAAGAAGAAAAAGAAGTGAAGAAGAAGGTTTATCCTCTTTAATCTCCAACCACCACCAGATCTCCTTTCTTAATTACATACCCCCCTATCTCCAAATCCGACTCCAACCCAAGGTTCCAAATCTTGTAAAACACCAAATCAAATCGTCATATTCAATTTCTCCACCAAATCGAAAAAACCCTAAATCAATCTACAATCAAACCCTAACTCAAACTAACAAACCCTAAATCGAAATGATGGTGAAGAAGAAGAACAAACCAGAGATGGTGAAGAAAAAGAAGAACAAATCGAACTGATTCTTATCGTCTACTGTTGAATTACCTGATACAGATGGTGAATCGATGATACCCTGAAGAACACAGAAGAAAAGAGGGTTGTCGCTGCTTTTTCAGAGAGAAAAAAAGAAGAAGAAAATGAGAGTGAACTGATTCTTCTCTCGATAGTCGGTAGTTTATACCTAGTATGGACGACTACGATTAAAAACCTAGCTTGATCTTAACGGCTAATAATCACCGGTACATATGGTCCGGTTCAAGTCCGGTCCTCCCCAAGAACCGGTGTCTGTACCGGTCTAGATCGGTTCTCAACTTCCAGTACCGGTGTCTGTACCGGCTAGACCGGTTCCGGTCCGGTAATTCCGGTTCCACTGCGGTCCAAGTCCTCTCAACCGGTTCTTGTGCAGTCCTATTGAACAAAATGGTTTGACAAATAATGTTGGTAAACATTATCAAAAAAAATTGCTAGCATCCTATGGAATATTTGTTGCAGCTTACATCAACAATTATCAAAATACAAATGGTACCGTTTTGAGTTTGAATAATCCCTAAAACAACTTTGACCTTAATGTGAAAACACGTACTTGCGGGTTTTCCTGCTGTATCTAATGAATTAATTATGTTGGACTCAATTTGATGGTCAAACTTTCATTAATTAATCTTCTATGCTGATCCAAATTTTGGTCGTCTCCTCTACAACTGGATAAGTGATGGCTAAAAACTTACAATCTTTGCTGCACATCATCTTAATAAGAACGATTTTTTAGAGACCATGATTTTTTTTTGAGGGGATCATGGTTTTATTAGACCACCTTCCCTATAGTTACAAGGGGTGTCCTAAGTCATTGAAATGACTAATCTACCCTTAACCTAATTTAACTTAAACCAACCCAATAACCACCTATATATATATAACCACCACCTCCTCCCACCAACACCTCCCACCATCACCGATTACCACCACCACCATCTCTGATTATCACCACCACCGATTACCACCTCCACCGCCGCCCACCACCGCCGATTACCACCACCACCACCTCCGATTATCACCACCACCAACCACCGATTACCATCACCACCTCCGATTACCACCACCACCACTATATATATATATATAGCTTAATTTAAAACATTAACAAAGATATTCTCACAAACCCATTACTTGTCATCCGTTTTTGGTTGAATAAATGAGAAGTAATCATTAAAATGAGTTGAAAATGGAAGTTGCAGAGAGGTTTAATGGAGGGTTTTTTTTCAGAGAAAAGTTCGGTTATCAAGAATTAATTTTTTTCTTAACCGAACTCAGAGTTCGGTTGATTCGCAAAAAAATACTTTTAACCGAACTCCTTGTATTAGAACAACACAAGTCCATAAGTTCGGTTCCTTCGCAAAATAAGGATATCACCGAACTTTAGTCTACGAAAATAATGAGAAGTCCACAAGTTCGGTTCGTTCGCAAAAATGTTAAGTTTTCTTTGTAACCGAACTCTACCTTTGAAACTTCGTAACCGAACTCTGCCTAATTCGCCAAGAAATAAATTTCGTAGTAACCGAACGTTTTGCTAATTGCATATATATGCATGTATAAGTCCAGTTCGGTTGATTCGCAAAATATGTTGAAGTTTGCGAACCAACCGAACTTCTAACACTAAGTTACTTTTAACCTACAATTCAGTTGGGAACTTGGTTGCGTTGAAGTTTGTGAACTAACCGAATACACAAGATGTACCCAAACAAATTGTTAAGTTCAAAGTTCGATTACCTACCATTTTATCCTAGGTAACCGAACATTACACTGTACGACCAAAACCTCCATTAACGAGCGAGTTCGGTAACCTGCGTGTTTGGAAAACGTAACCGAACTACACTTTCAGGTGTGTTCGGTTACATGTTCTTGACATATGGTAACCGAACTGGCCCAAATCTACATAAAAAAATTCATTTTTTTTGAAAGTTTGGAGCAATTCAACCAACATTATCTAAGTTTGAAGCCTACCTAGGTACCCAAATACCCTTTCTCCGGTTGTGGTTGGTAAAATCCATCGTTTTTCATGTTTTCCTTCTTCATCTTCTCTAATTTTACTCTCTCAATAATTCTACTTCTTTAAAAAAAAACATCTGATTTTTTTTTCTCACTAATTATCTTTAACTTAATCATCTCACTAATCATTACACTAACTATTATTAACACTAACTAATCATCATCCAAAATTAATCAGGAGGGTAATTTAGGTATTAATATAAATATCTAAATAAGGGGTGACCTAGATTTACTTCTAATGTCTTTACCCAAAATAAAACCATGGTCCCAAAAAAAAAACCATGGTCCCCAAAAAATCGTTCTTCAATAAACCTACAAATAAAGCAAGCCCATTTCTTTTCATCTTCAATGTACTAACGACCCCTTAGAAAAATTGTCAAAATCACTGTTTTGATCATCTCTTCCTAAATTCAACTCAGATGTGAAGAAATACTTGTGCCTTAGGAAGCTTACAATCTTTAAAAACATATCATTTCAGCAAAAAGAAAAATATACACTCAGTTTAGTCGAAAATTTCCATGTACTAACCCCTAGAGGTGTAAAACGTGTCGGCCCGGAATAGCCTATCCAACGAAGTCACATGCTTGGCGTGCTACGTGTTGAGCTGGGATGTGCCAGAAATTCAGATATGATGTGATGTGCTGTGCTGTGCTAAATGGTGTACCATGTTGTGTTGTGCCAGAAAAATAAACGTGCTGGCACACTTATTTTATGTTTTGTAAAATAAATATTTTTGAGATATTTTAGTTAGTACATGTATTATTACATAAAAAATAAGCATAACGAAAATAAAATGCCGGAAAATTGGCTAAAACAATATTCTTTTGTGAAATATGGATCAAGTGTGATGTATTGTATAGTGTTTTATGCATGATGTGGCGTGCTTTCTTCGTGTATTGTGCCGCGTGCTAACACGTGCAGCATGCTATGCCGTGCTGATGTGCCTATTTATCTAACACAGCACAACACATTAATCAAATGTGTTGTGCTCGTGCTGAGCTGGTTACGTGATGTTCCGTGTTGTACTCGAATTTTAACGTAATGTGTTGTGCCATAAACGTGCTGGCTCATCCAAATTTACACGGCTAATTGGTGGTATGACATGCAAGTACTAAAGAGCCGTAGCTATAGAATGAGGAAGAACCCGGCCAACAACTTGTAATAAAATCTTAGCCTCCATTTGCTCCTTCATTGTGTCACCCATCGGGACTCTTGGATACTGCCTCTGTCTGTGCAAGATTTGGTTCCTCAAACAAAAAAATTCTTTGTAGCAAATTTCCCTTCCGATCAAATGCTTTTTTAAGCATAAGTTGCCGTCTTGTTATGGTTAGTAAAATTTGACACTTCAATAATAATAAATGTAAGCAATTTAGAAATTTTTGATGAAAATATTAACTCATTATATAATTAGGATGAAACTGGAGACAATAAATTTGGAGGAGAGAACTGGCTTTCATCACACAAAACGTTTTAGTCGCCGTATAATGGACTTCCTTTCAGCCGGCACTTGACAGGACAGTATTATTGGAAAGATTACAAATTCAGTTTTTTTATTGATAACAGACCAAGAATTAGAAATGAGGAATCGAGAACAAAAATTTCTTTGCAATTTCTATGGCAGTGCTCAAATCCATTCTTTTGTTGAGCCAGGTGGATGGCCAAACTGGCTTTATCACTATGGTAAAGCACTGATTGTTAGATAATTAAGCGCGCGTATTTGAGACAAATTCTGCAGTTTAAAGAAAAAGCGCGGGCGTTGAACTGATAAACTCGGGCGTTGAACCTATAAACGCGTGTTTGTCCTATCAACCCGGGCGTGAGATACAAAATCTCCAACGTCTATATTTTCAAAACCTATAAATTGGATTAAACTCACTTCATTTCTGTCACACCACTACTACTTCCTTCTTCTAAAAACTCGTCTAAATCAAAAAAAAATTGATACAATATGAGCGGCTTTTTAAGAAAAGCGGTCCATAGTGTAAAGAAGAAAAGAGATCGAAGAAATGAATCGGCACTGCGTCCTGCCACAGGTGTAGATCTTTCTCAAAATCGGGAAGTAAACTTTGCTGCACAGAGTGTCGTTGTTGGTCCATCATTAGTCCAAGGTCATGTGTCAGGGCATCAAGATTGGTCTGATAGTTTTTTTTTTTATATGAGAGGTGGATTTTCAAACTTAAAGGCTAATTATGACGTTTTACCCCCTCAAGTCCGAGAAACGGTTGACAGATATCCATGGCGTGCGCTTTATAATGTGAAGCCTACAAGACACAACAACAAAATTCCGAGAACAGTGGTAGAAAGATGGTGGGCGACGACTCACACATTCCATTTCAATGATTTTGTAATTGGTAAGCTTGTTTAAGTTAAATTAAGTTATATTTTTTAAATAATTATTAAATAATCAAAAAAATTAATCATAGTTGGTATTATATTTGTAATAGGAATTATGCCCCTTGATTTGTATTTCATTTGTGGGATCAAAAGTGGAATAGGAAATCCTCCATCGTTCAACCAAGACGAATGGATATCAAATAGCAAATGAGAGACGCTTTTCCCATCGTTTATAGATTCAGGAATACCTGAAGGTTATAAACGATTGAAAGGAGGTGGGATTAAATGTTCAGTGTTGCAGTTTTTCCTTAACCAACCAAGAAACCCAGAGCATGTAGATGACTATCCTGAACTCGAAAGGATGTTTATCTTATGGGTGTTGGGTCAGCCGTTATTTCCAAAATCAATTTTTGTTGCTCGTGCTAGTTGGCTTCAAGCGTTAGAAGATCTTGACATTGAAGTTTTTCCTTAACCAACCAAGAAACCCAGCGCATGTAGATGACTATCCTGAACTCCAAAGGATGTTTATCTTATGGGTACTGGGTCAGACGTTATTTCCAAAATCAACTTCTGTTGCTCGTGCTGGTTGGCTTCAATCGTTAGAAGATCTTGACAAAGCACCAGATTATGACTGGGGATCTACAACGTTAGCAGAATTGTACTGTGGGCTAGATGATGCGTCTACAGGTGGAGAAAACTTCACTAGTTTCTGGGGCATCATAGAGGTATATATCAAAATTATTATTTTAAAATTTAAATAATTTTTATGAGAAAATGTAGATTAAGTCAAAATACTACGATTACGGAGTAATTTGCAGTATTGGTGGTATACCTACTTCCGTGTTGGTAAACCAATCCTTAACGACGATACTTAAAAATTTCCAATGTTGGATATGCACATCTCGACAAACTTAGCGAAGGGCACTGGCAACGATATGTCGGGTTCCAGTTTTGTTCAGAGGTTTCATCAGATGACTCGGAGCCACAACAACGTCGTTGTTCACCCTTACATTGATTTTCTTGAGTATGATGCTGATGTTGGACGCAGTATTCTTGATTATTCTCCGCGTAGAGTTGTTTTTTACACTCCACCATTGGATAGAGGGGTTTGGTACCTGGGAGAAAGACTGCAGTACCAAATGCAAGGTATATATGCAATTGCAATTAACCGGCCACAACAGATGCAAACCTTTGGATCAGATTTTGAACGGCTGAGATGAACCAATTGGGTGAGGTATGAAATAAATACACAATTGAATATTAGGGAAGCAGAGTATGTCAAATGGTACGCGTCGATTTCGCATCCTGTAATTGGGACACAGAACACCCACATCTATGGGTTTGATCTCCCAGTGTTATCACGCCTGTCCCATGATGCAAATATCGTTCTTATCCAGGCACCTCCAAAAGAGCCATGCTTTATGACTTATGCACCACGGGTGCAAGTTCTTCATCATCTTCGTCAAATTTGCCCGAAATTCGTTGGGAGATGCCAAGTATTACTTCACAAGGTGAGACAACCACGATCCCCATTGTTTCCCAAGGTATGGAACGTGATTATCCTTACTACAATGTCAATGCCCTTGAGGGAGAGTTGAGGAGCCAACTGAACGATTTGCATTGGCTGACCCGGCAAATTATGGCTACACACTTGGATGAGTGTCGGAAATTGCACGAGAACACAATGTTTGGATTGAGTCAAACTGAAAATGATGATGGGCGGTGGTCACATCCTTCCGATTCCACCAAGAGCAACAGATCAGGGCACGAAAGTGATGATACAATGGTGGGAGAAACACAAGTACGATAGAGTTCTTATTCACCACACATATGGCACAATACTTCTTCACCACAAACTTTGCATGTATCTCAGCCTCAAGTATTTCGGCTAGATCTTAGGCGCATTTCATCATCATTCTCTCCCTACAACCCAAATGATAGCTGCTACAATGTTACATCACCACCACAACAACAACAAACATCTTATATGCTTGGAGGACCGAGTGCACCGAGTTCTTTCCAACAATCGCCTAATGTTGGTCAATCAGGTCTATCCCAGGTTTATTAACATATGAAAATTTATTTAATATGTTGGCAAATGGGAATGTCCCAGGTCTATCCCCAGGTTTTGCAGAATTCTGGACTCCAGAAAATAACAATGGAGGAGCTAGCGATGAGCGATGTTAGAGAGATTGTAATTTTTAATTCTGCTACATATGTAATTTTAGTTTTAAAAGTACGACGATTTTTACTAAATAAAATTACATATGTTTAAAATTAAGCGTCTTACATTAGCTTCATTGAATTACGGCGGACTACATTAGCTTTAAAATTAAGCCTTTTACATTAGCTTCACTGAATTACGACGGACTACATTAGCTTCAAAGAAGGGGTTGAAACCGTTCAACACCTTAAGGATTTCGAAACATTTTTCGAAAGGAAAAGTCACATTTTTCCATCTTTGCCATTCAGCCAAAGATCTTGTTACCATCTCAGCATCAGTTTCACCTCTCAGTCTATATCGATTGGCTTGTACGGTTAAAGCTACAAACTCACTTACTTCTTTCTTAATTGTACGAAAACGATTTTTTATATTGCATATAGCACGACCACTCGGATTACGAGTGTCACTGCAGAACCCGTCGTGAATAACCGCCCAGAAATTCACCCATGGATAGTTTGCTGAAGCAAGATGAGTAAATAAAAAAAACATAGTTTCTGAAAATGGATTCATCTTCTTCTTTAGTATACGGAGCGCGCCGAACTAACGAGGGCAGAGACATGTTCAAGAAAGTGAAAAATTTGTTGAAGCTGAAGAATTTTTTTAAGCTCAGAGGAGAGTAAATAAGACTAGATGTGTGAATGTGAATATGGAGTTGAAATGAAGAGTATTTATAGAAATCAAAAATTATAACCGTTAGATCACAAGAATTTTCAGTCGTCCATATTCACCCATTGGCACTTCTATGAAAAACGCGCTCTGGAAGGACAAGCTCTGGCGCTTTAGTAAAGACCGCGCGCTGGAAAGAAAAACGCTAGCATTTGAGGAAAGCTCGCCCGACCTATCATCAAACGCTCGTTACATCCTCCAAGTCAATGAACAAACCAACAAATTTGTTGGTTTGAACATCCATTTTTCATTTTTGTTGAGTCCATAATGGGAGCAAAATGAATACACTTGATAGTTTCTTCATTCCATAGGAACTGCTCTAACATGTAATTTTCAACTAGGTGCTTAATTGTCACTATTGTTGTAGTTGTAAGAAATGTTACAACTACACACCACTAAAACTGATCCAATTTCTAAGTGATCATTATGAACTCTTGTTATTAATTGAAGATTGGGAATGTTTACAAAATAGATTCAAGTATTACAACAATTCTACTTGAAACCTAAACTCACTTTCTCTCTCTCCCTATTTCTTTACCAAGACTTGCCCTAAAATCCTCCTAGAAACAATGACCTCTCTCCTTTATATAGGATTTTACATAGTGGATGACAGCTAAGAATCCCATTATTTTTGGGATCACTATGTGACATATTCGCTCATATACAATCGCTCATCTTCGCATAGCATACTTCTTCGCATAATTCTTCAAAGTTTACTCGTGACTTTGCTGACATCATCTGGTGTGTCATCTCAACTTTGTTACGTGCGACACCCTTCGCTTAGGTTGTATTCTTTACTTCGCGTAGTTATTAATGTGTGCGATATTTAACTCCTACATTTTCCTCTTCTCATATCGCTTATTCTTCAGAGTGAGCGGTATGAGAAATTCTCCTCTTACGAATCGCACATGTCTATGTTTTTTCATTTTACTTTGTCGACAGTTTTCCGGGTTTTCTTCCTTTTTACCGATTGAACCGTCTTCAAACGGTTACTTCTTTTCACCTATTTAAGGGTTTTTCAACAATAATCTCTTCATTCTTCATCATTTATCTTCTCTCTCTTGTTTCTATTCATCTTCATCTGTTATTACCCATTTCTGCTGCTGTCACTGATTTCTTCTGTTATTGTTTTTCCACCATGAATTCTGAATCGAAGTTTGTTTCCTTTCCTCATGATGACTATTGATTTCAACCATTCTAATTTTTTTTTACTGATCTAATTCCCATACTTTCGCAGGAAAAGTTCTTCCATTAGCGCTCTTCGAATCATGCAAAAACCCAAGTCTTCTTCGAGTGAAAATAAGGAATCACAGAAGAAGAAACCAAGCATTGATAATGAATCTCAAAATAAGGAATCTCACAAGAGGAAGGCTTCGCGCAGTAAAGAAGTAAGAAATATCCAATTATCTTAAAACAAGATTGTTTCCTCTATTTCTTATCTACTTTATTTTCGCAGGCTTCCGATGCTGAGATGGTTGATGGTAAGAAGCAGAAAGTTAAAAGATCTCGCAAATCCATACCACTCTCTTCAAATCTTTCTGTTCTATATTTTAGTGCTACAGATGTTGTTCCTATAACCACAGTTCAACCTTCGCATACTAGCCCTCATATTACTCCTACAATAAGTCAAACTCTTGAAAATAATGTTGTTGTTACCCATATATCTCCCCGAGCTTCTGATAAGAATGTTCCTGCTACTCCTTCACCAACAAATCCTCTTATGGATGAGAATGCCTATGTTACTTATGATGAACTTTTTAAAGAGTCTCCTGTGAATAAGGAGTTTTCTCTTAGTCAAGTAATTAAAAGCACTCCTCTTGTTTCCTCTGCGACTCCATCGCATGCAAATTTAGTTTTTCCTTCACCCATTAACTCTAGCTCTCAACCAAACCTTTCTCAAAAGGAATCTCCCGTCCCCATAGATTTTACTACTCCTTCTTCTCTTTCCTTACTAAATTCTTTTCCTTTCAATAAGAAAGCTTTTGATAGTGTAAAACTTGTTGCTCAAACTCTATCTGATGTCATCAACTCTGCCCAATCTTTAACTGATGATCCTTGCAAGCTTCACTCCTGTTCTGCCTTAAGCAAGCTTCTATGTGAATTTCCCGTTGATAAAGCTTCAAGGGATGAGGTACTTTCCCAAATTGACCCAAGTTTCCATGTTTCTCTAGATGTTCTGGTAATTATCTTTCGCACCTTATATTAACTTTATCTTCTTTAATGATACCTATAAGTTATACTCACTTCATCTTTTCCTTTTTAGGATTCTCATCGTCGTGTAATGCTTGCTGAAAAGCATTTTGAATCTAGATGTTCTCAGTTGGAACTTTCGCAAAAGAATGTTCCTTTGGAAAAGAAAATACAAAAGCTGAGAGGAGAACTCCAAATTTCAAATTTTGAGGCTGAAACTCTTCGCAGCGGAAATAAAAAACTTAGAGGTATTTATTATTATATTTGAGTCACTTATCGTATCATGTATTCCTTCGCATACGTTAATTTTTGTAAATTTCTTCGTGAATTTTTTAAGATTTAAACCAGAAGCGAACGAATGAGAGATATGACTGTCAATTCCTTGCTGAAGATACTCAAGCGAATAAAACGAAGTTGCAGTCTCAACTAAATCAATTAAATAGTCAATATTCATATTCACTTGATCATATTGACAATCTTTCCCATGAAAATAACCATCTCACTCAAAAAATTGATTTTTGTAGTAATCAAGTATCTTATTTTTCTAGATTGTCACGCGATGCTGACTTACTTCATCAAACTTTATCAGAAGAAAACCATATCTTTTCTAGGGAAAAACTATCTTTCTCATCTTTCATTCTCCTTCTTTTATAAAAGAGGGTGAAGAAAGAAGCAATGTTTTCACATCATTATTCAATTCTTCACAAAATAAATGAAAACCAAGCGCGAACCCTTCGCGTACTGAAGAAGCAGTACGAGACTTCACTTAAAGATTTAATTTCCCGGAATGAGAAACTAATTCAGAATAATATAAGTCTTTCTGTGAAGAAAAATCAGTTTCAAGAACAATACAGTCAATTGAAGAATTCCTATGACATTCTTAAGAAAAAGAACAAATCTCTTTCTTCTGAAGAAAAGAAAATTCGCTCTCATATCAGTGGTTCAGTTGGTGATGGATTTGATAAGGCTATGGAAAGTATGAAGGACAATACCCTTGCTTTTTCCAAATTCTTCCAAGTTAGTCAGCTAGAGTTGACTGCCTTATTATGATTTCTTAGCATTTTTTCGCACAATATTAATTCTTTATTTTTATTTATGGCTATTTATTATTCTTTGTAGATTCTGAAAAATCGCACCAGTCTGATGTTGCTCAATTGAATTCTGAATTATCCAAGATTCGCAAAGAATATGCAAATCTGAAAATATCTCGTGGGAACCTTGAGCTCTCTCTTTCTGCGCCTCGAAGCAGAGCGCGAAGAAGGTTTGCATTTCAGAAGAATTTTCTAGAGATAAATGCTAGAAATCTCGAAAGAGCAGCTATTCGCAAAGGCCACTCTAGTGCCAAATCTTTTATTGACGGAATTCTCTCAAGCAACTCTCTTCCAGCAGTAAAACTCCCCATATGCAATGTGAGTGCATATGAAGAATATCTTGAGCCAGATAGTGATTTTGACTTTTTAAGCGATGATGAAAAAGATCAAGATGATGAAGAAAGTCAGCAAGAAGAAGAGAAGTCTGCTAATGAGGCCGGTACTGAGATTGAAAATCCTGGATGCAGTGCTAAAGTCTGAAAAGCATTTTGAATAAGATGCTACTATTAAGCATTCTTGATTTCCTTTCTTTATTTCGACATATTTTGAGCCTTCGCATATTTGTTTGTTGCAAGGAAGATAATACATTGTTGTTTTAATTACCATACTTGCCTCTTATTATTTTTCTTGTAACAAACAATCGTGCGAATTTATCAGTAGTTTGTTTAATTTACTTGGGAGATCTTATTTTTCCTTCCTGTGTAAAGGTCTTATCTCGTCTTATCTTTTTTCTTGTATTATTTCCTCTCCAGGTTTGGCGCATAAATATCACAAGTCTTAATACTCCCATGAGTAAAAGCCTTATGGTATTTACGTCTTTTGACACAATTCAGCTCCCTAATGGAGGGTGTCGTCCTTATCTTCCCCTCTGATTGCCCCTTCAAGGAAGCTTACCTCTATCTGGTTAAGATTATGGATCTTCCCATCCGGTTATGCAACAACCAGTTGATTTCGCAGTCTCGCATACACTACCGATAAGGTTTATGGCAACAAGACCGCACCTTAAGTGGGGTATCTTCGGACCGAGTGCATCATAGTCAGGACTTGTCAATAGTGGCAAGGTACGCTCCAGACGCCCCGGGCACTCTTGACTCAACCGTGTACCTCGGCGCCCTGATCGAGTTTCTGCACTCCTTGGGAGAGCCTTTCTCACCTTAGGCTCTCAATCTAAGATTTCTATCTTAGACTGAAAATTTAAGGTATCTCTCCCGGATAGGCATTATAGTTTAATTGTCACCACAAATCTCCACAACTCAAGTTCCGGGGTCGGTGTAGCCTTCCCTTGAGTCATGCCTTCTAGGTCTTTCCGATTGTGACGTGCGATAGGTCTTGCTATATTGCCTCTTGCATATGAGCGAACTAGGATGCACGCCACATTCGGATTCCTAGCCAATCTGATAATAAATATCATTTTTTTGTAGCATTTATCAAGGTCATACTTTTCTTTTATAGAATTTCATAACTTTCAAGTGAAATATTCGCATTAAAACTTGTTTCAAAATATGAACTTTCAGGCTATTAACTTTTTATCCATGCGAATTGCTTCGCAAGTGGCTATGGATAATATTTTTTCAAGAATTGCCTATTCCAAGGGCGATCTAGTTTACGACCTGTATTTCGTTCTTCATGATCCATTAATTCATATGCTTCTTCTCCAACTATTCTTTTTATTATACAAGGTCCATCCAATCTTTTCTCCAATTTTCCATCTTTTCCTTTTTGATATACTGGAATTTTGCATAGAACTAATTCCCCTGGTTGGAATTCTCTTATTTTAACCCGCTTGTTGTATTCTCGAGCTAGTCTTTTTTGATAATTTTCCATGTGCTGCAAAGCGACTTCTACTTCCTCCAAATCATCTAACTTTCTTAAGATCAAGTCTGTACTTAAATTCTTTTCCCAAGCTTCTCTTTTTGTGGTAGGGATGATCACTTCTGTTGGTAGCACTGCCTCTACTCCATATATCAGACAGAAGGGCGACATTCCGGTTGCTTCTCTTTTTGTAGTTTTGTAAGCCCATACTACATTATGTACTTGTTCGCACCATCCTTTGTTGTGCCCTTCTAACTTTTTCTTCAGGTTGTCTGCGATTGTTTTGTTTGTAGCTTCTACTTGTCCATTACTCTGAGGATATAAAGGAGTAGATTTGCCACTTTGAATTTTGAACGCATTGAGCAACATTGTTATATTCTCTCCTTCAAACTGCTTCCCACTATCAGACATCAATTGTGCAGGAATGCCAAATCGGCATATAATATTTTCAAAAATGAATGTGAAGATGTCTTTATCGCGGATATGTTGAATTGCTTTTACTTCTGCCCATTTAGTGAAATAGTCTATTGCGACAATTAGGAATCTTTTTTGTCCTGTTCCTGGTATAAATGGTCCAACAATATCTATTCCCCATTTTCCAAAGGGCCACACATTTGTTGATGTATTAAGCATAGCCCCAGGTGCATGTATCTTCTTGCCATGACGTTGACATTCTTCGCATCTCCTCAAAACTTGTTTTGCATCTTCATGCATATATGGCCAGTAATAGCCCTGTATTTTTGCTCTGTATCCAAGTGATCTTCCTCCACTATGGTTGCAAGCATCGCCATAGTGTAATGCCTTTAGAATTTCGATTCCTTCCTTTCGCGTAAGACATCTGAGCGAAGGTCCAAGAAATGACCTTCTATAAAGAACACCATCACTTAATTCATATTTTTCGCACGAATCTTTAATTTGTATGCTTCTAATATTTTCTTCGGCAATTCCCCCTTCTCTAGATAAGAGTGTATCTCAGTTCTCCAATCCTTCTCTTCGCTTACATGTTCTGTTTGTGTATCGTCTATTGATAGACGCATTTTTGTGTCTAATTTGTCCTCGATGCCCGTATTGTTGGAACTCTATTTTTTGTACTAATATTGTATTTTTATGTATTTTTAGGAAATAAACATTTTTGGAAAATTCGGCTCGAAAAGTTGATTTTGGCACCCGGAGGACAAGTGTTATTGGGACTCTCGCTTTTGGATAAGGGGTAACCTAATTACTAAGGGACACCCCCAGGTCACCCTCAAGGAAACTGCTATTCGCACCCCCAGTTTGGTTAGGGGGCAGTTATCTTCTCCATTTGAATTTAGATTTTGGCGGGAAAAATTACACATCTCTGGCAGATTCTCAATCGGCAAAATGAACGGGTTGGAGTGCGATTAAATCGCTCAAACTTGGTAGGAATTTGTGATTTATCCTAAGGAAGATATTTTGGGTGTCGAATTTGATCGAAATTGGCTGGAAATATCGATTTGATTCTCGAGCTCAAAACAGAGCTACACGGACTGAGCACACCCTGTACACGCTGTTGTGTGTGTTTTGGCTATGCATGGAAGTGATTAAGGGACGTTCGACGACTTACTAGGCGTGGAGGAGCTGAATTGGAGTGTGCAGAACCAATTCTAACGTGTGACAGAGTTAATTTTGGAAATTATCGTTATTATTGACAGCGGAGAATAATCGGATTAAATGGAGAATATACGCAAGTTATGGTCGGATATTTTTGTTCTAAAACACTATAAATACAAGCCTAAAGAGTTTAGAAAAGTTCGTCGAGAGTTGGGAGGAGAGAAGGAACGCTGCAGTATCGAGAACCATGATTTCTCTCTGCTGCTGCTGCTGCCATTGATGAAGATGAAGAACACGAAGAACAGACAGCCGAAGACCGTCGTTCTTCAACAGTGTCTAAGACGCACGCCCGAGGGTCGTAGTTCGTCGTACAACAACAGTTACAATTTATCGTTCTTCTTGTAACAGCTGAACAGCGCCTTTGCAACAGTTATTTCTGTTGCGATTTTTCTGTTCAATTGTTTTACACCTTTTCATCATTTGTAAACCACTTTTTGAGCAATAAATAGTTATTTTGAGGGCATTTTTACTATGATGAGCTAAAACCCAACACTGGGACGACGGAGGAGGCCAAACTTCATACTTGGGGTAATTTCATTTAATTCTTTTTTTATGACTTTTGCATTAATTTAAAATTGAAATATGATTTGAATTAATTAGTTGTTATTTAATTTGATGATGTATGCTTGGCTTAGGTGTTTTGATACATCATGCTTAGGACTTACAATCAATGTTTTGAAAATCTACTTTGGCAAAATAAGAGTCCATATAATTTATGTTTTGAGCGATTATTGTTGAGAATAAATCATTGAGCCCTATGTTATGAAAATTGGCCGAATCATTAGTCCCAGGACCTCTCACCATTGTTAATATTTTTTTGTATATAATTTTATAAATCTAAAAATCCTTCACCTTCACAAGTCCGAGAGTTTGAACCTCATTACTACAACCCACAGAAAAATCGTTAATCAAAATGGCGCCGCCGACGCGGACTTGTATATAGATTTATTTTTATTTTTTTTTAGGTTTATTTTTTATTTTTTTTTATTTGTTCCTTTTTACTTTGTCTTTTTTTCTTTGATTTACAGGTTCGAAGTGGAGCACTAAGGACTTGGAGAGGAAAAAGCTTAAAGGGAAAAGCGAAAAGAGAAGAAAAAAGGACAATTTTAGGATTTAATTTTTAATTTTTAATTTTTTTAGAGTGTGTGAGGAAAACTGTAATTTTAATTTTTTATTTATTTATTTTGGACTTTGGACTTTAAACAATTGAACTTTATTTTTTTTAACCCTACGGAAGGGTATTATTAAACAAAAAAAAATAAAAAATTATATAAACTGTGTGCAGGGAAGGACGACGATTACTATATCGTCTCGGCCCCTCGGGTTCGTACATGACATAGGAGTCGTGGCCCGAGTCGACTTCAACGGTTCATCCCCCGTCTGGTACGGAAGGTAAGTCCATCGAAACACTCGCGAATCTCCTGTAAGCGAGTTACTGTATTCCTTAAGGTGATTCATTGATTGAGGACGAATTTGGACTGTTTTTAAATTCCTAGTAAAGGTCAAGGCCTGGCCAATACAAGATAAGGGTTTGGATTTCATCACCACTCCCTTCTTGCCCGCCTTAGGAAAACGAAACCTAACGCGAACCCAAGCTTAAAATTTGGAATAGAACGAGACCGATAGGGTAACGAGCTTAATAGGAAACTCGTTCGGAAAATATTGGTTGCTCTTTAAGCACACTCCAAAGTTCATGATGGTTTCTGTGAGTTGAATGCGTGACTGCGCCGCCTTGTGATAGCGGTGAGGCCTTGGGTATCAAAGCTCCACTGAGCTTCCCTCGCCTCAATTCAACTTACTTTGACTCGGATTGATTCCAGAGGGGTTTTCTCAAATTGCAACGAATTGCCTTTCGAAAGATAGAAGCTGGTCTAGAAACAATCTAAGTGGAGCCATCATGCTTTTTGTTTGCTAGAAATCTTTAGGTTTGTTTTGGTGGAGTCGAGTCAGCCTTGTTTGTGATTATATAGAATCCCTCTGTAGTTTATATTTCTTCGATGATGAATCCTTTTGAGGAGACGCCACCTGAGATGACGTTGCGAGAATATATGTCTAGAAATTCTCGTTATCAAGAGACGTCTTCGGAAATAACTCTTGGTGAATATATGCGTGGGCAGAGATATATGGATACTCCAACTTTTATTGAGGAATCACCTCTAACGATCTATGAGAAGTATTATAAAAATAGACCGCTTAGTTTGGAACAAAGATTGAGAATTATTAGATGTCAAAAATTATATTATGATGATGAAGATAGTGCTGATGAAGAATCGGAAATGTGTGGGAATAGTGATCAAGAATTTGTTACCCCAGTTGAGCCTTATAATGATTATATTATTTCTGGTTCAGATCCTAATAATTTTAAAAATTATTCACCTATTCAAAAGGACGAGGATTTGACTAGAGATACCCCCGTTTCAGACGATGTAGTATGTCTTGTTTACGAAACCAAGAAAGGTTTAGAGGAACCGTTTTATCCTGAAAATACTGTTTTAGAGTCATACGATTTAGAAACTATAGTCTTAGATGAACTCGTAGAGATGAGTGAGGATGCACCGCAAGATTACAACTTAGAAGAATCAATTTCCCATTTTCAAGAATCTGATGACCTACAAATTAGGGAAGTTGTGACTAGTCTATCTGGAGACACTGAAAACTCTAAGTTTGGGGGTGAGTATCATCCTCCATGTTCTTTAATTCTTAGTAAGGTCCCTCACTTGGGACTTGACATCAATGCCTCAACCATATTACAAGATTATCTTCATACTCGTTTTCCAGAACCTAATGATATCCAACAAGAGTCTCAACTGTTATAAATCCATCCTATGGTTGATGTGGTTAACCCAGGCAATAATACCAAGATTGATTTTGTTTTCCCACCAAATAGTTTTCTTCCAACTGTGGGAACGTTTATATTCCAAATGTGTCGAATATTAAGTTGTGAGACTAGACCTAAATGGCTTAGGAAATTAGAATCGACACATTTGCTTAAGAATGACCACTACTCTCACTGTGGTCAATTATGTAAGTCAAACCTGATTGACTTAGAGGATCCTCAGTTATTTAGGTTATTATTATTTTGTGATTCTAAGTTCTTATTTGAGTTTTTCCAGACTCTAGGACCTAATAATTTGGATCCAACCTATGAGGAAATGCATCCGAGGAAAATATTTTATTTAGACCCTTTCATAGAACCTGAACCTGAACCACAATTAGATATAAATATCTTAATCAGGAAACTAGATAAGGGCATGCTATCCTTGTTCACTTTCTTGGGTTATTGTAGTTTCCTTTGGTCAGCTCTATTTCGTTTTGAAGACCCACAGTTATTTCGACTGTTACTTTATGGTTCGAGTTGACTAATCCTTTCCTAAGTCTGGCTGAAGACTTTAAACTTAGCACTTCTTGGGAGGTAACCCAATCTCATGCAACATGGTAATATCTTTCCTTAACTTTTTTTCTTCAAGTGGTAACAGTTTCTCCTTGTTCATGCTTTTGATTTTATCTTTAGAACATTGAGGACAATGTTAGATTTAAGTTTGGGGGTATGGGAGAAACATTTTAATCGCATCTTTGAAACTTCTAGCGTCACATAGTACCCGGTTAGCTAAGTTTACATATTGTTTCTCACCGAAAAGATAGAAATTGGAATGCTAGAGATAACAACCTATTGAGACATTAGAGAAAAAGACATTGAGATCCTTGAAATTCAGGAGAAAACTTGTTCCTTTTAGAGGGTAACCGTGATGGACCTAACCATCCATGATGGAAAGGCAAGTATGTGAGAAGGAAATGCCAGAAAGACAGAGCAACCTCACAATGTAGTCTTAGTTACTGGATTACGACTCTCTCTCAGTAGAAACTTATCATCATCAACAAGCGGAGTGACATCAAAATTTATGAAAAAATTGAAGACGTTTAAGGTTTAGAAGCAACAATAGACAAGAATAATTAAAAAATCAAAGTTGAAGACTTAGTTACAAGAAGTTACAAGAGCAAATGATATAAGTTGTTGAAGTTCATGATACCAAGACATCACAAGTTATGAAGATCCAAGTTCTAAAGTCCTTCTCTCATGGCCATGTAAATTTTTGTTTTTATCAAAAAAAAAAAAAAAAAAAAAAAAAAAAAATGAAAAATGAAAAATGAAAAAAAAAAAAAAAAACATCATTACGTTCTTTTTGTTCAATAAGGCCATAGGGAAGAAGAAATTTATAAGCAAGAAATCGAAGAGAAGAGTTAATTTTCAAGGTTCTATGAGGTTCGAGAGTTTATCATCAACAGTTGAAGACCGAAGAAGACGTTATTTCTACTGAGCACTGTGAGAGAGTCGAAGAAAGATGCATTTTGGTTGCTTTGTTAGTCTGCTTTCAATCTGGCACAAGATCTTTCTAGCACTGGTTTAACTCATCACACGTAATTAGTCCAGCTGTGTATCAGATGTCCCTCTCATCTTTATCTCTCTCCTAATCTTATCCAGCTGTGGGAGCAGCGGACGCATCTTACAATGTTTATCTAGATGTGTAGCGGATATCTCTTTATCTAGCAGTCGTGCGGATGTGTCTCCCCTTTTCTTCAGTCAGCTTTAGAGCTGACACCTTTAATTTCTCTGGCATTCTAGTTACTTGGAGATAGGTTGAGAATATTTATGTCCTCATAGCTCTTTGGATACTTGTGACCAATTAGAAGTCATGGTTTTTGTGGGTACACCTCTGTTAAACCCACCCGAGATTAACTCGGTTTTATTTTTTTGTTTTGCTCGAGGACTAGCAAATAATAAGTTTGGGGGAATCTCATAGACGCATTTTTGTGTCTAATTTGTCCTCAATGCCCGTATTGTTGGAACTCTATTTTTTGTACTAATATTGTGTTTTTATGTATTTTTAGGAAATAAACATTTTTGGAAAATTCGGCTCGAAAAGTTGATTTTGGCACTCGGAGGACAAGTGTTATTGGGACTCTCGCTTTTGGATAAGGGGTAACCTAATTACTAAGGGACACCCCCAGGTCACCCTCAAGGCAACTGCTATTCGCACCCCCAGTTTGGTTAGGGGGCAGTTATCTTCTCCATTTGAATTTAGATTTTGGCGGGAAAAATTACACATCTCTGGCAGATTCTCAATCGGCAAAATGAACGGGTTGGAGTGCGATTAAATCGTTCAAACTTGGTAGGAAGTTGTGATTTATCCTAAGGAAGATATTTTGGGTGTCGAATTTGATCGAAATTGGCTGGAAATATCGATTTGATTCTCGAGCTCAAAACAGAGCTACACGGACTGAGCACACCCTATACACGCTGTTGTGTGTGTTTTGGCTATGCATGGAAGTGATTAAGGGACGTTCGACGACTTACTAGGCGTGGAGGAGCTGAATTGGAGTGTGCAGAACCAATTCTAACGTGTGACAGAGTTAATTTTGGAAATTATCGTTATTATTGACAGCGGAGAATAATCGGATTAAATGGAGAATATACGCAAGTTATGGTCGGGTATTTTTGTTCTAAAACACTATAAATACAAGGCTAAAGAGTTTAGAAAAGTTTGTCGAGAGTTGGGATAAGAGAGGAGAGCGCATGAAGTAGAAATCACGAGTTGAGTTTCTGCTGCTGCTGCCATTGATGAAGGCCAAGAACACGAAGAACGGACTTGCATAGACAGTCGTTCTCCAACAGTGTTTACGACGCAGGGTAGTGGGTCGTAGTTTGGGTCTTGTAACAGCATAACATTTGTATCGTTCTTCTTGTAACAGTTGAACAGCGCCTTTGCAACAGTTATTTCTGTTGCAATTTTTCTGCTCAATTGTTTTACTCCCTTTAATCAACTTTTGAGCTTTATACATGTATTTTGAGATTATGATCAATATGAGGAGCTAAACCCCAACACTGGGGCGACGAAGGAAGCCTTAATTCATCCATGTGGTAATTTTATTTAATTCTTTATTTACTTTTTTCACCAATTTTAATTGAATTAAGATTTTAATTAATTATTTGTGATTTCATTTGATGGTTTATGCTTAGTCCTAGGGATTTTTGATATGCCATGCTTAAGAAATACAAGTAATATTTTATAAAATCTACTTTGGCAAAGAATAGAGTTAATATTCATTTTGTTTTGAATTATAATTGCCTAGAATTAATTTCTGAACCATTTAAGAAATGAATTTGGCCGAATCCTAAGCCCCAGTTTCTCGCACCAGTGTTAATATTATTTGTATATATTTTTATTTTTAAATCCTTACAAGTCCGAGCAACGAACTTTTACTACCACTTTCAAAACTATAACAACTATGATCATCACATTTTTTTCACTTCTTCACACTTTTTTATAGATGATAATAATAGTGTTTGTATTTTTATATTCCTTGCGACCGGATCTACTAACATTGATGGTATGAACGCCAATGCATCTGCAAGTCTATTATCTTTTCTCCCTATATGTCTCCAACTTATTTTTGGAATTTTCATTGCTAAATCCATAACCAATCTCCTATATTTTTGCAAAAATGGTTCATTAGTACTATATGTGCCTTCTATCTGACGAATTACCAATTGTGAATCACTAGTTATTCGGGCATCCTCAATCTTCATTTCAATTGCTAATCTTAGTGCGTGGACGACTTCTTCGTATTCAGTTTCATTATTTGTGGATGCGAAGTCCAATCTGAATGAGTAAGCCATTCTCGCTCCCGTTGGTGAAATGAATACAATAGCAATCCATTTCCTTCTCCATTGGAGGATCCATCCACCAAAATCTCCCATCTGTTTGGATTTCGCTCAGTTAATAAATCATTAGGATTTCCATGTTCTTCATCCACCTCCATCATTTCTTCTACATATTCATCTTCTTCTATTGGAAATTCTGCAAGAAACTCTGCGATAACTTGAGATTTTGGTGAAGATAAGATTTCATAACCAATCTCATAATTTCCTAATTGTGCATTCCACCTCTCTATTCTTCCTGACCTCTTCGAATTCTTCATTGCATTTTCAATTGGTACTCTTGTTAATACTTTAATTTTGTGAGCTTGAAAATAGATGCGAAGCTTGAATGATGCATATACCAGTGCGAGAATCATCTTTTCGATTTTTGAATAATTTTTTTCTGCGGAGTTATATGTTTTGCTTATGTAATATATCGGTTTTTCTACACCTTCCTCTGATCGTAACAGTACTGCACTTAGTGCATGAGATGTTGCTGATAGATACAATAACAGTTCTTCTCCCTGCTTTTCCTTTTGCATAATGGATAAGTTTACCAAATAATCTTTTATGCTTCGCAATGCTTTGTCGCACTCCATTGTCAATTAAAATTTGGTTCCCTTCTTTAATATATTGAAAAAGTGTTTGCATTTGTCCGAAGATCTTGCAATGAATCTTCCCAATGATGCTATCAATCCATGAACATTATAGGGTGTAGGTGTCATTTCTGCATCTTCATATCCCATTGCTTTGAATGTGCGATAAAATAATATATCAACTGCACTTCCTATATCTATCAATGTCTTATCAATCACCCATCCTTAAAATCTCCTCTGTTTTGCAATAATGTTTTCTCACTCGACTGTGACCGTAATTACCAATGGATCTGCTCGCTGTAAGTTTTCTTCTGGAATTTCATCCGCCGCAAAGGAAATCTTCACCTTTTCCCAATTTTGTAATGGTAATTCTTTCTATACCGTTTCCATCTTCTTGCCTTCGTAATTTCTTTTATGAATTCTCCCGGTTACTGTCGCTTGAAAATCTTCCTCAGAAATTGATACTTTAATTATGTTACAACTACACTCCACTAAAACTGATCCAATTTCTAAGTGATCATTATGAACTCTTGTTTTATTAATTGAAGATTGGGAATGTTTACAAAATAGATTCAAGTATTACAACAATTCTACTTGAAACCTAAACTCACTTTCTCTCTCTCCCTATTTCTTTACCAAGACTTGCCCTAGAATCCTCCTAGAAACAATGACCTTTCTCCTTTATATAGGATTTTACATATTGGATGACAGCTAAGAATCCCATTATTTTCGGGATCACTATGCGACATATTCGCTCATATACAATCGCTCATCTTCGCATAGCATACTTCTTCGCATAATTCTTCACACTTTACTCGTGACTTTGCTGACATCATCTGGTGTGTCATCTCAACTTTGCTGTGTGCGACGCCTAGGTTGTATTCTTTACTTCGCGTAGTTATTAATGTGTGCGATATTTAACTCCTACAATTGTACCCATTAAAATTATCGCATGTCAATCAAACATGAAATTACCTGTTATCAGATGCAATTTAACAAAACATAAGTCGAAAGACCTCACGGTACTCGAAATTATGGTAGCGAAGACAGAAAAATGGAGATACATAAAACTATGGTATGGTAAACCACTTCAAATTATTCAGAGGAGAAAAGTAAACACTACGATTCGTTCACAAACAACAATTAGAAAAGATACATAAATGTCACAATGCAATGTACGAAACGCAGTAGAATCAGTACTTTCTGATTGGACAACATGTTTGGCTGCAGCTACAGCACGGCTTGTAAGCGTACTGACCATCTGGGCAGTTAATCACAAATAGGGGGCAAAAAATTCGTGGGTTGCACGCAACTCTTGCGCATGACTTAACTCTTCTTGGGCACCCACTTACATCCTCCTGAAGCATCATCCCTGATTGATATTCAATTAATTGATATATAAGGTATACGAACAGTAATCAAAAAATGGTGATCAATATTGAAACTTTCGGAAAGTATACTTACTGGTAGCAGAAGAGGTCGGCATAGCAATCAAGACAAATAAAAAGAAGCAAAGCAACAGATTGGTGGTCTTGGCCATGGTTGAATGAATGAGTTTTCTTTTTCTATACAATTGATACTATGTGCTCTGTATCGATGACTTAGATATCGATGGATGCGTGTATATATATAGTAACTCTACAAATTTCAAACATTAATTTTGATAACAAGGACGAATATTAAATAATTGAAGGTCGGTTTGTATGAACAAAATGAGTTGACAAATAATGTTAGTATTATTGGAAAGATTGACAGATCCCTATGATATATCTTGGGAAAATATGAATTCTATTCTCTTGAATTTGAATATCTCCAAGTCCAAAACAACTTTGATCTTAATGTGGAAACGCGTACCATAAACGATTGCGCGCATCACTGTATCTAATGTTTGATCGATCTGATCGTCTAATTTTCATTAATTAATAAAAGTTGACTCTTGAAAATCGATTTAAAGGCAATATTTTTCTGAAATAAAAAATGGAAAAAATAAATTTCTCTATCCTAATTAAGAGGCTTCGTACCAACTGATCCAGCTAGCTAATCATAAAATAAAAATACATAAAAGAATCTTTCACCCCAAAATAAGGAGGATTAATCCATGCCTCTTGATGCATGAGCATTGAGCAATGCTGAGCAAGTGAGTTTTATACAAATTATTAAGCTTTTAAAGTCAAAGTTGAACAACAGTTGCCGCATAAAAGTCTAATTCAAGATGCCATCTTTTTGGATCATATGGATAGAAAAGAAATGGTTGAGATTTCAATAAGAAATGCAAGGCCAATCGGAAGAGATCTAGATATTAAATCTTCTGTAGTTCTTTGGTGTTCACAAAATGACCCGGTAAATTTGGATAACCGGAGATGTTCTCCTTTGGTTGTATCTCGAGTTCTGCTCTATATTATATCTGTATATATTAATCACTCTCCCGTTAAAAAGAAAGAAGATGGCTATCCGTGATTTCGTGTTAAGAAAACGGATAAAAATTCGTATCTAAGTAGTAGCATATCTCCGTTCCAAATAAGTGCACCTGCTGGTACTTGGCAACAGTATACAAGGCGTTTACATCAATGGAAACAACATCAAAGTATAATAACTGCATGCATTTTATTCCTTCTTTTTATTGTTGTTGTTGTTCAGAAGGTTACATATGCGTATGTTTATTACAGTCTCGAACATTAAAAAATCTGATAACATTAAATACACTTATACAGCAATATGTATACATATGATACGCTTGCATGCAGTACGCACGATCAGGGTTGGACAGGTAACCTAAGCAGGACAGCAGGTTGGG
The DNA here is from genome assembly GCF_003573695.1 of Papaver somniferum. Taxonomy (NCBI): domain Eukaryota; kingdom Viridiplantae; phylum Streptophyta; class Magnoliopsida; order Ranunculales; family Papaveraceae; genus Papaver; species Papaver somniferum. The sequence continues at coordinate 173,139,347 of NC_039362.1, read as the reverse complement.
CAGCCACAACACGGCGTGTAATTTGGGCATTCAAGCACAACTTGTAGGCAAACAGTGTAGTTGCAGGAAATCCTACACTGCACCCCTCATATGATTTCATTATTACTCAACTCATTTTTAGATTTACACTCTTAATTTTATTGATCAATCTTTGAATGTTCTTACAAGAAAAGATAAAGGAATCAAAAATGATCTCTGCTCTAAACTTTCTCTCTCCTATTTACTTGTTTCTTACTCAAAAAAGATATCTCTCATTCTTTACCACTTGAACAACTATTTATAGGGAAATACATAGTGGATGAAAGCTAATTTGTCATTTAATTTCGAGTATGGTCTGCGACATTCTCGCAACCTTACAGATGTTAATTTCGCAAGCTCTCTAATTTTCGCAGGACTATCATATCTTTCTCGTGATCCTAGCTGACGTCGTTTATCGTATCATTTCTGAAATTGTTCTGCGACGCTGTTGTGTTGTGTTGTTGATAATTTCGCTGAGATATTATCGTTCCGAGATTCTGATCCTACAAACAGCGGGTTTGCACTTAACGAAAGAGCAATCAGGTGTTGGGCACTTATTTACTGGTTCAACCTCCTCGAGAATCATCCCTGAATGATATTCTATTAGGAGATACGTATATTATTGTATATATGGTCATTAATATGTTAGTTAGGAAAGATATTATTTTGTGTAATTATGCTAATCGTGTCTACCTATTTAGCCTTGGAAGAAACGATTTGTAATTCAAGCTTTTCAATAATAAGAAATCTTCATCTTCTACCTTGTCGTTTCATGGTATCAGAGCCAGAAAAGACTTAACCTAATTAAAATCAAATTAGAAAATTGTGCTTAAGATTAGCACCATGACTTGTGTAGCTAATGTAGCGATCACAACCATCAATTCTAGTAGGGGATCTTTATCGTGTCAAGATCGACTAGGTCTTGATAATATTCTTACCGATACCCAATGGGAAACCATTGTGCAAATGCTTAAAAATTCAAATAATGATTCGAAGCTTTCTGGTGAATGGATACTTGATACAGGGGTTTCACGACACATGACAGGAACTAAAGAATTTTTGTTTAAAACTCATGAAATAGGGTTTTCTTCCGTAAAGTTTCCGAATGACACATATTCTCATGCTCCAACTAAATAGGTAGACACGATTAACATAATTACACAAAATAATATCTTTCCTAACCAACCTATTAATGACCATATATACAAAATATACAATAATATACGTATCTCCTAATATATTCATTTAGTTGATATTTAGATATACAAACAGAAACACAATTAAAAGATCTTAAACCGCAGGGAAGTAGACTTACTGCTGGAAGAAGAGGTTGGAATGGCAATCAAGACGCAAAAAAAGAAGCTGATGAACATGCTGATTTTGGACATGATTCAATTATTGATTTTTCTTATTCTTAAGCTTAAATAATGGCAACAAGATGTAGTACCCTTTGTCTATGAATTTGGTGGTGATGAATGATCATGATCGAGTAAAGCTAATTAGCCTCTCTATTTATAGTAATATATACTGATTAAAAATATTAATTTATAATAACAAAAATAGTATATGAAAGTCCTTGCGTACTATAATATATCACGTGTTCTCCGTTGAGTTTTCTTTCAGTTTCAATTCCTAGTTATCTTAGTTTAGTTTTCTCTCTTTCGGGTTTTGGTTTTAGCTTTCTTTTTTTTATCATTAAACGTTTTGATGTTGTTTCTCTTCTTTGCATTTCGGTTTTTGCTTTTTTTTTTTTTTTTTATAGAAAACGAGAATATATTAATTAAGCACTCTAATGCAGAAGTTCTACAATTTCATTTTTTCCGAAATTATTAGAAAGAATAATTTCTTTCTGCACTTGTTGTTGCATGTATTTCGACATGTGTTGTAGTCTTCTTATTCTTGTTTCTTTTGCTACCGAGTCCGATGTTGCATTATGATCTCTGTTAATAAATTTTACCTTGGCTTGTGGTAACTTGTCTAGACTGGAAGTAATTTCTTCTATAGTATTCTCCGCCACCCAAGCAACTGTTGTTTCTTTATTGTTAATGCAATCTGACAGAACTTTACAATCTGTAGCAATAAATACACTAAAGAGAATATTGTCTTCTAGCCATTTTAAAGCCTTTAAAAGAGATTTTGTTTCTGCATGTAAAGCTGAGGACGCCCAATCTGAACCTGCAAAGAGATGCATAAAAGCTTCTTGTTCTACCGAATATAGAATGAAGGTGTAGCCCATGGATAAGTTCTCTTTCTTAAACGAATCATCTGTAAAAATAATCCAACCGACGTTGACATTGTTCCACGCATTTTTAGTTGCTTTCTTTTTCGGAGTATCTTTCTTCAATTTCTCCTTGTTGTACGGTTGAGCTTGTAAGAATTTCTTAATCTGTTGAATCAAAGCAAATGGGTCTAGATTGATTTTTCTAAAAATCACTTCACATCTATATTTCCACATGAACCAAATGATTGTTGCAATTTGTTCACAAATTTTTGAGTATTTAGGATCCGATAACCAAATTTCAACCCACTTAACAATTGAGTCTGTGTTAATTTGCGAGTTGACCGTGTTCAAATCGCATCCAAACCAGATCGATCTAGCGAAATGACATTTCCTGAAAAGATGGTTTTCTGTTTCCGACACTTGGTTATCACATAAAGGACACTCAGCGGAGATCTCTGAGTTGTGGGCTGCTAGTCTGCTGAGCCTTTTGAACCAGTTTCCAAATAAACAGTCCAATCCGGGGGATTGCCTGCAAATTCCAAAGGTTTTTCCATGGAAAAATAATATCCTCCTCATCATTATTATTCTGATTTATGAGGTAGTTGTAAGCATTTTTTGCCGAAAAAGCCCCAGAAATATGATGTTTCCGTCTAATTTGATCTCTCTTATCTTTATGCGGGGTAATTGCTAGAATTTTATTCTTAATTTCTGGTGTAAAGTACTCATCTATTTTTACGATGTCCAAGGAACCGTTAGTATTTAGAAGCTCATGGACCTTTTGAGGCAGTGGGTCAGCCCTATCACTTGGTTGAGTTACTATATCTGCATTGGGTATCCAGTTGTCTTCCCAGATATTCGTATTTGTTCCATCTTTCACTTTTCATATGTAATTTCCTTTTATAATATTGAGACCTTTCTGAATGCTTGTCCAGATCCACGAGAGTTCATAGTTTCTTGTCGCTTGGAAAGGATTTGAGCCATGAAAATATTTTGCTTCTAAAATTTTTACCCACAATTGATCCTTTTTTGTCATTACTCTCCTTGCTAGCTTCGTTAAGAGAGCTATATTGAAATTGTGGGGGTTCTTAATTCCTAAACCACCTTGCATTTTTGGTTTACACATACCTTTCAACGCTTTTATATAACCACCTTTTCCTTTTGACCTATCTTTGTTCCACCAAAAATCCCTTTGTATTTTGTCGAGCTTATCTGGAGTTTCTTTTGGAAGGGCTAGCATCTGTATTTGATATGTTGGGTAAGACTGGAGAATTGATTGGATTAAAACTGTCCTTCCCGCTTGCGACATCAATTTTTCTTTCCAACTTTGTAGTGTATTGTAGTACCTTTGGAGGAGTGGTTTAAAATTCTCTTTTCTATTTTTATCTAAGAAAAGAGGAGTACCCAGATACCTATCCTTTTTTGTCAGCAGAGGAACTTTTAATATTTTTGCGATTATCTTTCCATGGTTTGGGTGGATTTTAGGTCTGAAATAAATTCCAGATTTTTGTAAATTTACCAACCGCCCCGTAATTTCCCAAAATTTAGATAAAATATCCAATAAGTTTTTTGCTTCCCCTAAGTATGCTTTGGTGAAAAGAAAACAGTCATCTGCGAAGAATAGATGGGATATAGAAGGGGCGTTTTTGTTTATTTTAATCCCCGAGATTTTATTTTCTTCTGTGGCTTTTTCAAGTAGCCTAGAGAGGACCTCCATGCAGATTAGAAATAGATAAGGAGATAGACGGTCTCCCTGTCTTAAACCCCTATAGGTGGAGAAATTTGGACCTGGGGAACCATTTAGGATAATATAATAAGAGGTTGTGGATATGCATTGAGAGATGAGGTTTACCCAACAATCGCTAAACCCAAAGGAAGTTAAGGCTTTTTTGATAAATCTATCAAATGCTTTTGATAGATCAATCTTGAGAGCTAGAAATCCCTTTTTTTTCTTGGACGTTTTCATCGAGTGAATAAGTTCATGAGCTATGATGATATTGTCTGTTATTTGTCTTCCTAGCAAGAAAGCAGATTGATTTGGAGATATAAATCTATTTAAGATGGGTTTTAGTCTGTTCGCCAGAATTTTTGAGATGAGCTTATAAATAGTATTGCTGACGTTGATGGGTCTAAACTCTGCTGGGGTTTTTGGAGTGGAGATTTTTGGTATAAGAGTAATAAACGAGTGGTTGAAATATTTTTCCATAATACCTGTTCTAAAGAAATCTTGTGTAGCTTTTATTATATCCGGACCTAATATACCCCAATTAGCTTTGAAGAAACCCGGCTGGAAACCGTCCGGGCCTGGAGCACCTCAAGGATTCATGTTAGAAAGAGTTGACCAAATTTCTTCTTTTGTAGGAATTTGGGTTAAATCTATGTTTTCTGAGTCTGAGATGCAAGGTTGGATGATTTCTGAGAGGTCCACATTGTAGTTATTCATTTGCGAAGTTCCTATTTGGGTAAAATGGATGATTAATAGGGAATTGATTTGATCTCGATCCGAGAGCCAGATACCAGATGGTTATCTAAGAGAATGTATAGCATTGGTTTTCTTCCTATTTGAGGCAGAGGCATGGAATTATTCCGTATTTTGATCATATTCTCTAATAATTTATCCCTTGAGAGTTGATGATAATATATAGTCATTTTTAATTGCGTACCATTTGCCCAGTTCAGCTTGAAGGCTTTTCAGAATATCTATTTTGGACGATATGTTTCCGTATTTATGAATGTTCTCTATTTTGATATTAAGATTTTTGATATTTTTATGAATATTTCCGAAGACGTCTGAATTCCATTGGGCAAGATCCGAGGAAAGGGATTTCAGGTTTGAACTGATATTTCTAGATGAAGAATTAGAGGAATGAAGGTTCCAAGACGCCTCCACTAAAGTTGATAGCGTGGGGTGAGAGAGCAAGACCTAAGACATCTAAAGGGCTTATTTAGTCTTTTTGTTTCTGGGTTAGAGTCGAAAAGTATAGGAGTATGGTCAGAGCCAACTCTTGTAAGGTGACTTATGTTAGTGCTATGGAACATCTGAATCCATTGATATGATATTAAAGCTCTTTCAATGCTCTCGCATATATTCGCCTCTCCACTTCTATTGTTTGGCCATGTGAATGGAGCACATTCGTAGCCCGCATCTTGTAGTCCCAAAGAGTCTATTATCTGAGTTACGAACGTTTTGCTGCTTGAGCTTGTATTATTGCCACCTTATTTTTCTCCCGGGTCGAGGATTATATTCAGGTCACCAATTAGTACCCGTGGCTTTTTAACTTGTTTCGACAATTCCAAAATGTGTGACCATTGTGCTATCTTTTCATTTGCTTCAACTGCACCATAAACACATGTAATTTCTATTTCCTTTTCACCAATTGTTGTTTCAAAATGGCAAACGTTTAAATGCGCCGATAGCAATTTTAGCTTTACATTATTATGCCAGGCTATTGCTAACCCCTTCGCTATACCCATCGACGGGACTATGAACCAATCATGAAAATCAGATTTTTTAAAAAGAAAATCCATTCTATCGAATGGGGCTTTTGTCCCGGATAAGAAAATAACATATGGTTTATAAGAATGACAGAGATGATTAAGATAATTCCTAGTGATGGGTGTCCCAATTCCTTGGACGTTCCAAGAAAGCAGTTTCATAGAGAGAGAGAGAGTAGAAACAGGCCAGGGAAAGACACTTTTTTTTAGAGAGATCAAATGAGAAAAAGCAGACTAACAGAGCAGTAAAGAAAGCTTGATTTTTCACTTTAAGAAAGGAGGGAAGTGAGAATAATTTGGTTTACAAAAACAGGGTCATAAGAATAAAGGAACAAAATCTTATTTACACTCAGAAACAAATTTTATATTGTACTCTGAGACAGCACTCTGTGAGCTAGATAAAAGCACAAAATTTTTTGGAAAAAGACTAAGCAAGCTGAAAGAAAATACAAAAAAAAAAAAAAATGAAATGCAAACCGAAATGAGAGCTCATAGGCTCTGATGTCAACTTGATATACTCATGTTTATATTAATGTAATTTACTGTTTTTTAGGGGATAGTCTATTCTTCAGATATGCTAGGAAAATCATTTCAAAGGATCTGAAACAGCAATATCAGTTCGAGTTCAATTCAATACTTGTCCCTCCAAGCTCTTGGCACGATAACAACTGAAATTGGCAAAGCTGTAGCACAGGAAAGTTATGCAATTCAAAATTCACCTCATCTAAGATAGAAACAAAAACAGGAATACTCCACAAAAACCAAAATAACTATGATCTCAAAGGAAACCATTCCAGGAGGAGATAGGGATGAAAATGAAATGTGAAATCTTTTGCTTTATTTTTTGATCAATTAAAAATTTGATACTGAGCTGATCTAATTTGAACTTATGTCATTACAATAATTTTAAATTTTACCACAGTACTGCAGTAACGTATGTTTTTTGTGTTTACTTTTAATAGTGTCCAAGCCCATAAATGTTTGTTGTTTGTGTTTCAAACTCTAAAGTTTGAAGAAACCATTCACCATTTGATTTTTAAATTTTGTTTATGTGCACCAAGTGTTTAGAGTCACATTCCGTCGGCCTGTGATGGTCCAATTCTCATTAATTAATCATTTAATCCACATATGCTGATCACAATTTTTGTCATCGCTTCTACAACTGGATAAATGATGGCTAACACTTCCAATCTTTAAATACACATCATGTCAATAAACCTACAAGTAAAGCAAGCCCATTTTTTTCATTTTCAATGTACGAACGACCCTTAGAAAAATTGTCAAAATCACTGTTTTGATCATCTCTTCTTAAATCCAACTCAGAATTGAAGAGATACGGCTCCTTAGAAAGTGTACCATCCGAAGAAACGTCTCATATAAAATTGCCTGGCTAAATTGGAGTCTATGTCACTTAATTGGGGCCTATGGATTTTTTCATCCACCCCATAAAGAATGATATGGGGCGTCTAAATTTGATGAAATTACCATTTTATTCTCTATGAAATTTTAATAATACTAATTTATCCTCATCAAATTCTAATAACAAAAAAAAAAAAACTAAATCAAATCAAAATCATTTCCATTTCCATTTCCATCAAAATTAAGAATTCAAAATCAAACAAAAACATTATCGATAATCACCAAATTCACTAAAATAAGTAATTTTTCGTTTTAACTCGAATCATGTACTTTTCTATTAACCCAATCCCCTAGAATAGGTTTCAATAACATGTAATCACTCAAAGAATCCAATTTTTTTAAATCAAATCTTTTTGGGTTTATAACAATCGGTATACGCCAATGCACTTGTAAACCGATTTCATTTAGAAATGGTTGTTGTTTATGCCCATAAAGACCGATTGTCCTGGATGGGCATTCTAGTTGGAGAAAATTGAACCAAAATCGGTTTACGTTAATGCATACATTGCCCGATTCTGGTATGGTAGAGTTCTGTGTCTTTTTTTGTTAGAATCGGATTACATAAGCATTTTTATAAACCAATTCCTGTTGTGCAATATCAGGAATCGGTTTTTATATATGTATCGAGTAAACCGATTCTGGTTAACCAATTTTTTTTTTCAGTTGATACTCAATCATAAAATGAGTATGAAATCATACTCGATTTCATTTCGATTAAAAATGAAAATGAAAATAGATTTTACCCAATTTGAAAACGAGTATAACTTTATACTCGAACTGAAAACGAGTATAACTTTATACTCGAATTGAAAACGAGTACAACTTCTTAAACGATCTAAAATCGAGTATGAAGTCATACTCATTCTTAACTCGGGTATAGAATGAATTTTAATTTTAAATCATATAAATAATTCACAAATAAAAAAGAAAAAATTTACCCATAATCGGTTTATGTTCATGCCCATATAAACCGATTCTGGATAATCGGTTGATTTTCATGTCCATATAAACCGATTCTGGGTAGAAGCAAGTTTCAGAAAATCTCTGAGGTTACAATCGGTTGATACCGATGACAACATAAACCGATTATGAGGTGGTGTTCTTCAAATAATTTTCAATTTTCAATTTTTTTTCAAGTTCACATGATTCATTAACACAAATTAATTTCACATCTAACACAATATTTTACCACTAATCACCTGAATTAACACTAATTAATCGGGGGTAAATTAGCCATTAAAAAAATAGTTGGTTAAGGGGTTTCTAGAAATTACTTCTTAGTGACCCTATTTTGTCATGTATCTATAAGCCCCGATTAAGTGGCTTAGGCCCCAATTTATCCAGGTAAATTTGTCCGTTATATGTTGTTGGAGTAAAATGAGTTTTTAATAAAATGATTTTGGTCTTGGTGTGATTTGATGACTTGATCTAATGACCTAAGGGTCTAAAAGATACTCACTCATTTTTTGGGTGAATGAAATGGAAACCTTAGTCCCACATTGTGGAAAATTAAAGAGGTGTTCCACTATATAACCATATTCTTATGGATATGTTGGTGGGCGTATGATATGCACCAAGTCCCTCTTCTACACAGATTTATTTTTGGCGAGTTTTCTTTAGGAAATTAATTCCAAAAATATTTTCTTAAGAATTTTATTTATGGGTAAATTTCTTTTACGTGTTTTACTTGTTTTTGAAGAAAACCAAACCTAACTTGATTTGTAAGCATATCTTCTAATAAATGCAACTCGAAATTATGTTTCCAATATACACAAGAAGTAATCACTTTTCTGTCATCTTTTCTTCATCTTCTTGCTTTTGTTTTGTGCGGCGTTTTATTTCCATCATCGTTGCTGAGTTCAAGAATGGGTAACTTGCTTTGTGCTAACTCAAGTTATATCGGGCAGTCTTGTCCTGGACACATCCTCGCTGGAGAATTTAGCATTACTCATCTCGAGTATACCCGCGAACTAATTTGTTAAGGACAACTTGTTGAACCTGTGATTCTGCCCTTGTCATGTTGTTTCGGTAGAGTTGTTTCGATTCGGTTCTTTACATATTATTTTTTGATACATCTAACGTGTTGTTAATTGTTGCAAGATCCTTACATGCGCATGTTTACAATCTACAAAAGCATTATCATCTTCATTTTAGTAGAAAATTTTAGTGTGCTCCCTAACGGATTTTTTTTTTTTGGTTCTTTTGATCGGTAAATGAAATTGTATTAAGAAGTAGGCATATTACAAGGCTGCAAAAAAAAACAAGCAAAGGAAATCCAACAAACATCGTTGACACCCAATAACAAGGAGCCACAAGTGCAACACATAAAAAGTGAGAGTATGCATATCCAAATTAAGTAACGTGTTTTGAGGCATACCATAAATTTTTGAGGCATACTCAATTTGAGCCGAACCTTGAGTATTTTTCCTAGGTTCGGCTGATAACTTCAGCCGAACATATGTCTCGAAACATTTTGGTATGCCTCAAAACAGATTTCCAAATTAAACCTCACGTCTTACAAGAAAGTTAGACACCCAATGGGCCAAAGAAACCCTAAGACCTACTTAGAAAGCCTAGCCCACTTAGAAATTGATGTAGTACATCTTTCTCTGTATCAACAATGATTTTTGATCCTTTTATTCTGTCTCAATTGTAACAGTTGACCTCATGCTTTTGGATCAACTATGACTGTTGATCCCTTACGTCAGTTTAAGTTAGCTTGCTTCGCAAGTATTTCCTTTTCTAGTTTACGTCAAACTCTTTCCTTTAATCAGTTCTTGTAAGTCTATATAAAGGCTGAGACTCTTGTTTACAAGACACATCTGATTATCAATATTATTATTATCAATTTGATTTGATTATAAACTTTTATCTCTTAAATCTTGATCCTTGAATCAGATTTAATTAAGTTTCTGACGAAACTTAAACCTATCCCTGTTACCCTTATATGTGCTACACTAGTTGGTATCAGATACAAAGTTTTTATATTTTATCTAGAAACAGATCCTTTCCACAGCTTCCGCAACAACTCAAAACCCTAAATTTTCACCCACCTACCTTTCGTTAAAATGGGAGACAAGTTAACACCAAATGAAATTGATGCCATTGTCACAGCACTTGAAACCAAGCTCAGCGCAGCACTTGAAACCAAGCTCGGCAACAAAATTGAAACGTCTTTTAGTTCCTTAGAAACCAAGTTTGATACCAAGCTTGATTCAGCTATAAATTCTCTAAAATATGCACTTCCTATGCATGGAGATTGTTTAGACAAATTATGGAAACATGCTGGTTTTGGTGACTTGGTGATGCCTAAATTAACCGATGATACAGAAGGGGACCAAAGCTCTGGCGAAAAAGAAGAAGATGAAACCAAAAAAGTTAAACCTTCTTTTACTCAGAATGATAATATTCCTGAGAATGTTTCCCATAACCTTTACCACAGGGAACCTTTGGAAGGTTATGTTAACAAAAAAAAGATTACCATACCCCTAAACTATGATGAAGATGACAAAGCTGAAGAACTCAAAGAGCAACAATGGGTTGATGAAAAACGATTAAAATATGGTATGAATCCTTATGGAACTTTACCAGAATATAAGTTGAAGGATGATATACCTAGTTTTCATGGTGTTTTACATATTGAAGACTTGCTGGATTGGTTTTATGAAGTCGATTCCTTTTTCACTTTTATGGAAGTTCCTGAATCTTCTCAAGTTAAACTAGTAGCTTATAAATTAAAAGGTGGAGCTGCAGCTTGGTGGGAAAAACTCGGTGAAGATCGACGCAACGCTCATAAACCTCCTATACGTACATGGCAAAGAATGAGAACATTATTAAGAGATAAATTCTTACCTAGAGATTATATGCAACAACTTTTTATTAAGCTTCAAAACTGTCGACAAGGGGCCAGATTAGTTGAAGAATACGTTGCTGAGTTCTATGCTTTAGTTGCTCGTAACCAATTGAATGAAACTGAAGAGCAATTAGTTGCACGTTTTATAGATGGTTTGAATAATTTAATTCAACAGGGACTGACGCAGTCCGTGTTTACAATGGTTGAATCCATCCAACAAGCTATTATAGTTGAAAGGCGTGTACTCAGTACCTCTAGACAAGCAACTCCACGTCAAGCTCGTTATCAACACTTTTATAAAACTTCCAGACCATATAATTATTCTTATGGTTACCAAGGTGAAAAGGGATCAACAGTCGTTGTTGATCCATCCTCACAGGGATCAACTGTCTTTGTTGATCCACATGACAGAAGTGCAAACCAACCATATCAGCAACAACAACCTACTTCTGTTCCTTCAGAACCTGCTCCTACAATGCATATCTCATCTGCTAAGCCACCTCAGCCTCCTCCACAGCGAAATTTTGTTCGCAATACTAAAGGAAATCAGTTTAAAAAAGATTTTCCACCATTATCTAAACCCTCTAACCCTTATTCAAAATTTCGAGGAGATAAATGTAACAAGTGCAACCAAACTGGACATACTTCTAGTGATTGTCGCAAATTCCATACTTACATTAATGAAACTTCAGACGAAGAAGCATTAGGAGATGCTGAATTATTTTATCTTCAAGAACATGAGACTTATGATGCAGATTTCCTTGGGATGATTCGACCAGTTTTAATCACTGAACCATGTCCTACTCAGAGACATAATATTTTTAGATCTCATTATTTCATTGAAGAGAAGATTTGCACCATGATCATTGACAGTGGAAGTACAGAAAACTATGTTTCTGCAAAGTTAGTTGAGAAACTTGGTTTACCTGTTACTCTTCATCCAAAGCCGTATTCAGTTGGATGGATAAACAGCTCTTCCACTCAGCAAATTAATCATCAATGTTTGGTGAATTTTTCTTTCCCTGGGTATTCAGATTATGTTTTGTGTGATGTTATTAACATGACTGCAGCAAGTTTATTATTGGGAAGACCATGGCAATATGATATTCGTGTTATTCATAACTGCTATGAGAATACTTATACCTTTGTTCATGAAGGGTTTACTAAAGTTCTATGGCCTTTACAATCTTCTAATTCAGTCAAGGAACCATCAGATAAGAAGACAAATGCACTAGTTTCTACCATTGTTCATTCTTTACAACCAAATCATTCATTGAGTTCTCATGAAGCTGATAAACCAATGGTGGAAATTCCAGACAAGGTACAACCTTTATTATCTTCTTTCAGTGACTTATTTCCTACTGAATTACCCAATGTTTTGCCTCCATTAAGAGATCTAGAACATCAGATAGACTTTATACCTGGAACTTCTATTCCTAATCAACCTCATTATAGGTTAAGTCCTAAAGAACATGAGATTTTACAAGGTCCGGTTGATGATTTGTTACAAAAAGGTTTGGTAAGACTTAGCAAAAGTCCTTGTGCTAGTCCAGCCTTTTTAGTAGACAAAAAGGATGGTGGGCATCGTATGTGTATGGACTGTAGAACATTAAACAGAGTTACTATACCATATAGGTTTCCCATACCAAGAATTGATGACATGATAGATATGCTTTCAGATGCTAAAGTGTTTACAAATCTTGATTTACGTAGTTGGTATCATCAAATACGTATTCGAGAAGGTGATGAATGGAAAACAACTTTCAAAACAAAAGAAGGTTTATATGAGTGGTTAGTCATGCCTTTTGGATTATCTAATGCTCCTAGTACTTTTATGCGCCTCATGAATCAAGTTATGCAACCTTTTCTTGGAAAGTTTGTCATTGTATATTTTGATGACATACTTATTTTTAGCAACAATGAAGAAGAGCATATTTCACATTTATCTCAAGTCTTTCAGGCACTGCAGGACAATGTTTTGTATGTGAATCTAAAGAAGTGCACTTTCTTTACAAACAAGGTCACTTTCTTGGGATATGTTGTGTCGGATACTGGTATTTCTGTGGATGATTCTAAAGTTAAGGCAATTGTGGATTGGCCTACTGATAGACACATTTTTGTGTCTAATTTATCTCGATTCTATATATTGATAGTGCTCATTTTTGTACTTATTATGGTGTTTTATGTGTGTGTAGGTATTTTTGGCCAATAAACATTTTTGGAAAAATCTGCTCGAAAAGTTGAGCGGGGCACCCCCGGAGGACACTTGCTATTAGGACCCCTCAAATGGATAAGGGGTAACCAATTACTAAGGGGCATCCATTTCCCAGGCAGCTGCTAAAGGGAGACCAGCACAGGATAGGGGGCGGTCATCTTCATCGTTTTTAAACTCAGAAATTGGCGGGAAAAAATGTTGCGGACGAACTAGAGTTGGGGATTGATTTCGAAGGTGTTTTAGATAGATTCAATCGCTGAAATTTGTTGGGCTGGACGTGATTGAGCATAACAGGCTTGGTATGTGCGCTGGAATCGATCAAATTGGGCTAGATAATCCGAAAAAAGGAAACATAGGTTGAAGTGAACACGGAAACTTTGTGGAATTATTTTAGGAATTTCAGGGAGACTAAAGGCGTGAGATTGTTTCCTAAGGTGATATTCTATCTAAGGAATAGTTTCGGATGATTTGGAAGTCTTAGAAACGCTTAAGGAAATCGGCATAGAAGATTATTGTCGTGGCTTGCACGAAAAGAAAAAGAGAGAATTAATCGCTATTTTTAGGTTTCTGAGCAGTATAAAGGTGTGTTCGAGTTCCAGGGAAGGTTACGAAGTCATTGGAGCAGTCGCAGAGAATATTGTAACACTACAGAGCTGAGAAGATCAAGTTGCAGGAAAACCCGTGTTTCTGCTGCTGCTGAAGAAGAACAAGCGTTGCAAATAAGAACAGCATCACAAATTCGTAACGCTGCTACAGTGACTTCTTTGTAACAGTCAGTCCTTTGTTTTGCAACACCAATACATCGTTGCAAGTAATCAGTGTTATAGTTTTTCATATTTTAATCAACTTTTGAACCATAAACAAATATTTTGAGCAAGTGATTAATATGAGGAGCTAAACCCCATTGCTGAGGCGATAGAGGAAGCTATTTTTCCAACAAGAAGTGGTATATCCTATTTTATTTATTTATTTGCAATTATTTTATGATTATTTGCCTTGGTTAAAAATTGTTTGAATGATTTTTGTTAAGCAATTGTTATTTCTTTTGATAGAGCATACTTGGACCTAGGTTTTTTTATGTTCTATGCTTCGGATTTACACTTGTTATTTTGAGAATCTACTTGTTGCAATAGTTACAATCAACTTGAACGAGAAAATTGCATAAATATAATTATTGGGATTAAATCACTTTGAACTTGGAAAATAGTGGAATCCTAGCCTCAGTGTTCTTTTAATATTGATACCATCTTTGGTTGAGTTTGTGACAATTTTTAATTTGTTTTCTATTTTAGTTTTAGAAATTAAGTCTATATTTTATCCTTCGCAAGTCTGAGAATCGAACCACTTTTACCACTATCTATAAACCACATCACCTACTCCAACATCTATACGTGAAGTAAGAAGTTTTCATGGGTTAGCTTCTTGCTATAAAAGATTTGTGAGAAACTTTAGTACCATTGCAGCTGGTTTGACAGATTGTTTGAAGTGTGATACTTTTGAGTGGACTGAAGAAGCAGATAAGAGCTTTAATCTTCTTAAGGAAAAATTGTCCAGTGCACCTGTTCTTGTCATGCCAAATTTTGATAAATCTTTTGAGATTCATTGTGATGCTTCTGTTGTTGGCATTGGTGTTGTGTTATCTCAGGAAGGACATCCAGTTGCATACTATAGTGAAAAGAATTCAGATACAAGGAAGAAGTTGTCTACTTATGAGTTGGAATTAATTTCTCTTGTTCAAGCTCTTAAGAATTGGCATCCTTATCTTATTCACAGTGAATTTGTTGTCAATACTGATAATCAAGCTCTCAAGTTTTTGAAAACTTCAGCAAAGGTCAATAGGATGCATGATAGATGGTTATCTACTACTAACCAATATACTTTTTCCATTAAACATCAAAGTGGGAAACTTAATCAAGTTGCTGATGCTTTGAGTAGGAGACTCATCTTCTGGTTACTCTTAAACATGAGAGTTTAGCCTTTGATTTCTTAAAAGATTTATATAGTGAAGACAAAGAATTTAAGCAACTTTGGGACAAGTGTGGTTCTTCAACAGGAAGTGTTGATGATTTTCTCATTCAAGAAGGGTTTCTCTTTAAAGGAAATCGTTTATGTATTCCACAATGTTCTCTACGTCTTCATCTCATCCAAGAATTACATGGAAGTGGCCTTGGTGGACATTTTGGACGTGATAAAACAATATCTTTGGTTGAAGAACGTTATTTTTGGCCTTCTATTAAAATAGAAGTTCAAAAGTACGTACAAAAATGCATGGTTTGTCAACAGTCTAAAGGTAATATTCAAAACACTGGATTGTATACTCCTCTACCAATTTCTGAAGCTCCTTGGGTGGATATTAGCATGGATTTCGTGCTTGGTTTACCACGTACTGTGAGGGGGAATGATTCTATTATGGTAGTTGTTGATCGTTACTCAAATATGGCTCACTTCATAGCATGCAAGAAAACAACTGATGCATCCAATGTTGCTTATTTATTTTTCAAAGAAGTAGTACGTTTGCATGGAATTCCCAAAATAATTACTTCTGATCGAGGCACTAAATTTTTGAGCTACTTTTGGAAGTATTTATGGATGCGTTTGGGTACTAAATTTCAATATAGTACAACTGCTCACCCTCAAACAGATGGACAAACTGAAGTGGTCAATCGATCTTTAGGAAATCTGATTAGAGCCAAGGTTATTGGAGGAAAAGAGAAGCAATGGGATAATCTCCTTCCACATATGGAATTTTCTTATAACACTTCAGTTAATCGATCTACAGGTAAGACAGCTTTTCAGATTGTTTATTCTAAGGTGCCTAATCATATTTTAGATTTGGTGGTACTTCCCAAGCTGCGTAAATCAAATGCTAAGGAAGATAACTTTGTTGAGAAAGCTTCACTCATACATCAAGAGGTACAGTCAAAGCTTGCAGATTCTAACAACAAGTACAAGGACGATGCCAATCATCATAGAAAACTTAAAACTTTTGGTGAAGGAGAATTGGTTATGATTCATCTCAGAAAAGAAAGATTTCCTACTGGTACTTATAACAAGACCAAGATGAAGAAATATGGACCATTCAAGATTTTGAAGAAAATCAGTGACAATGCTTATGCTATTGATCTTCCATCGACTTGGAACATCTATAATATCTTCAATGTGCAAGAAATATTCAAATTCCATGGAGAGAATGAAGTTCTTTCTATACTTTAACTCGAGGGAGAGTTTCTTTCAAGAAGGGGGGGACTGATGTAGTACATCTTTCTCTATATCAACAATGATTGTTGATCCTTTTCTTCTGTATCAACTGTAACAGTTGACCTCATGCTTTTGGATCAACTATGATTGTTGATCCCTAACGTCAGTTTAAGTTAGTTTGCTTCGCAAGTATTTCCTTTTCTAGTTTACGTCAAACTCTTTCCTTTAATCAGTTCTTGTAAGTCTATATAAAGGCTGAGACTCTCTTGTTTACAAGACACATCTGATTATCAATATTATTATTATCATTTTGATTTGATTATAAACTTTTATCTCTTAAATCTTGATCCTTGAATCAGATTTAATTAAGTTTCTGACGAAACTTAAACATATCCCTGTTACCCTTATCTGTGCTACACTAGAAACCCTGAACCGACACCCCTTGATGGCCTAATTATATCATGTTCCTCCCATCCCAAAAGAAAAAAAAAACATAGTCTCTAAAAAATGGTTCTTTAAAAAACAAGGAAAAGCCCTTCCCAATACCTTGAACCCAAAAGCTTCTTACAATTCTTCCAAATCTGCCGCCGCGGAATTCTGGATCCAAATCTACTCCACATTTCTTAATCTTTCGTGAAATCTCTCTTTCCATTAACCCCCTAAGGGAAATTGTCAAACAAGAAATTTTATCCGATCGTCTTCAATTCAATCGGAACTAGGTAAATGATGGCCTTATGGAAAACTTGCAATATACATATAGAAACATGTTATCAAACACAATTTAACATTACCAATTAACACAACGCCTTAGACCACTTCAAATTTATCTATTACTATATATAAAGCAAACTCTCCTTGCTACGGTGTTTTTGAAGCTGCAATTTTTGTATGACTATTTTATCCCCATATCTTACTTAAAAAATAAATGCTCTATAAATAAAAATGAGGGTATATTAGTAATTACAGACAACATTAGAAATTAGGAAGGATCCAATTCAGGTGCCTTTATATTAGAACATACCGTTATGCACGTGCATAGCACGTGCGGACTTCTAATTTATTCTATTATATAAAGCCAACTACCCTTACTTTAGCAAGGTGAAGCTGCAAATTGTGATTTCCAAATATGCCCATGCTCAAATATGTGTACATTTGAATAATATCCATATAAATCACTGAGGGTATAATTGTATCGACATCACAAAAAGAAAAAAAGAAAAAAAAACTCTTGAAATTAACCAGTTCTGTTCTTTTGAAACCAACGATATTGAATATGATGGAAACGGATTCTACCATACATGATAAAGATTCAGGTTCCAACAAATGTTTAAATGAAATTCAGAGCAATCCCTAAAATAATTTCATATCTACTACTCCCATTCCTCTAAATTACTCAATTTTCCTCTTTAATTTAAAGCTTCAATCAATTTAACCATATATCAATCTAAGAAAACAGTGCAACAAGAAGTAGAAAAGAAGAAGGCAACGACGATAACCCTAGATTTTGATTTTCACAGTAAAATTCAATCAAAATTACTTTCGAATCAAAAATCATTAATTTTCTTCAAAAGATCAGGGGAAATAAAATTTTGATGGTTCTATTCTGTACATTATACTGCGACTTAATTAACTTGTTCCCACTTACTGGATCACATTTTACCATTGGTCTAACACGTGCGTATGCACGTGCAAACACTCTAGTGGAAGATAATTACAAACATGGTTATACAAGTAAACTACATCAAGTCGAGAAGAGAAAAAAAAAATAATCACAATACAATACCATCCACACACAACAATTACAACAATATCAAATTCTCTCTTATCCTCTCTTTCTCTTTCCTCTTTCCTTATCTTCACCGACCAAATAATTTTCATCTATTCTCTTTGAATCTTGCTTGATTTGGTTCTTTATGGATCAAATTGAGTAAGATTCATCTATAATTATTGTAATTAGTTATAAATAGGTTTTATTTTACTGTTGTTTTGCCTTTTCCATGAATAATCGTTTGGTGGTGCACCTCTTTTTAGATCTATTTTAAATCTATAGTTTAGGTCTTATAGATGGTGATTTTTTGGGGTTAATATCTCGATTCTTCATGTTTTGATGGTGGTGGCGGAATATGTTTGTGGGGTTGTTGTTTTACTCCTTGGTTGTTTGGTGACTTCAGCTACTGTTGGAGGTGATGACTACTGGTGGTGATACTATTGATTACTTCCGGTGGAAGTGTTAGCTTCTGATGGTGGTGATGATAGCTTCTGGAGTTCCTGTTTTGTTGGCTGATGGCAGGGAGCTAGAGTTTCTGGTGCTGCTGTGTATAGATGACGACTAGTTTTCCGGTCAGCGTTTTGGCAGCTGTTCGTTGAGTGGGTCACTGTTTTCATTTGTGTTTGATCTCGGTGGCGTTTGTTTCCGTTGGCTTACTACTTTGTTTTTCTGTTTGTAAACTGTCTGTGTTGCCTCCACTACTTTCAGTGGAATATGTTATCAGAGAGTCGGTTTCTTATGTCTCGATTTGGATTCTTTAGTTGTCTGCAATATGGATGCTAGTTGTCCCTCCTTATGATTTGTTCTGGGATTTCCAATAATATGGATTTCCAATCGGTATTGTAACGGCTCTCTAGGGCTTTCGTTTAATGGAATACATCCCCTTCGTTCAAGAAAAAAAAAACAACACAACAATTACAAAGGTACACATACGTCAAAATAACTTATTTATATATATATATATGTAGGAAATGCAGTACGGTCAGAGTCCGACAGGTGATTAAACATGATAGGATATACTGGGCAGCCACAACAGTGCAGCCTCCTGGGCCGAGTACCAATTGGGCATTCAGGTTCGCAAGGGCACGGTAAAAGAACCATTTTTTTGGGGACTACTCAAAAATGGTGGGGGACTACTTTGTGATAGGAATGTCTATCCTATACTTATAAGGGGTGTCCTAAAGTGTGGAAATGACTAACATACCCTTCACCTATATATATAATCACCTCCTTCCAACACCACCACCACCTATATATATATAACCACCTCTACCCATCACCACCAGCGCTCACCACCACCAACCACCACTTACCACCACCGACCACCACCGACCACCTCAAATCACCACCAGCGTCACCTCTTTATATAGCTTAATTTAAATCATTAACAAAACAAAATCAAAATCAAAATTATAACAAACCCATTATTTTTCATTCGTTTCCCTTTGAAAAATGAGAAATTATCCTCAAAATGAGTTGAAAATGGAAGTTGCAGATAAAAGTTCGGCTGGGAATTATCTGAAAAACTTTGTCGAACTAGCCGAACTCAACTTTAATGGAGGTTTTTTCTTTCATAGAAAAGTTTGGTTACGTCGAAATTTTTTTTCCCTAACCGAACTCTTTTAGTTCGGTTACGTCGCAATTTTTTTCTCCTAACCGAACTTTTCCCTGAAAACCTATATATTGAGTTCGGTTACGTTGCAAATTTTTTCATTTTATTTTCCCAGCCGAACTTTTAGTTCGGTTACGTCGCAATTTTTTTCTCCTAACCGAAGTTTTCTCTGAAAGAAAAAACTCCATTGAAGCTGAGTTCGGCTACCTGTTCTTCAAATGTTGTAACCGAACTTTGTTAACCAAACCGAAATCAATTTGTAAATTGTTCATTTTTAGGAATGTTTTGGCCAATTCAAGCACCATTAACTAAATTTGAAGTATCCGTGAGTACCCAAAACATCATAATCTTGTTGTGCCTCTTAAAGAAAAAGATCTAAATTTTTTTCTTCCAAAACCCTCATCTTCATCTTCTTCTTCTCCCTCTCTATAATTTTTTTTTGAAAAAAATCAAATTATTAATTTAATCTTACTAATCATTAATTAACTCACTAATCGTTACACTAATTTAATTATCAAGGGCAAGTTTGGTATTAGAAGAAAAGTTAGATAAGGGGTGACTCATTATTACTTCTAATATCCACCCAAAAAAATGGAGAGTAGTCCCCCACCATTTTTGAGTAGTCCCCAAGAAACCGTTCCGGTAAAAGTTGGCGTGACTTAGGCTGAGTTTGGTAATGCTTTTATTTTTCCAAAAGCATTTTCAAAATTTATATATATCAATAATTTCTGAAATTAGTGTTTGGTAAAAAAAAACTAAAGTGCTTTTTATCAAAAGCACTTGCCAAATTCCTTAACTTTTAAAAGCAGGGGAGGAGGAGCTTTAAAAGTTACAAAAGCATAAGCTGTGGTCCCACCCAAAGTTAATGCTTGATTTATATTTTTTATCCCTAGTTTATTTTATAAATGACAAAACTTGCCCATAAGTTTATATACAATCAATTTTTTATTTCTTGTCTTTTATTCTTTAAAAATTATTATTTTTTATTTTCAAATTATTTTATATAACAATTTCTTTAATTTGTCACTATTAAAAATAAAATTTAATTAATTAATTAATTAATTTAACTTTGATTTTGATTTTTTGTTTGAAAATTATATATATATTAAAAAGTGGTTAAGTAAACTAAATTTTTTTTAACAATCATAATATTAGTGACCATTAGTAAATTTAATATTATTTATATTTATAATTTAATAATAAAAAAATGAATTATTTTTAAGCTAATAAAATTAAGTAAAACAATTTTCAGAGATAAGCCTGTTTTTGTCATTTGCTACAACAACAATGGTTGAATTTGATATTTTACCAAACACAGTTTGATAGCTTTTTTAATCAGCTTTAACTTTAATTAATCTTTTACCAAACGTCTAACTGCTTTTTGCTCACAGCACAGTACAGCCACGCACAACAGAAAAGTGCTTTTACAAAAGCCGCAGCAATACCAAACTAAGCAAGAAGCCACCGAAAACTTTTAATTGATTAGCCAGAGAGAGAGTGTCCGATAAAAATGGTGTGAAAAAGTTCGAGTTATGCTAATGGAGTTTTTTCTGAAACTTCACATGCTAATCAGATTAGAAAACTTAGGATTGATTCAGGGATTGTTCTTAGTAATGGGGTTTTAGTGAATAGGGACAGTGGAAGCTAGGAGCAGCGGATCGAGGCAGAGCAGAAGAGCAGTGATCAAGAGTTCAGGGTTAGACAAGGCAGTGGATTGGAGAAGTTGCGAAAGAAGTCATGGGTGGAGGTTGTTCGAGGTTATTCTTCAGGGTCATCAGATACTTATTTTGATTCTGATTGGACCAATGTATCCAGATCTAGAAACTTCAAACCTGTTATTGTTATTGTTGATTGTGAGTATAAATCATTTGTTTTAACGAATGAGGGGAACAAAAGAAGAAGAGGTGTTACTGTGAAGGAGATTACAAGGAATTCAAAAAATGATTCTAGTTTTTTCCTTACAAAAGCTAGAGCTGATTGGCTTTTCTCGATTATGAAGAAAGAATCAAAGAAACGTTTTTATGGGGATTGGTTTTGGAATC
Organism: Papaver somniferum; assembly: GCF_003573695.1. NCBI lineage: Eukaryota > Viridiplantae > Streptophyta > Magnoliopsida > Ranunculales > Papaveraceae > Papaver > Papaver somniferum. The sequence continues at coordinate 173,117,509 of NC_039362.1, read as the reverse complement.
ATGGAAAGGATGATCAAAAAGTTAATATTTTTCGATCTACTAATAGGTTCAGAGAATTTTTGAAGCTATCGATTCCTGTTGATGGCAGATCACTGCCCACTTGCTTTGCTTTGTGAAGGTGTTGTTGGTGGACCTGGACCTTTTTCGATTTGAGGTATATTAGTTAACTCATCCTATGTTTTTAACTTTAATGCAAACTTGGTGGGACTCTTTCACTTTTGATGGTAGTGCAGGTTTCATTCTTTGTAAGAAGTTACAGTCTCTTAAGGAAAAACTAAAAATTTGGAGTAAGGAAGAATTTGGTCAGGTGGACAGGCGGTTAGAAGATTTGGAGGAGCCCTTCACGCAACTGGATGCAGAAGAAGATGCAAATAATGGCTTAACAGAAGCTCAATGGAATCAAAGATTAAAGGCAAGACAAGACTATTGTAACTTAGTCATTCTTGAAGCTGAAAAATGGAGAAGCAGGGCAAAGGTTGAGACTATGAAAGGTATGGATAAAAACACAAAATATTTTCATAAAATTGCTTCAGATAGGAGGAGGAGAAATCATATATCAAAGATTAAAGTGAATGGTTAGATGACAATGGATCAAGCTGAAATCAAAGGTGGAATTGTTGATTACTTCAAGAATATTTTTCAAGATCAATCTTATTCAAGACCTGAAATGGATGATTTATTTTTTAACTCTATTCCTTCTGATCTGAGTACTTGGCTGGAGAGGGATATTGGGGAAGAGGAAATTTTAAATGCTATTAAGAGTCTAGGGAAAAACAAGGCCCCTGGACCTGATGGGTATCCAGTTGAATTTTATCAGAAGACTTGGAGCATAATAAGAACTGATGTTTTGTGTGTTTTTAAGGAGTTGCAGGAGAAAGGTTTCTTGGATTGGAGGTTGAAAAACACTTTTATTGCTCTGATTCCAAAGAAAAATGTTATTGAAGAAATAAAGGATCTAAGGCCTATAAGTCTTGTTAATGGTGTTTATAAAATTTTATTTAAAGTTCTGGCAGAAAGATTCAAACTGTCTCTTCATCATGTTATTTGTCAGCAACAGTCTGCTTTCATCAAACAAAGACAAATTTTGGATGGGGTTCTTATTGTAAATGAGCTTATTGACTCAAGGCTTAAGAGTGGAGTTCCTGGTTTGCTTTGTAAAATTGATTTTGAAAAGGCATTTGACCATGTTAATTGGAATTTCATTGTTAAAGCTTTACAGAAGATGGGATATGGACTGAAGTGGAGAAGATGGATACAATGTTGTGTTGAGCATGTTAGGTTTTTGGTGCTTATTAATGGTTCTTCTGAGGGGTACTTCAAAACAAAAAAAGGAATCAGGCAAGGTGACCCTTTGTCACCATTCTTATTTTTAATTGTTGGAGAAGCACTTACTGCAATGATGAAGAAGGCTCAAGAAGATGGTTTTATAAATGGTTTTCAAGTGTCAAATACAGGTACAAAGGTTAGTCATCTGCAGTTTGCTGATAACACCTTAATTTTTTTGGATGCTTCTGTGGATCAGGTTCAGTTTCTAAGAATTCTCTTGATGTGTTTTGAATTACTTACTGGATTAAGAATCAACTTTGCAAAGAGTCATTTGTTTGTTGGGGGTTATAATGGTGACATGAATGAGTTTACTTCTTTACTAGGCTGTTACAATTTTGTCTCTCCTACCATATATTTCGGCATTCCTCTTGGTGATAAGTATAAAGACATTCACAAATGGGACAGGATAATTGACAGGTTCAATGCAAAGCTTGCAGGGTGGAAAAGACCTTATCTTACAAGAGCTGGTAAGATTGCTCTTATTAATAGTGTTCTTTCCAGTCTGCCTGTTTATTTTGTGTCTTTGTTTGATATGCCAAAGTATGTGGAGCTCAAACTGGAAAGGATAATGAAGGATTTTTTGTAGAATGATAACAAAGGTCACATGAAGATACACTTGGTTAAATGGGATGCAGTTTGTAGAAGGAGGAAAAATGGAGGTTTGGGAGTCAAAAAATTGAGAATTATGAATAATGCTCTTTTAGTTAAATGGTTGTGGAGATTTGCAAATGAATCTGAAGCTCTTTGGAGGAAAATAGTTGCAGAAAAGTATGGTACTGATGGTTTGGATTGGATTTCTAAGCAGCCAAAAGGTACTTATGGTGTCTCTGTTTGGAGGGGTATTATGCAGAGAAAAGAATTTTTCTTAGAAAATTTTAAATTCAAAGTTAACAATGGTCATAAAACAAGATTCTGGGAAGATAAGTGGCTGATGGATGATGCTCTCTGCAATGTTTTTCCGCATCTATATGCTGTTGCAAGGTCCAAATCCCAATATGTGGCTAGTATTTGTTCAGGTACTATGACTGACCTTTTTGAGAATTTAAAACTCCCTAGAAGATTATCAGTTGAAGAAAATGTTGAATTTGATATTATTAATGAAAGTCTGAAAAATTTCAGTCTAAATCCAAACTGTGGAGACATCTTTCAGTGGGCTCTAACAACAAAAAATAAATTTACTGTTAAATCTTATTATGACAAGCTTTTGGCAACAGTTGAACAACCAATTGAAAATATTTTTCAGTTTCTTTGGCAGCAAAAGTATCCTCCAAAAGTGGCCTTCTTTATCTGGTGTTTAAGTCAATTCAGATTTCCTACTAGAGACTCTCTTATTCGCAAAGGTATTATAACTGATTCAACTTGCCTTTTCTGCAATAATGATGAAACAGCTTCACATCTATTTTTACAGTGTGAGTTTGTAGCTGGAATTTGGCAGCACTTCATGGGAAAATTGAATGTTCATTTCACAATGCCTTCTACTGTGCCAGCAGCTCTTTTAGCTTGGCAAATGAATTTAATACCGTTCAACAGAAGTTACTTTGGAATCTCCTAGCAGCAGCAATTCTTTGGTGTACCTGGAAGGAAAGAAATGCAAGAGCTTTCACAAACAAAGCTCACAATAAGACACATGTTATTCACATGGTTAAGTACAGTCTGTTTGAATGAGATTTGGATTTTAAGGAGTTTGAAGATATTTCGTTTAACTCAGTTGTTGAGAATTGGGTTACTGTATATTTTCCACCTTAGATTTGTTTTAGGGGTTTTTGGTTTTTGACTTGCCGTGTTAAGTTTTTTTTCCTTTTCTCTCTTTTTTCTTTTCCCCTAGACGGTTCAAGCCTCTTATACCCCTTCTCTGATCAATAAAATTCTTTTTTTATCGATCAAAAAAAAAAAAAAAACTAAGCCTTAAGTAATCCTGGGAACTTATTAACCACTTCCTGAACCTCCTCGAATATCATCCCTGGTTAAAATTGGATTAGTTTGATAAATACGTATACGAATCACGAGATTGTATATCATTATGAAGAACAAATATTTAGAGGTTTTAGAACTATTTACACGAAAGTAGACTTACTGCTCGAAGAAGAGGTTGGCATGGCAATCAATACAAATAAAAATAAGCCAAGAAACATATTGGTTTTGGCCATGATTAAAAGAATGATTTTGCTTCTTCTTTTTCGATACTGTTTACGTACCCTTTGTAGATGATTTAGGGATGGATGAATGAATGATTATAATCAAGTAACGTTAGCTAACTTCGCTACATATATAGTACGCTAGAATTTAAAAGAATTCAAAACATTGATTTCAATAAGATATATATACGAACCTTAATGATAATGAAGGGTCGGGATCGGAAAAATATGCCAGATTCCGAAAACTCATAAATAAGTTCTACCTTTTTGAGTTTGAATATCTCGAAAACAACTTCGAGCTTAATGTGAAACTGTTGGGATTTTCACCAGAGCATTTTGATTTTTTGGATTAAACGAAGAAGAAAATAAACTACCAAGAGAACAACGATAACGATAAACAATCACACAAGACAAGAATTTACGTGAAAAACCCCAAACTGGGTAAAAATCACGGACAAGAACCCGATTTATTCAATTAACCGTAAAGGTGATTACAAAGAGAATTCTTACCTTCTCAAAACAGCTCTCACCCTTTACTGAAACCAAGAAGCTCACAAAGAGACCGAAAACCCTAACTTTCACCCTTTAGAAGAACTCTTATAAGAATAAATAACAAGCACTACCAAGGACCCCTATTTATAGTAGTTAGCTAGGTATTGCATACACGGTTTGTTGGCCGACTACAAAACAATTCCTACAAGTTAGGAATTCATGACCGACTGTGTTGAGATAAACACAAAGGCCACCGACCTTGCTTTCTCACACGGTTTTGGAGTTCCACAATTTTTGGACTCTCACTCAAAACCGTGTCCTAGAATTCAGCTAGCGTCCAACAGAAACAAGTTTGATTGTCAGAGTATGCCATGACATAATCAATCTCGTATTATACACATTAAAGCACTGTTACTCAGTTGGTCCATAAGTGTTATTTCATTAAGAAATATCAAGTTTGAGGATTTTGTATTCAATTAGGAGAGCTTATTTAGAGAGCACTACTTATGTTGTAAGCTCTCTATGATCGTTTATTTTAGTTTTTAGTTATTTTCTTTTTGGTTTTTGGTAAACAGAAATGAAAAAAAACAACACTAGCTTGTTATAGCACCAAAAAGAGAAAAAATACACACATGAAATTGAGATTCCATCCACTTATGTTGGACTTTGTTAGTAATAGCAAAGGCATCCAGGCTGTTAGCAGTGGAGTTAGACGGCTTGGGAACAAAGTTGAGAACCACTTGAGATCTACTTCTGTACTTTGCCTTAATGTCGCTGATAATCTTCCATATCCTTCATGGGGATGAGCTCGTTGTAACCAGGTGAATATTCACTATCATTTGGCAGTTACCTTCAATGATGATATTCGTGAGACCCAACCATAGAGCAACCACAGTTGCAAGAAGGAAGCCATCAGCTTTAACAACCACCGGAAAAGATGAATTTCCTAGTTTGGTGCTAGCACCACAATAGGTCCCATTACTAACTCTAGCAAACGCATCACAAGCATACAGCCCATTTCTTATAGCTGCATCTACATTGGTTTTAGTGCACTAAGGAGGCGGAGGTAACCAACTTGGAATTTGAGAATGCGGCTCTGCAGTCCGGATATTGGAGTTGGGTTCAGTATCAATCTCACTCTGCAAGTTGGAAATGTAGAAAAGATTAAACCAAAAAAAAGACCATCTTGAGGATTCCTTGGAAATTTAGCTGTTTACCTTCAAAAACCAAAGAATTTGTGTATTTCCATATGCCTCATCAAATGGTTGCATCCAAAGAAAAAGTGTATCCATTTTCTTGATATTTGAACCATTGCTCAACCGGATTTAAGATAGAGTCTGTCTTGGCCTCTTAGACTACGAGAAGAGGCAGAACAGACTGCTTGGGATCAACACTTTCAGAAGCCTGTTTACACAATCTGCAATCTACGGATACTTCATCTACATACCTGTAAATTCTATGCATTTCCCCAAGTCCATTACGAATAGCTCTCTAGAGAAACATTTTTGTTTTAGGGGCAACACTCTTATTGGACCAAAAAATCTTTCATGGAAAGATGGATTCGCTAAATCCTGAATATTCTCCATGTTGATCCATTAACACTTTCTAGAAAGTTAACACTTCCTGAATCTCCAAATTAATTTGTCATTAGCTTCACCACTAAAATTAAAATTCTATGAAATTTTATCCGTTTGTTTTTTTTATTGGTAAATCCGTTTTCTTATTTATTTATTTATTTATTTATTTATTACCGATAAAGAATTTGGTTCCGGGGGCTTTCGAACTCATTTTTTTTATCGGTAAAGAATTTGATGATGACGAGTTTCGAAATCATGTCACTCAAATCGTTATTTAGTAACTTTACCACTGTACTATCGTGACACGGAAAATTAAGTAATATATTATCTTAGACAACTTAGAACAGCACAACACGCAAGCCGCTTCAAATTTATGGAAGAGAATTGAAACATGGGTACATAAAGATACGGTATATCTAGTAAGCTACATCAAATTAATTATAAGAGGAGAAAAGCAATAACATCCACACACAACGGTTACAAAGGTCTCTGTATGTAACAGTCGAAAGGATTTATGTTGGAAATATATTCTTTAAAACAAAATTTATTTTTATTTACCATTCTTATTAAAATTATTTTAATAATCATAATTGTATTTAATAAAGAAATTTATTTTGTCATTAATCCATTGACCGTTTTCTATTCTTGTCATTAATTATTGAAATTCTTGAGTACAAAAATCAATTTTTGGTAGGAAAACAGAAAGGAGAGTTTCTCTATATGTTTTTGAGTTTAAAAGAAAAAGAATTTTGAGAGAAAGAAAACTAGTGTATGATTATCACTTGTTTTCTACAAATTTGATTATGAGCAAGAATAGAAATGTACAAGTATCACATACTCTCAAGTGCAAGAGCGATTGTGAAAGAGAATTTAATTGGCTGTTTTATCCTGGGGACGACGCGACATGGAAGAACTGCTTGCACAATTTTGGGCAGAGCCGCGAAACGTCTTAAAAAGAGCGACCTGGTCGTGACTCAGCCATAACAATTTTGTATTTGTTTAGTTTATGATTGTTTTGCAGGGTATTTTCAGCAAGTGTTCCAACAATTTATGTCCGGCAAATTAAGCAGCGACATGGGTCCATGGTCCAACCATTTGCGCATTCACGCACATCTATCGTTCGGCATGGTGCGAAGCACTGGGCGCACTTATTACCTACTTTCAGAATCTCTTCGAGCATCATCCCTGATCGGTATACAATTAGTTGACTATACATCTATTTGCAATTCATAAAAGTAAAAGATTTTATATAAAGTATACATAGGAAAGTAGACTTACTGCTAGAAGAAGAGGTTGGCATCGCAATTAACACAAATAAGAAGAAGCAAACGAACATGCTCATCTTGGCCATTATTGATGAATGGATGAGTGTTCTTCTTCTTCGATGATATAGATATGGATGAATGAGTGATTATGATTGAGTAATCCTAACCAAGTTCTCTATATCATAACTCCGCAAATTTAAAGTATTCATTTCTTGACAACAAATACTAATATCAATGATAATTAAGGGTCGGGAGGATCGTTGAACAAAATTGGTTTGACAAGCAACGTTAGTTTTACCGGAATAATTGTTCCTACAGTATATCCTCTTGGAATTCTAGTATTAACAAACATAAATTCTACTGTTTTGAGTTTGAATATCTCTAAAACAACTTTGACCATGATGTGAAAACACAAACACGTCAAAGTATGACATAACATTAACAATCGCTCGCATTACTCTATCAAATCAATTTTTATAGTTGATTTGATTTGATTTGATGGTCCAACTTTCATTAACTAATCTGTGCGGAATCGCTGATCTTGTTAAGATGTTGCTCATGAAAAATGATGCATTTTTAATTAGCGTTTTTGCGATAATTTGAGAGGTCTCTTATGACCAAACCAAAACTAAAAGGTGGTACAATTTTCGGACTCTGTTTATGCGTCTAGGATTCTTATATTGGGCGGGAAAAACAAATATTTATTGGGTGCAACATACTGCCTTAGTAGATAGAATCAGCTTTCTCAACTCACATATATAAATTCGACTCTAAACAGTTGATCTAAAATCTAAAAAATATCATGCAAAATCACATTCGTCGACATATTTTGTAATTGAAACTTTAAAAGAAGGTGGCCCACTGTATAGGTGTAAATTGGGAGCCAACACGATCATTCCCCAGCTTAGCACGCTAAAATTTGAGCCTACTTCAGCTCACTGCAGCATAATATGGTAAGTTTGTGGGCTGTGCTGTGCCAGATTATTTGACACAGTGTTACAACGCAGCAAAACGCACAGTACGAATAAGCACGTGGCATAACACATCAGAAGATATTAAGAAAGCACGACATAACATGCATAAAACACTACATAACTTGGCAAATACATCAGATTTCGTGCATATTTCACAAAAGAGTCTCTATTCTACCAAATTTTGACATTTTATCTTTGTCATATTAAATTATTTTTGTAACAATACATATAATACTTGAATATTAGGAAAAGGATTTCTTCGAAAAACATAAAAATAAATGTGCCCGCCAGAACACAACACAGCACAACACGATTATTTTTCTGGCACAACATGCTACGACACACATTAATCTATGGCACAGCACAACACGAAGCAAACAAAGCACATGACTTCGTAGGCTGAGCTATGTTGGGCGACACGTTTTACATGTCTAGCCCATTGGGTAGTTTAGACGAAAACATATTATCGCTGAAAATTCTCAAAAACCATGCTCATCTTTTCACAATTTTGGGCTTATCTCTTTAAAGAGTTGTCCATGTAGGAGTGAATACCGCACATTTATTATGTATATGAAATAAAGGTCATCTAATGTAAGCGAGTGCGCTCGCATATAATAAAAATAGGATGACGTATTCTATGATGTCAGCATAGTCACGAGTAAAGTGTGATGATCTGTGCGAAAGTGTAATGTATGCGAAGTTGAGCGAATGTATATGAGCGATTGTAACGCACGGTGATTCTGAAAATAGGGGATCTATTAGCTATCATCCACTATGTATCACCCTATATAAAGGGAAATAAACTGTGTAATGAGGGATCTTTAGAGTGAGTGTTAGACAAGAAATTAGGAGAGAGAAAGTTTATTTGGAGACCAAGAAAAGTCTTTGTATTAACTTGTACTCAACCTTAAGATCTTGATGAATAAACAAATGATTTTCACCATGATTTCTTAGATTGTTACTTAATCTTGAATGGATGTGGTTATAGGATTTCCTGCAACTACAATTTCATGCTAGAAACAACTTGGAGTGATAAATCCTGTTAATGAGTTTGCAGAATCTTGGAAAATTGGATCTGGAGATTTTGAAGAACATAAAAATGAAAAGCAAAGAATCTATAGGATCTATAGGAAAAATAAAAATAATGACGATACAAGAAAAAGGTAGAGGCATACAGTGTAATTCTATAACTAAAGCACCACTTTCTGATGCGGATTTTCTAGCAGGAATCACAGGAAGAATACATAAACGAGATTATAAAGGAAAGAAGGTGACAACAGTGGAAAAAGAATCTCCTTTAAAGGAGTGGGAGAAAACGAAGTTAACGTTTGCAGCAGATGAAATCCTGGAATAAAATTTAAAGCGAACAGATCCATTGGTGATTACAATAACATTTGAGCGAAGCAAAATTGGTGAAAGGACGGAAAACTCAAAAGAGTGGGCGATTAATAGAACGTTGGTGGATACCGGAAGTGCTGTTGATATCCTATTTTATCGTGCGTTCAAAGCCATGGGATACAGAGATGCGGATATGACATGTTCATCTTACAATATACATGGATTTAATAAAACAATCACAAAACCAAAAGGAGAGATTACAATGTGAATATTGCTGGGAGAAATAGAAGTGAAGACAACATTATGTGTGGTTGATATCGAATCACCATACAACATGTTATTGGGGAGACCATGGGTGCATGTGATAAAGGCCATAGCGTCCATACTACATCAATGCATCAGATTCCCAATTCCAAGTGGAATAGGCGAAATTAGAGGAGATGTTACGAGTGCGAAGATCTGCAATCAAGTAAATGTAAAAAGTTATAAAGGACGTGCAAAGAAGCGAAAGTATCGCTGGAGAAAAGGAAAGGAGTTGAGGAAAGAAGAAGAATTTCGGATATACATGATTAGAGCGAAGGAAGGGAAAGGAATACCAAGCGAGATACCAGAGAAGGAAGGTGAACCAATTTAAGAGATTAAAGAGTCAACACCAATGGGATAACCAAAAGCGAATTTCACTGCAGCAGAACCAACAAAAGAAGTAAATGTTGGTACAAAAGAAGAACCAAAAATACTGAAAATAGGAACTAGGATGGATAAAGAAGAAGAGGAAAAACAATAAATATCTTACGCGAATATAGTGATATCTTCGCATGGAGTATGGAAGAAATGTCAGGAATAGATCCGTCTGTTGCATTCCATAAATTGGATATTAAAAAGAATGCAAAGCCATTTAAATAAAGAATAAGGAAGATCGCAACAACATATTGTCCTCAAATAGAAACAGAGTTATAAAAGATGTTAGAGGCAAGGATTATAAGACCAGCAAAATATCCATAATGGATAGAAAACATGGTGGTGGTGCCAAAGAAAAATAAGGGGATAAGAATTTGCATCGACTTCAGTGATTTAAATAAAGCATGTCCAAAAGACAGTTATCGTTTACCAGATATTCCACAAATGGTAGAATCGGCATCAGGAAATGATAGGATCTCATTGCTGGATGGATATAAAGGTTATAATCAAAGTCATTTGGCTGAAGAAGATCAAGAACATACCGCTTTTTTCGTACCCCGAGGATTATACTGCTATATGAAATGCCGTTTGGATTGAAGAACGCGGGTGCGACATATCAGAGAATGGTAGAAAAGGTGTTCGAAAAATGGATACATACAACATTAGAGGTCTATGTCGGTGACATGTTAGTAAAGAGAAAAGAGGCGGAAGATCATGTTGATAACTTGAGAGAAATCTTCGAGCAGATGCGAAAGTTCAATATCAAGGTGAATCCAGAAAAATGTGTTTTTGGAGTATCATCAGGAAACAAATTTGGGTTATATAGTATCCAAGAAGGGAATAGAAGTTGATCAAGATAAGGTACAAGCGATTAGAGATATGCCACTCCCAGCAACGGTGAAGGATGTTCAAAAGTTAAATGGATTAATAGCTTCGATGGGAAGATTTATCTCACGTTCTTCGGATAAGTGTAAACATTTCTTCAACATATTAAAGAAAGGAGCAAAATTTGAGTGGACAGAGGAATGTGACAAGGCATTACAAAGCATAAAGAATTACTTAATGAATTTATCCATTATGCAAAAGGCAAAGCCAGGAGAAGAACTGCTGCTATATTTGGCATCAACACCATATACACTAAGCGTGGTCCTGTTACGTTCCGATCAAGGGGTAGAAAAACCCATATACTATATAAGCAAAACATACAATTCCGCAGAAAGAATTATTTAAAGATTGAAAAGCTAATTCTTGCACTCGTGTATGCATCATTTAAACTTCGCATTTATTTTCAGGCTCATAAGATTAAGGTATTAACAAAGGTACCAATTGAGCCTGCGACGAAAAATTCGAAAAGATCAGGGAGAATTGAAAGATGGAATGCACAATTGGGAAATTTTGAAATCGGTTTCGAAGTATTATCTTCACCAAAGTCACAAATCGTCACAGGGTTCCTAGCAGAATTTCCATTGGAGGAAGATGAGTATGTAGAAGATATGATGGACGTGGATGAGGAACATGGGAATCTTAAAGATTTATTGACAGATCGAAATTCAAACAGATGGGAGATACTAGTAGATGGATTATCTAATGGAGAAGGAAATGGTATTGGTATTGTCTTTATTTCACCAGCAGGAGCGCGAATGGCTTACTCATTCAGGTAGGAGTTCGCATCCACAAATAATGAAACCGAGTATGAGGCAGTTGTACATGCATTGAAGTTAGCAATTGAAATGGACATAAAGGAAGCACGAGTAACTAGTGACTCCCAATTGGTAATTCGACAGATGGAAGGTAAATATTGTACAAATGTACCATCCTTACAGAAATACAAGAAATTGGTCATGGAATTAGCAGAGCGAATTCCAAAAATAAGCTGGAGACACATAGGCAGAAAATATAATAGGCTCGCAGATGCATTGGCTTTCATACCCTCCATATTAATAGATCCAGTTGCACGAGACATAAAGATACAAACGCTTTATTTACCATCTATAAAGAAAGAATACGAAATAGAAGCAGATGTGATGATAGTAGAAGACAAGGAAGGAGAAAAAATGAACGAAGACAAGGATCGGAGAACTGAGCTTCATTTATATATATCCAAGGGAGAGTTTCCAAGAAAAATATTAGAAGCACACAAGTTAAAAAGTCATGCAACGGATTATGAATTAAGGGATGGCATTCTGTATAGAAGATCATTTCTCGGACCTTCGCTTAGATGTCTCACGCAAAAAGAAGGGATGGAAATCTTAAAGGAATTACATTATGGGGATGCTGGAAACCATAGTGGAGGAATATCACTCGCATACAGAGCGAAGACACAAGGATATTATTGGCCGTACATGCATGAAGATGCAAAAAAAGTATCAAGACGATGCGAAGAGTGTCAACGTCATGGGAACAAGATACACGCACGGGGAGAAATGCTCAACATGTCAGCAAACTCATGGCCATTCGGAAAATGGGGAATTTACATTGTTGGTCCATTTATACCAGGAACAGGGCAAAGAAGATATTTAATTGTCGCAACAGATTATTTCACAAAGTGGGCAGAAATAAAAGCAGTTCAGCATATTCGTGATAAAGACATATTCACGTTTATTTTTGAAAATATCATATGTAGATTTGACATCCCTGCACAATTAGTATCTGATAATAGAAAACAATTTGAGGGTGAGAATATAGAGATGCTACTCAATGCGTTCAAAATTTAAATTGGAAAGTCTACCCCCCTCTATCCGCAGAGTAATGGATAAGTAGAAGCGACCAACAAAACGATCACAAACACATTAAAGATGAAGTTGGAAGGACATAATAAAGGCTGGTGCGAACAAGTACATAATGTAGTTTGGGCATACAAAACAACAAGGAGGGAAGCGACAGGAATGTCACCTTTTTTTTAACATATGGGGTAGAAGCAGTGTTACCAACATAAGTCATTATCCCTACTGTTAGAGCATAGATCGGTCAACCTCGCATGCGTTGCTACATCAAGCATGTTTGTCAATGTTAGTGATCAAAACTATAAAGTCTTGATTTATAGCCTATTAGCTAAGTCTCGGACTAGGATAGGAAAAGTGTAGTTGAGCTCAAGGACTTCATGGAGATTCAACAACAACGGCGAAGATCTACACCAAGCAACCGTGGAACTTCATCAACAAAAAGGTATGTGAAGACTTGAACTTATCTATCACTTGAAAGTCTATCTATTCTTCTCCTACTTCTTATGAGACAAAAGTCGTATGCTATATAGACTAGATCGTATACACTTGATATTTCGAGCTGAGTATTCATTTCTTATCTTTTACTCGAAATCATGTGTTGGTAAAGCGTTTCACTTTGATCAGGTTTATCTTCCCCTAGTGACGAAAGTCATGAAAGTTTCAATCACTTTGGAAATTGCTCTGACGAGAAAGGTTTGTTTTTCTTCACGACTGAATATCGCCCTCTGAGAATGTTTCAATGATTGAAATGAGAGTTTAGATTATATAACCATGTATTCCTTGAACCGAAGTTTTCGAACTTTGTTGATCAAGAGAAATCGGTAGGATTGTGGAATTGGCTTGCCCAAGTCCGCGAACTGACGGAAGTTTTCATCCCAAGAATTTCTGCTGGATTTTCCTTTAACTCGTTTGCGTGTTTAGTCCGCGAACTGGCGGAACTTCCCTTCCCGAGATTTTCTGCTGAGTTTGGAAAACTCAACCGATTAACTTAAGTCCGCGAACTTTTTTGTGAGATTAAGAGGTTATGATCTAAAGATGTGCTCTGAACATGAAACATTAATTATTAAGGAATGCTTTATGAAAACCGTGGCAATAATGTTCATGAACCGATTATAATCGAATCGAATAATTTTTGTTCCAATTGTGTCTTGTGTAGATACATAAGATCTCATAGCAATTGAACAACTCTTAACTAGTTCATTTGAGTCAATTGGACTAGTTATAGTGAAGAAGAACATGATTAATATGAGATGCTCATATGGTTGACCTTTTGGATTATAATGTTGAACCAACATACATGTACTCGTTTGGGAATGGTTTTATCAAACCCAGTAAACGTGTACCCAAGTGTGTGTGATAAGCTATCTCTTTCGATCTAATGGTTGAGAGATATTGGCTTGAATCTAAATCAGGTTTTCATCTAACGGTGAATAGAGTTTGCTTTGTACCTAAGGCAAAACCCTGATTTGAAGACTATATATAGGAGACATCTAGCATTGAGCAAACCTAATCCCCACACGTCCGTGTTTTACTAGTGCTCTCGCTAGAGTCTATCTCCATTAACTCTTGAGCTTCTTCTCTAAACTCGAGTTAAAGACTTAAAGACTTCATTGGGATTGTGAAGCCAGACCGGTACTACCTTTATCGTAGTTGTGTGATCTTATCTTGCATCTTCTATCGTACGAGTACAATCGATTGATTGGCTTGAGATCGTGAGAGTTCTCCGATAGGAAAGATAAAGAAGTCACAAACATCTTCGTCTCACTGTTTGTGATTCCTCGAAAATCCGCTTGTGTAGTCAGGAAGGATTGTAGAGAGGTGATTGATTAATCTAGGCTAATCTTCGGGAATATAAGTCTGGATTACCAATTGGTTCCTGTTACCTTGATTTTATATCTTAATACGGAACAAAACCTAGGGTTTATCTGTGGGAGACAGATTTATCCTTTCGATAGACTTTTCTGTGTGAGACAGATTCGTTTATTATCAAGTCTGTGATTTTGGGTTGCAACAACTCTTTGTTGTGGGTGAGATCAGCAAAGGAAATCAAGTGTGCAGTATCCTGCTGGGATCAGAGGCGTAGGAGTACAACTGTACCTTGTATCAGTGGGAGATTAGTAAGGGGTTCAATTATATATCAGTCCGAAGTTAGCTTGGAGTAGGCTAGTGCCTGTAGCGGCTTAATACAGTGTGTATTCAATCTGGACTAAGTCCCGGGGTTTTTCTGCATTTGCGGTTTCCTCGTTAAAAAAACTTCTGGTGTCTGTGTTATTTCTTTTCCGCATTATATTTTATATAATAGAAATAATACAGGTTGTGCGTTCGTGATCATCAACTTCTCTAATCCAACTTTTGGTTGTTGATTGTAGTTGATTGATCCTTGGACATTGGTCTTTGGTACCGTCCAAGTTATCTCTCTTTAAAAAAGACTCGCTATTGATTTTAGCTTGAGTAAAGATAAAATCGAGAGATTGAGATAATAACCTCTTGAGATACTTTTTATCTAGATTGAGTCTGACTGTCTAGTTGATTCTCTAACTAAGTATTTCGGAGTTAGTCCATACATATTGCTAAGCGAAAGATTGGGTGGTATTGTTAGACCCCCTCTTTTTCAATTGGTATCAGAGAACGCAAACACATTAAAGACCTCATTAGTCTGTGTTTGTAGCGATCTGACTCTGTGGATAGAATCTCATACACATACCAAAATGCCTCCTAAATCTGTCAACTTTGTCAAATGTCTCGAAAGTACCTCAAAGGGTCACTCCTTAGCTGATTCATCCGAATCCCGAGGTAAGAAGAATGTCCCATGGTGCGTGAATCATTCTTCATCCAATAATATATTGTACATAATGGCTAAAGCTGAAATGGAGCTCACAAGAATTTCAAAAAATTCTACAGAGTTTGTTGATCTCAAGGATCATATACAACTGATGGATGAATTTGAAAAGTCTATTGATCGTGAACAAATACTCTACAACATTATAGGGTCATTCTCTAAGGAAATTGAGAAACTTCTTCAAGAAATCAATATACAGCGTGAAAAGATATGTGATCTTGAAAATCTGGTTAAAGAAGGCTCAATTAGAGAAAGTTGTTTGGGGTTGGGGGACTAAGGTAATAAGGACTCTCCCAATGAGTGCAGATCTGATCAAGGAGCCGAGGTACACGGTTGAGTCAAGAGTGACAGGGAAGCGTACCTTGCCATTATTGACAAGTCTTGTCTTATACTACACTCGGCCTGAAGAAAACCCCACTTAGGGTGCAGTCTCGTAACCATAAGCCTTATAGGTATAAGGGATAAGAGGCTGCGAAAACAACTGGTTGTTGTTAAGACTGGATGGGAGGATCTAACCTTGTATGGTAGAAGTACGCCTCCTTGAAGGGGCCACCAGGGGGGAGATAAGGGCGGCACCCTCCATTAGGGAGCTGATAAGTGTCTTAAGACGCAAATGTCATGAGGCTTTTTATTCGCATGGATATTAAGGCTTGTCATATTTTTGCAACAATCCTGAAGAGGCGATAATAGAAAAGAGAAGGATAAGACGAGATCAATGGGTTTTCGCATGAAAGTGTGAAGACGTCCTGCGATTTCGTCGCAAGATGGCAATGTCATGGGAATTTATTTTCGCAAGAATATTTAGGCCTGTCATATTGTCGCAACATTCCTGAAGAGGCCATAATACAAAAGAAAAAGTTAAGGCAAGATCAATGGGTTTTTGCATGAAAGTGCAAGGACGTCCTGCGATTTTGTCGCAATGACAAGAGGTGGCATAATAAGACCTTTAATTAGGAAGGCAAAATAAGACCATATGATCAAACAAAATATTTATAAGTATTCGTAACAGATTATTTTTTGCAAGAAAGATAATGAGAGGAAAGTATGGGAATCAATACACAAGAAGCATTATCTTTCTCATCAACAAAATATTAAAAGGAAAAGTTGACTCCAAAGTTGGTTGAAAAATGTAACTCGCAAAAGTAATAAAAATAAGACAGTTCAAGAAGACAAAGCTAAATAAGAAGCTCAAGCTTCAGTATTAATTTCAGTAGCAGGAGATAACAGAAATTCTTCGCCAATATTCTCGCAAGCCTTTCCTTCATTTCGGTTTTGATCTTCGCCTTGACTAGCATCTTGATTATCTCCAGTAATTACTTCTTCAGGAGAAATTTCTTTCTCATTCTGATTAACACCAGCAGATGCTTCTTTAGAAGGAACCTCTCTTCATCTTCTAAGAAATTATCCTCTGCACCGCTTTCGTAATCATAATCACTATCAGCAGGACGAGAAACTTCATCATCATCTACTTCTAAAGGATCAATTGATGTAGGAGGAAGATAGTTGGAAAATAAAATGTCATTTACAAGGACTTCATCCCGGAGATGAACTTGGCGAAGAAGTTCTCTCTGATGATTCTTATATTGAATATCCTTAAAAGAAAGATAATCAAGTCTTCTTTCTGCTCGGTCGCGAGAACCAGTAAGGGTAGAGACGAGCAATGCATTTTCTTTGCGAATTTTGGCATATTTAGCCTCCAAAACAGAAATGAAAGAATGAAGATTCTTCTCAGACTTTGCGAAAGATAGAATACAAAATTTTATTAAGATAAGGAATTCAGAGAGATATGACAAAGAAAAGATAATTAAGGCAGTCAAACTATTATGACTACCTTCCTTTTGCGAAATAAGGTGTTGAATCAAGGACAGACAACTATTCTCCCAACGGTCCATTGCGTCATCAAATTTATCTCCAACTAAACCTTTAAGTCGAGACTGAAGATTTTTCTCTTTAGAAATAAGAAACACATTTTTCTTCGCAAGAGAAGAATAAGATTCTTCTAATTTGGAATATTGTTCTTTAAGCTGATTCGCCTTTACACTTAAAGTTATTCTACCTTGAATGAGTGTATCTCTTTCAGCGATATATGACTCTGTTACTTCTTTAAGTTCATTTCTCAAAGAGAGAAGAGATAGCTCTTGGTCATCACATACTTTTTGAAGAATACTAAGTTGTTGCGAAGATATCACCATCTTGTTTAAATAAGTTATCTTCTCTTGGGACAAGGATTTATTCTCATCTGATAAAGTTTCCATCCCTAAATTAGCTTTAGTTAAAGAATAAGAAAGACGAGATACTTCATTACTTAATAAATCTTGTCTTTGAATTAATTGGGTATTTTCATTGGTAAGATTATTTATATGATCAAGAGAATATGAATAGAGGTTATCTAATTGGTTATATTGATCCATCAAGATTTCATTATCAACACGGGCTTCTTCAACAACAGATTCAAATCGATATCTCTCCATTATTCGTTTCTGGTTTAAAGCTTAACATGCGAAAGAGGGATTTCAAGGATAATTAAATATGGGAAGGATAAAACCATTAAAAAGGCAAATTAAAGACACATATAAGAAAATTATACCTCTCAAAACATCTCTATCAGAACCCAAATTCTTGCTTAGAATTTCGCAAACATTAGACTTGATAGGATCAATAGAAGACTTCTTGACATCATCCAGAACTTCAAATAAAACTTTGAAGGCAATATCTATCCCTTCCACGGTTTCTTTCGAAAGAGGAAGAGACTTAGGTAAAGAACTGGTAGAGACAGAAGGTTGAGAAACATTATCAATGGGAAGAGAAGAGGTTTCATTCACAGCAGGATCAACAAGGGGAGTTTCAGTCATTGAGAGGTCAGCTGAAGAAATGAAGTATGAGGCAGCTTTTTCGCGAATTGGAGATAAAGGTTTATCTTGCGAAGATGTCGCAGAAGATTTAGAAGAGGTGAGTAAGTGGAAGGGAACAGAAGTTGGAACAGTTTTAAGGTGGCGAGATTTCTTGATTGGTTTATTAACATCTTTATCACCCTGCGAATTACAATCCAGATAAGAAACAGAGGCAACAATATTGTTATTATAAAAGGATAGTGTTTCTTACTACCTTCTCATTCGCAGACTTTCTTTTATGCGCAACAACCTTATGCTACGACTTGGGAATGTTAGGGTTCTGAACTGTAAATCTAGTGTTGGAAGCGTTTTTGTTGAAATAACAAGAGTATGGGAATCACATAAACAACATCAAATAAGGCAATAAACAAGATCAATTTCAGCAAAACTCATAAAGAAGAAAAAAGAAAACTAACCTTGATGAATCCATGGAAGATAATAGCAGGGAGATTGTTCCGAAGAAAATTATGAAGTATGAAGATTTGCAGAAGAAATAGTATGAAGATGAAGAAGAACTTAAAAAGATTGAAGAAGAAAGAAGAAAAGTTGCAATAATGGAATTTGCAGAAGAACGATGAAGTTGCAGAGAAGATAAAAAGAAAGAAGAAGAGAGTGAAAAGGAATATATATAGAGGGAATTTCTCCTCGAGAAAATAAACACGATTAATACGGAAAGATATGAGCGGTTAAAAAGTAACGGTTACAAAAGACGTGTCGAGAAATAAATGGAAGAAAGAATACGTGTGATAAATGCAGAATATGAAAAGATGAGCAACTGCGGAATTTCTCACATCATTCTCTACTTTGCAGAGAAGATATGAAAAGAGGCAAGATGTAGGATCAGAATCTCGCAATGACAATGTTTCAGCGAAATTATCAATGACACAGCACAACAACGTCGCAGAACAATTTCAGAAATGATAAAATAAATTACGTCAACTAAGATCACGAGAAAGATATGATAGTCCTGCGAAAATTAGAGAGTTTGCGAAATTAACATTTGTAAGGTTGCGAGAATGTCGCAGACCATACCCGAAAATAAAGGACAGATTAGCTGTCATCCACTATGTATTTCCTTATAAATAGTCATTCGAGTTGTAAAGAAGAGGGAGATCTTTTTTGAGTAAGAAACAAGTAAATAGGAGAGAGAAAGTTCACAGCAGAGATCATTCTTGATTTCTTTATCTTTTCTTGTAAGAACATTCAAAGATTAATCAATAAAATTAAGAGTGTAAACCTAAAAATGAGTTGATTAACAATGAAATCATATGAGGGGTGTACTGTAGGATTTACTGCAACTACAATGATATATGTTGAGAATTATGAACTAAATTAATCATCCTTGGTTATTTAGTTTTATACTCCATAAGTTTTCTTTCTTTATGTTGAGTATATGTGCGGTTAAGATGGTCATGTTCCATGATAATCTTAGTCGGGGTTCCATAATCTCTTATGTTGATCCCAAAATAATTAAATTCATTACCTCGGTTATTAGTTTGGTTATTTGTTTGTATTCTGATTAGATTAATTATAGGTTCTCTTGTAATTAATCTAATCGAATTTTCAAATATTCCACAAATTCTTGTGTTGAGTATATGAACGGCTACGCTATCATGCTTTATTGGTTAATTTAGTCAGGTATTCCGTAAGGTTTTCCTTATGTTGAGTACTTGAACGGTTAAGTAAGTCACCTCCGTATGATTAACTTAGTTGTAGCCTGTTGCTCCGTGAGTTTTCTTATGTTGAGCACTTTCAATTAAATTGATCACTTTGTGGTTTTGATTTAATTGCGTATTCCATTTAGAATACTCATGGGTTTACTTGTGAGTATTTTGATTGAGTTTCGGATATAAAAAATCATTCACATGGTTTTTAGTGTCCAAATAAAACTCCTTCTTTTCTTTCGAAATTAAGGTCGCTCTTGTTTTTCCTTTGGGAATGACATCAAATGGGGGTGAGTTATTTTGAACTTGTGCTTAATGGTAATATCTTGCGGGGAGTGCGGCTGTGGAATTTTATAGGGGTTATCTTGCGTCTTAAAACTCCTTGATGAATGTTCTTAGCTTCGGCTATAAGATTGCATCTAAATTAAGATGATATGTTGTCTTTCTTTTGGTCATGAAATGTCTCTTGTGGAAATTTAATTATGAACCTCTTCTTGTACCTTTGCCAATTTTATTGACGAAAAGGGGGAGAAATATTGTAGGTCACACTACAAATACATATGGTTTTCGGATCATTGTGTAAGGGGGAGTGGTTTCCATGATCGAGATGGAGTATTGACTAAGGGGGAATGATACATATCACCGTAGTACTATTGTTAAAGTCGTGATGCAATTGGACTTTGATGTTCATAATAATACTATGACATTGTATAATAATGATCGAGAATCTCGATTTCTCTCATTGTTATAGCTACGGATCTTCAACGACGGTGATGCTAAACTTACAACCTTTGGGATAATTGGAGTACTTGGAAGGACGAATATTTCAAGAAATATTGAAGATTGGACTATGGAATAGGAGTCACTAAAGTTTATCTTTTTTGTATTCCATATGTATTAATAGTTTTGTTACTAAAATTGACAAAGGGGGAGATTGTTAGAGCATAGCTCGGTCAACCTCGCATGCGTTGCTATATCAAGCATGTTTGTCAATGTTAGTGATCAAAACTATAAAGTCTTGATTTCTAGCCTATTATATAAGTCTCGGACTAGGATAGGAAAAGTGTAGTTGAGCTCAAGGACTTCATGGCGATTCAACGACAACGACGAATATCTACACCAAGGAACCTTGGAACTTCATCAACAAAAAGGTATGTGAAGACTTGAACTTATCTATCAATCGAAAGTCTATCTATTCTTCTCCTACTTCTTATAAGACAAAATTCGTATGCTATATAGACTAGATCATATACACTTGATATTTCGAGCTGAGTATTCATTGCTTATCTTTTACTCGAAATCATGTGTTGGTAAATCGTTTCGCTTTGACCAGGTTTATCTTCACCTAGTGACGAAAGTCATGAAACTTTTAATCACTTTGGAAATTGCTCTGACGAGAAAGGTCTGTTGTTCTTCACGACTGAATATCGCCCTCTGAGAATGTTTCAATGATTGAAATGAGAGTTTAGATTAGATAACCATGTATTCCTTGAACCGAAGTTTTCGAACTTTGTTGATCAAGAGAAATCGGTAGGATTGTAGAGAGGTGATTGATTAATCTAGGCTGTTCTTCGGGAATATAAGTCCGGATTACCAATTGCTTCATGTTACCTTGATTTTATATCTAAAGACGGAACAAAACCTAGGGTTTATCTGTGGGAGACATATTTATCCTTTCGATAGACTTTTCTGTGTGAGACAGATTCGTTTATTATCAAGTCTGTGATTTTGGGTTGCAGCAACTCTTTTTGTTGTGGGTGAGATCAACAAAGGGAATCAAGTGCGCAGTATCCTGCTGGGATTAGAGGCGTAGGAGTACAACTGTACTTTGTATCATTGGGAGATTGGTAAGGGGTTCAACTATAGATCAGTCCGAAGTTAGCTTGGAGTAGGATAGTGTCTTTAGCGGCTTAATACAGTGTGTATTCAATCTAGACTAGGTCCTGGGGTTTTTCTGCATTTGCGGTTTCCTCGTTAACAAAACTTCTGGTGTCTGTGTTATTT
Organism: Papaver somniferum; assembly: GCF_003573695.1. Taxonomy (NCBI): domain Eukaryota; kingdom Viridiplantae; phylum Streptophyta; class Magnoliopsida; order Ranunculales; family Papaveraceae; genus Papaver; species Papaver somniferum. The sequence goes on along the minus strand of NC_039362.1, from coordinate 173,095,603 downwards.
CTTTTCCGCATTAAATTTATATAATAGAAATAATATAGGTTGTGCGTTCGTGATCATCAACTTCTCTAATCCAACTTTTGGTTGTTGATTGATCCTTGGACATTGGTCTTTGGTACCGTCCAAGTTATCTCTCTTTGAAAAAGACTCGCTATTGATTTTAGCTTGAGTAATGATCAAATTGAGAGATTGAGATAGTAACTTCTTGAGATACTTTTTATCTAGATTGATTCCGACTGTCTAGTTGATTCTCTAACAAAGTATCTCGGAGTTAGTCCATACAGATTGCTAAGCGAAAGATTGGGTGGTGTTGTTAGACCCCCGCTTTTTCAATTGGTATCAGAGCAGGAAAACACATTAAAGACCTCATCAGTCTGTGTTTGTAGAGATCCGACTCTGTGGACATAATCTCATACACATACCAAAATTCCTCCTAAAGCTGTCAACTTTGTCAAATGTATCGAAAATACCTCAAAGGGTCACTCCTTAGCTGATTCATCCTAATCCCGAGGTAAGGAGAATGTCCCATGGTGCGTGAATCATTCTTCATCCAATGAGACATTGTACATAATGGCTAAAGCTGAAATGGAGATCACAAGAATTTCAAAAAATTCTACAGAGTTTGTTGATCTCAAGGATCATGTACAACTGATGGATGAATTTGAAAAGTCTATTGATCGTGAACAAATACTCTACAACATTATAGGGTCATTCTCTAAGGAAATTGAGAAACTTCTTCAAGAAATCAATATACAGCGTGAAAAGATATGTGATCTTGAAAAGCTGGTTAAAGAAGGCTCAATTAGAGAAAGTTGTTTGATCAAGACACATTCATCCGATCTAGACAAACTTCGTGTTGAGAAGGAGAAACTTGATGCTTCACTTGTCTTAGACCGTGGAAAGTGCAAATCCTTGGAAAAGGAAAATTCCGTGTTAAAGAAGAATTCTTCTCCACAAACTGATTCTCATGAGTTACTGTGCATAATGAAATTTTCTTCAAAAGAAGATTGTGTCAAGAAAAGTTTTCACAACTTAGAATCTTCCCCGGTGGCTATGAAGTTTAAACAAGTAACTGTTGTTACTTCTCCTCCACGAATATGTACCTTCTATGAAAAAGGAAATCACTATGCTATCCATTGTTTTGATAGGAAGAAACGTGTTTCTGAACTTCACAAGTGGCTTCTTTCAACTGTCAATGGAGTAAATAGTCGAATGACTACTACAATAAAGATTCCCTTCACAGGAAACCAGCCATCTTATAATGATCTCTCTCCTAGAAATCAACACATGATATTTGTAAATTCTTGTGCTTATAAGATTGAATCTGATAAATCTAAGTCTAGTGTGTGGAGACGAAGTTCGGAAAATCCCCTAGAACCTATCTCTAGAGGTCCTAGACTTTACTATCAAAAAGTTTTCTCTCCTGTGATTCCCAGAAGGACTACCAATTACACCCTCTTTCCTCGAAGCTGCGGTGAAAGGACAAGAAGTGCTGAGAAAAGATATCCTAGAGGAAATTACAACCACTCTCTCAAAATCGATGGTGAGACTATGTATCCCTCTGCTAACTAACAGCATAATGGTCTATCCTTGTGTCTAACTTGAGAGATACAAGGATGAGAATTTGAGAGATGCTCAAGTTTTGTGCTATATTGTCTTTAGTTTGTATATCCCTTGTTCTAATGGTCTTCTCATTGTTACTTTGACCTCTTGATGGTGGTAGTTTTTGAAGATGTACAATATACCTCTTTAGGGACATTTGTTTTGTCAGCCCACGAACGCCCATATCTCCTCAAGGAATTTTAGGGTTTCTATCCAGGGTTTTCACGAACGTATATAAATCTTATCTTATATGTGGCTCATTTTTCTTCAGAAAGGAGCTTTATGGAAACTGTTCCCAAAGAAGAAGTTAACCCTATGGATGAGGATGATCTCAAAGGGTATGATTCTGGTCAAGAGTTTATACGGAAGAAGATGCTAGAAAGAAAAGAGTATAACACTTGGATTGGTGAATCTGTCAAGGATCTGATTCGTGTTCATAATGAAGTTAAGAACGAACTGGCTAACCTTCAATTGTAGATACACCATCTTATTGATGGACATGCGAAAATCCTTGGTACTCAAAATATCTTGATCAGGAATTAGAAGAAAGTTATCCTTGATTGTGCAAAGTCTCGTCATTATGCTCGCACTATTGATCGAAAAGTCAACGCCCTAACCTTTGAACATGGTGTCTCTACGGTCAACAGAGTCAAGGATATCAGTGACTCCTACTTTGATGGACCATTTCAGAGGTATGAAATCATCAATGAAAACTAAGATTAGATACCTAATATGTCTTCTTTTTGGATTAGTTGGAAGAATAACTAGTGTTTTGAATAGCAATGATTGTGACAACACATAGATATTATTTGTTTCATCTTCTTATGTTATTAGGTTTATTGGTATTAAATTCTAAAAATATTTGGAGGATGATGATTATTGCAGTATTTTCTTGGTTTGTTATATTGCAATATTTTATGGGATATGTATTGTTTGCGTCCGTGAACTTGAAGGTCCCATATAGCGGTCAAAAGTAAAGTTGTTCATGAATCGGTATTCTTATTGATGAAAGAACGAATGGACTTTTGATATATACAAAAGTTATGCCTATGGAATCATGTATTTGATGGAAAATAGGATTAAATCTTTTGTGTGACAAGGATAAAGTCTGTTATATTGTTATGCATATAATGATGCAAAGATAGAATAGATCCTTGTATGTTATCCACGGTATAGATCTTCATTGATCCATTTTATTATGTTTTACCGTGAAGGCTCCATTATGTGTCTTATGTTGAGCACCTTACAACTAAGTAGATTAACCTTGGATTTGTTGGTTGTTCCATAAGATGATATATGTTGAGCATTATGAACTAAATTAATCATCCTTGGTTATTTAGTTTTGTACTCCATAAGTTTTCTTTCTTATGTTGAGTACATGTGCGGTTAAGATGGTCATGTTCCATGATAATCTTAGTCGGGGTTCCATAATCTCTTATGTTGAGCCCAAAATAATTAAATTGATTACCTCGGTGATTAGTTTGGTTATTTGTTTGTATTATGATTAGATTAATTATAGGTTCTCTTTTAATTAATCTACTCGAGTTTTCAAATATTCCAAAAATTCTTGTGTTGAGTATATGAACGACTACACTATCATGTTTTATTGGTTAATGTAGTCACGTATTCCGTAAGGTTTTCCTTATGTTGAGTACTTGAACGGTTAAGTAAGTCACCTCCGTATGATTAACTTAGTCGTAGCCTGTTGCTCCGTGAGTTTTCTTATATTGAGCACTTTCAATTAAATTGATCACTTTGTGGTTTTGATTTAATTGTGTATCCCATTTAGAATATTCATGGGTTTACTTGTGAGTATTTTGATTGAGTTTTGGATATAAAAAATCATTCACATGGTTTTTGGTGTCCAAATAAAAATCCTTCTTTTCTTTCAAAATTAAGGTCGCTCTTGTTTTTCCTTTGGGAATGACATCAAATGGGGGAGAGTTCTTTTGAACTTGTGCTTAATGGTAATATCTTGCGGGGAGTGCGGCTGTGGAATTTATAGGGGTTATCTTGCGTCTTAAAACTCCTTGATGAATGTTCTTAGCTTCGGCTATAAGATTGCATCTAAATTAAGATGATATGTTGTCTTTCTTTTGGTCATAAAATGTCTCTTGTGGAAATTTCATTATGAACCTCTTCTTGTACCTTTGCCAATTTTATTGACAAAAAGGGGGAGAAATATTGTAGGTCACACTACAAATACATATGGTTTTCGGATCATTGTGTAAGGGAGAGTGGTTTCCATGATCGAGATGGAGTATTGACTAAGGGGTAGTGATACATATCATCGTAGTATTATTGTTAAAGTCGTGATGCAATTGGAGTTTGATGTTCATAATAGTACTATGATACTGTATAATAATGATCGAGAATCTCGATTTCTCTCATTATTATAGCTACGGATCTTCAACGACGGTGATGCTAAACTTACAACCTTTGGGATCATTGGAGTACTTGGAAGGACGAAGATTTCAAGGAATGTTGAAGATTGGACTATGGAATAGGAGCCACTAAAGTTTTTATTTTTTTTATTCCATATGTATTAATAGTTTTGTCACTAAAATTGACAAAGGGGGAGATTGTTAGAGAATAGCTCGGTCAACCTCGCATGCGTTGCTATATCAAGCATGTTTGTCAATGTTAGTGATCAAAACTATAAAGTCTTGATTTCTATCCTACTCACTAAGTCTCGGACTAGGATAGGAAAAGTGTAGTTGAGCTCAAGGACTTCATGGTGATTCAACGACAATGACGAAGATCTACACCAAGGAACCGTGGAACTTCATCAACAAAAAGGTATGTGAAGACTTGAACTTATCTATCACTCAAAATTCTATCTATTCTTATCCTACTTCTTATGAGACAAAAGTCGTATGCTATATAGACTAGATCATATACACTTGATATTTCGAGCTGAGTATTCATTGCTTATCTTTTACTCGAAATCATGTGTTGGTAAAGCATTTCGTTTTGATCAGGTTTATCTTCACCTAGTGACGAAAGTCATGAAACTTTCAATCACTTTGGAAATTGCTCTGACGAGAAAAGTTTGTTGTTCTTCACGACTGAATATCGCCCTCTGAGAATGTTTCAATGATTGAAATGAGAGTTTAGATTATATAACCATGTATTCCTTGAACCGAAGTTTTCGAACTTTGTTGATCAAGATAAATAGGTAGGATTGTGGAATTGGCTTTCCCAAGTCCGCGAACTGACAGAAGTTTTCATCCCGAGAATTTCTGCTGGATTTTCCTTTAACTCGTTTGCATGTTTAGTCCGCGAGCTCAGTCCGCGAACCCAGTCCGCGAACTGGCGGAACTTCTCTTCCCGAGATTTTCTGCTGATTTTGGAAAACTCAACCGATTAACTTAAGTCCGCAAACTTGTTTGTGAGCTTAAGAGGTTATGATCTAAAGATGTGCTCTGAACATGAAACATTAATTATTAAGGAATGCTTTATGCAAACCGTGGCTATAATGTTCATGAGACGATTCTAGTCGAATCGAATCATCTTTGTTTCAATTGTGTCTTGTGTAGTTACATAAGATCTCATAGCAATTGAACAACTCTTAACTAGTTCATTTGAGTCAATTGGACTAGTTATGGTGAAGAAGAACATAATTAATATGAGATGCTCATATATGGTTGACCTTTTGGGTTATCATTTTGAACCAACATACGTGTACTCGTTTGGGCATGGTTTTCTCAAACCCAGTAAACGTGTACCCAAGTGTGTGTGACAAGCTATGTCTTTCGATATAACGGTTGAGAGATATTGGCTTAAACCTAAATCAGGTTTTTATCTAACGGTGAATAGAGTTCGCTTTGTCCCTAAGGCAAAACCCTGATTTGAAGACTATATATAGGAGACATCTAGCATTGAGCAAACCTAATCCCCACACGTCCGTGTGATACTAGTGCTCTCGCTAGAGTCTATCTACATTAACTCTTGAGCTTCTTCTCTAAACTCGAGTTAACGACTTAAAGACTTCATTGGGATTGTGAAGCCAGACCGATACTACCTTTATCGTAGTTGTGTGATCTGATCCATCTTCTATCGTACGAGTACAATCGGTTGATTGGATTGAGATCTTGAGAGTTATCCAATAGGAAAGATAAAGAAGTCACAAACATCTTCGTCTCACTATTTTAGATTCCTCGACAATCCGCTTGTGTAGTCAGGAAGGATTGTAGAGAGGTGATTGATTAATCTAGGTTGTTCTTCGGGAATATAAGTCCGGATTATCAATTGGTTCCTGTTACCTTGATTTTAATATCTAAAGACGAAACAAAACCTAGGGTTTATCTGTGGGAGACATATTTATCCTTTCGATAGACTTTTCTGTGTGAGTCAGATTCGTTTATTATCAAGTCTGTGATTTTGGGTTGCAGCAACTCTTTGTTGTGGGTGAGATCATTAAAGGGAATCAAGTGCGCGGTATCCTGCTGGGATCAGAGGCGTAGGAGTACAATTGTACCTTGTATCAGTGGGATATTGGTAGGGGATCAACAATAGATCAGTCCGAAGATAGCTTGGAGTAGGCTAGTGTCTGCAGCGGCTTAATACAGTGTGTATTCAATCTGTACTAGGTCCCGGGGTTTTTCTGCATTTGCGGTTTCCTCATTAACAAAACTTCTGGTGTCTGTGTTATTTCTTTTCCGCATTATATTTTATATAATAGAAATAATACAGGTTGTGCATTCGTGATCATCAACTTCTCTAATCCAACTTTTGGTTGTTGATTGATCCTTCGACATTGGTATTTGGTACCGTCCAAGTTATCTCTCTTTAAAAAAACTCGCTATTGATTTTAGCTTGAGTAAAGATCAAATCGAGAGATTGAGATAATAACTTCTTGAGATACTTTTTATCTAGATTGAGTCTGACTATCTAGTTGATTCTCTAGCAAAGTATTTCGGAGTTAGTCCATATAGATTGCTAAGAGAAATATTGGGTGGTGTTGTTAGACCCCCGCTTTTTCACCTACTACAAAGAAAGAAGCTTGGGAGAAGAATCTAAGTGCGGATTTAATTTTAACAAAACTTGATGGTCTGGAAGAAGCTAGAGAGATCGCTTTGCAACATATGGAAAATTATCAAAGAAGATTAGCTCGAGAATACAATAAACGGGTTAAGATAAGAGAATTTCAACCTTGAGAATTAGTGTTACGAGAAATACCGGTTTATCAGAAAGGAGGAGATGGGAAGTTAGAAAAGAAGTGGGACGGACCATATATAATAAAAAAAATAGTTATAAATGGAGCTTATGAGTAGGGGGATCCCGAAGGAAGAGATGTAGGAAGAAAATTAGATCGTCCTTAGAATACGTTATATTTGAAGAAATATTATCCATGAATATATGTGATATAAATCGCACATGTGAAAAGAATGCAAAGTTAAGAATTAGAGTTCCTATTTTTTTGAACATGGATGTAATATTCAATTCAATAAACAAGTTTGAAGATTTCGTTCATTCTCAAGAAATTCTTTCATCAGAAAAAGGCAAATGTAAGACCTTGATGTAAGACCTTAATAGAAGGCAATAGAAATAAAATCTCTAATTAGGGAGGCTAGGTATCTGAATGTGGCGTGCAACCTAGTTCTCATAAATGCAATAGGAAAAAGATAAGACCCATCGCACGTCATAATCGGGGAAAACCTAGTAAGCATGACTCAAGGGAAAGCTGCATCGACCCTGGAACTTGAGCCATGGAGATTTGGGGTGAGAAAAACGAAAATGCCCATCCAGGAAAGACACCTTAGTCGAAAGATTGGGGTAATAAGATCTTTCCTAAGGAGTGCAGAAACTCGATCAGGGCGCCGAGGTACACGGTTGAGTCAAGAGTTCCCTGGGCGTCTGGAGCGTACCTTGCCACTCTTGACAAGTCCTAACTATGATGCACTCGGTCCGAAGATACCCTACTTAGGGTGCGGTCTCGTAACCATAAAACTTATCGGTGGAGGGATAAGATACTGCGAAATCAACTGGTTGTTGTATTACCAGATGGGAGGAGCCAACCTTAACCCGGTATAGGTAAGCTTCCTTGAAGGGGCAACCGGGGGGAATATAAGGACATCATCCTCCATTAGGGAGCTAAATTGAGTCAAAAGACGTAAATGTCATGAGGCTTCTTACTCACGGGAGTATTAAGGCTTGCCACATTTACGCACAAGAAAAACCTAAAGAGGCAATAATACAAGAATATGATAAGACGAGATCAATGGGTCCTTACATTTAGGTGTAATGACCGCCTGCGATCTTGTCGCACAAAAACAAAAGATATATTAAGGCAAGATAATACCTTTACTTAGGAAGGCAACATAAGACCTCATGAGAAAAGTTATATATAAACTAATGTTGTTTTGCAGGGAATTCGAGAAAAAATAGTAGGATCAATCAAACTCGTATACTTGATTCTTACAAGGCATATAATAATAGGCAAGTAGGGGAGTTAAAATAAAAAGATATTATCTTTCTTGATTAAGAAACAAGTTCAAGATGTATCAAAATATAAAAGAGGGATTTAGATAATTAAGGAGTGAGAAGACTAAGCATTATTGGAAGGTACATATTCTTCAATCAAAGACTATTCAGGATCAATCTTCTGACTTGGATTTGGTTCCTTAACTTCAGCATTAGTCTTATCAACAGAATCAACATTGCCAGATTTGTTCTTCTCAAGTTGATCCTCTGAAAAGGAAGCATCAATATCATCTTCATGATCTTTTTCATCATCGCTTACAAATTCATAGTCACTATCTGGCTTTGGATACTTCTCGTCTTCGCTTATATTAAGGGGAGGGACAGTTACTGGAGAAAGAGAGTTTCTCAAAAGGATTTGATTAACTAAAGTCTGAGCATTAACATGAGCCTTGCGAATAACTTCTTTCTCAACATTTCTGGCATTGATTTCTGCGAAATTTTGAAGATATGCGAATCTTCGTCGCGCTCGGTCTCGGGAAGCAGTAAGAGAAACCTCAATATTAGTATAAGCAATTTCCAGGTTCGTACGATCCTTGCGAACTTTAGCTAAGTCAGATCTGAACTGGGAAATATTGGATTGATTTGACTTTTCGGACTCTGCAAAGATTAATATGGAATCATAATTTGAAAGCAAAATTCGAAGAAATAAATAAAAGGATTAGAACTTTAAGGCAGTCAACTCTAGCTGACTACCTTCGCAGAATTTAGAAAAGGCAAGAGTATTATTCTTTATACTTTTCATAGCTTTATCGAAATCGTCGCCAACTAAACCATTGAGACGAGATCGAATCTTCTTTTTATCTGCAGAGAGGGAATTATTCTTTTTCTTAAGTTCATCATGAGAATGCTTTAGTTGATCATATTGTTCTTGAAGCTGGTTCATCTTCACATCCAAGTTTATTTTAATTTGGATGATTTTTTCATTTTGGGTGTTTGATTCCTTAAATGATGCTTCTTGCTGAACTTCAAGTGAACGAAGAGCTTGTTCTTGATCATCATTTATTTTCTAAAGAATTAAGTACTGATGCGAAAACATTGCTTCTTCCTTTAAAAAATAGTGTTTCTCCATAGAAAGAGTATGATTCTCTTCTCATAAGGTTTGATGTCTTAAATCAGCACTATATAACAACTTAGACATGTGGGAAATCTGAGCATTTAATACTTCAATCTCTTGATTAAGATGACTATTTTCATGAGTTAGATTGTTAATCTGGTCAAGCGAATATGAATGTAGGTTATTTAATTGATTTAATTGAATCTGCAACGTCTCATTATTCGCACGAATATCTTCAGCAAGAAATTGAAAGGTGAATATCTCCGGAACACGCTTCTGGTTTAAATCTTAATAAATGCACGGAGAAGTTTAAAAGTGTAGATAAGTGAAGAAATATACTACAAGAAGCAATAAGTAAAAAGAAAAATACCTCTATGTTTTTGGTTCTGGTTGCGAAGACCTTCAGAATCAAGGATTGCAACTTGGAGTTCTCCTTTCAGTTTACCAACTTCCTTTTCTAAAAGAGTGTTCTGGTGTGAAACTTCTAGTTGAGAGGAACAAGATTTCAAACGCCCTTCAGCCAAAATCATTCGACGATGAGATTCCTAAGGAAGAAAGAACGTAAGGATAAATAATTAAGATATTATAATCAAAATAACATATGCAAAAGGTACTTACCAAGACATCTAGAGCGTTATGAAAACTTGGATCAATTTGAGAATGGATCTCATCTCTTGTAGCTTTATTATAAGGAAATTCTCATAGAAGTTTACTTAAAGCAGAACAAATGCGAATTTTGTGAGGATCATTGGTGGATGACTGAGCAGAGTTGATGATGTCAAGTAAAGTTTTAGAAGCAAATTTTACACTGTCCAAAGCTTTCTTATCGAGAGAAAGAGATTCCAATAAGAAAGAGGAAGATGAAGAAGGGGAAACAAAAATAGAAGGAGAAGAAATAGTATAATTCGCAGAGTTGGGAATATCCATATTATTTTGAATGGTATCGGTGCTTATGAGCAAAGGAGAGTTTACAAAGGTTGAAACAGTTTGAAAAATTAGAGCATGTTTGTACTTTATTATTGTTTTTCCCCATCCTTTATCTCTGTCTCTGTCTTAACCTTGAACTAATATTATTGTTTTTCCCCATCCTCTAATCGTCAATGTACAGCTTATTTACATTCACCATCCTTTATCTCTGCCTCTGTCTTCTTAACCACTTCGTCTTCTGTTTCTGCAGAGTTATCCGTCAACCCAGTTTTCTCAACTTGTACATCTGTTTCCTTCAATGTTTTCTGTTTTGCAGCTTTCACTTCCTTCAAAATGGGCTCATAATGATCAAGATTTGCTATCATACACTCATTTAACAGTGAAGCAATTACGTGACATTTATCATAAACATCTTGTTTCTTCTCAAGCACTTCTTTCATACAATCTTCCAAGGCAATAAAAGAGTCTTTACATTCACCACTTTACTTATTTTCCAAAGTTTCTTCTTTCCATTGTCTGGAAAGTGATTCAATCTTTACTTTTTGTTAGCATGAAAGGAAGAGGGTTTCCTTTTGATTGGTGTATAGAATGAGTTCCTTCACTGCACTTTAAACCTAGTTTTTAAGCATTTGTGTAGGGGCGTAAAAGCATCCAATATCAAATAGGCCCGGAGGGTATCCTTAAGTGGGAATAAAGAGTAGTAAGGCGTGACTCTTGCAAATTCTTCAACGATCATTAAAGCGCCCTAGGTTTGCGGCCACGTAGTCAAATAATATTTTTACCTTACCAATACCTCATTATACGCGCAATCTACATAACAAGTATCTAAAGATAAATAACGGTGTTTACCAAAACATAATGTAATAGCTAGCTTTTGGAAGTAATTTAAAAGAACAGTAAACATACATGCATACAGAAGAGTTCCCTCTATGAAAAATAATCCATAGGCTGCTTTTACGCCCCCCATGGTAATATTGGACACCTCAGTAACCACTTAAGGATACCCTCCGGGCCTATTTGATATTGGATGCTTTTATGCTTTGTACATAAGGCAAAACCCTGATTTGAAGATTATATATAGGAGACATCTAGCATTGAGCAAACCTAATCCCCACACGTCCGTGTGATACTAGTGCTCTCGCTAGAGTCTATCTCCATTAACTCTTGAGATTCTTCTCTAAACTCGAGTTAACGACTTAAAACTTCATTGGGATTGTAAAGCCAGACCGATACTACCTTTATCGTAGTTGTGTGATCTGATCTTGCATATTCTATCGTACGAGTACAATCGATTGATTGGCTTGAGATCGTGAGAGTTCTCCAATAGGAAAGATAAAGAAGTCACAAACATCTTCGTCTCACTGTTTATGATTCCTCGACAATCCACTTGTGTAATCAGGAAGGATTGTAGAGAGGTGATTGATTAATCTAGGTTGTTCTTCGGGAATATAAGTCTGGATTAGCAATTGGTTCCTGTTACCTTGATTTTATATCTAAAGACGGAACAAAACCTAGGGTTTATCTGTGGGAGACAAATTTATCCTTTCGATAGACTTTTCTGTGTGAGACAAATTCGTTTATTATCAAGTCTGTGATTTTGGGTTACAGCAACTCTTTGTTGTGGGTGAGATCAACAAAGGGAATCAAGTGCGCAGTATCCTGCTGGGATCAGAGGCGTAGGAGTACAACTGTACCTTGTATCAGCGGGAGATTTGTAGGGGTTCAACTATAGATCAGTCCGAAGATATCTTGGAGTAGGCTAGTGTCTGTAGCGGCTTAATACAGTGTGTATTCAATATGGACTAGGTTCCGGTTTTTTTTTGCATTTGCGGTTTCCTCGTTAACAAAACTTCTGGTGTCTGTGTTATTTCTTTTCCGCATTATATTTTATATAATATAAATAATACAGGTTGTGCGTTCGTGATCATCTACTTCTCGAATCCAACTTTTGGTTGTTGATTGTAGTTGATTGATCCTTGGACATTGGTCTTTGGTACCGTCCAAGTTCTCTCTCTTTGAAAAAAACTTGCTATTGATTTTACCTTAAGTAAAGATCAAATCGAGAGATTGAGATAATAACTTCTTGAGATACTTTTTATCTAGATTGAGTCTGACTATATAGTTGATTCTCTAGCAAAGTATTTCGGAGTTAGTCCATATAGATTGCTAAGCGAAATATTGGGTGGTGTTGTTAGACCCCCGCTTTTTCACCTACTACAAAGAAAGAAGCTTGGGAGAAGAATCTAAGTGCGGATTTAATTTTAACAAAACTTGATGATCTGAAAGAAGCTAGAGAGATCGCTTTGCAACATATGGAAAATTATCAAAGAAGATTAGCTCGAGAATACAATAAACGGGTTAAGATAAGAGAATTTCAACCTTGAGAATTAGTGTTACGAGAAATACCGGTTTATCAGAAAGGAGGAGATGGGAAGTTAGAAAAGAAGTGGGACGGACCATATATAATAAAAAAAATAGTTAGAAATGGAGCTTATGAGTAGGGGGATCCCGAAGGAAGACATGTAGGAAGAAAATTAGATCGTCCTTAGAATACGTTATATTTGAAGAAATATTATCCATGAATATATGTGATATAAATCGCACAGGTGAAAAGAATGCAAAGTTAAAAATTAGAGTTCCTATTTTTTTGAACATGGATGTAATATTCAATTCAATAAACAAGTTTGAAGATTTCGTTCATTCTCAAGAAATTCTTTCATCAGAAAAAGGCAAATGTAAGACCTTGATGTAAGACTTTAATAGAAGCCAATAGAAATAAAATCTCTAATTAGGGAGGCTAGGTATCTGAATGTGGCGTGCAACCTAGTTCGCATAAATGCAAGAGGAAAAAGATAAGACCTATCGCACATCATAATCGGGGAAAACCTAGTAAGCATGACTCAACGGAAAGCTACATCGACCCTGGAACTTGAGCCATGGAGATTTGGGGTGAGAAAAACGAAAATGCCCATCCAGGAAAGACACCTAAGTCGAAAGATTAGGGTAATAAGATCTTTCCTAAGGAGTGCAGAAACTCGATCAGGGCGCCGAGGTACACGGTTGAGTCAAGAGTGCCCTGGGCGTCTGGAGTGTACCTTGACACTCTTGACAATTCCTGACTATGATGCACTCAGTCCAAAGATACCCCACTTAGGGCGCGGTCTCGTAACCATAAACCTTATCGGTGGAGGGATAAGAGACTGCGAAATCAACTGGTTGTTGTATTACCAGATGTGAGGAGCCAACCTTAACCAGGTAGAGGTAAGAGAAACCTCAATATTAGTATAAGCAATTTCCAGGTTCTTACGATCCTTGCGAACTTTAGCTAAGTCAGATATGAACTGGGAAATAGTGGATTGATTCGACTTTTCGGACTCTGCAAAGATTAATATGGAATCATAATTTGAAAGCAAAATTCGAAGAAATAAATAAAAGGATTAGAACTTTAAGGCAGTCAACTCTAGCTGACTACCTTCGCAGAATTTAGAAAAGGCAAGAGTATTATTCTTTATACTTTCCATAGCTTTATCGAAATCGTGGCCAACTAAACCATTGAGACGAGATCGAATCTTCTTTTTATCAGCAAAGAGGGAATTATTCTTTTTCTTAAGTTCATCATGAGAATGCTTTAGTTGATCATGTTGTTCTTGAAGCTGGTTCATCTTCATAGCCAAGTTTATTTTACTTTGGATGATTTTTTCATTTTGGGTGTTTGATTCCTTAAATGATGCTTCTTGCTGAACCTCAAGTGAACGAAGAGCTTGTTCTTGATCATCATTTATTTTCTAAAGAATTAAGTACTGATGCGAAAACATTGCTTCTTCCTTTAAAAAATAGTGTTTCTCCATAGAAAGAGTATGATTCTCTTCTCATAAGGTTTGATGTCTTAAATCAACACTATATAACAACTTAAACATGTGGGAAATCTGAGCATTTAATACCTCAATCTCTTGATTAAGATGACTATTTTCATGAGTTAGATTGTTAATCTGGTCAAGCGAATATGAATGTAGGTTATTTAATTGATTTAGTTGAATCTGCAACGTCTCATTATTCGCACGAATATCTTCAGCAAGAAATTGAAAGGTGAATCTCTCCGCAACATGCTTCTGGTTTAAATCTTAATAAATGCACGGAGAAGTTTAAAAAGTGTAGATAAGTGAAGAAATATACTACAAGAAGCAATAAGTAAAAAGAAAAATACCTCTAAGTTTTTGGTTCTGGTTGCGAAGACCTTCAGAATCAAGGATTGCAACTTGGAGTTCTCCTTTCAGTTTACCAACTTCATTTTCTAAAAGAGTGTTCAGGTGTGAAACTTCTAATTGAGAGCAACAAGATTTAAAACGCCCTTCAGCCAAAATCATTCGACGATGAGATTCCTAAGGAAGAAAGAACGTAAGGATAAATAATTAAGATATTATAATCAAAATAACATATCCAAAAGGTACTTACCAAGACATATAGAGCGGTATGAAAACTTGGATTAATTTGAGAATGGATCTCATCTCTTGTAGCTTTATTAGAAGGAAATTCGCATAGAAGTTTACTTAAAGCAGAACAAATGCGAATTTTGTGAGGATCATTGGTGGATGACTGAGTAGAGTTGATGATGTCAAGTAAAGTTTGAGAAGCAAATTTTACACTGTCCAAAGATTTCTTATCGAGAGAAAGAGATTCCAATAATAAAGAGGAAGATGAAGAAGGGGAAACCAAAATAGAAGGAGAAGAAATAGTATAATTCGCAGAGTTGGGAATATCCATATTATTTTGAATGGTATCGGTGCTTATGAGCAAAGGAGAGTTTACAAAGGTTGAAACAGTTTGAACATCATCCGGAGCGAACGTAAAGGCAGGAGTGGGGGTACCCTTTATACCTTGATCAGTAACGGTTTTCTCTTCGGGAGGAAAAATTTCTTCGAGAGTAACAGAAACATTCGCATGAGAAGGAAAAATATTAGTTTGAACTGTCATTTCGAAAGGAGATGGAGGAATGACGTCTGCGACGCCAAATTCAGGAATACAAATATTTGATTTAAGAGCTGCGGGCTTGCGAACTCTTTTAAGTTTCAGTCCTTTCCCTACACCTATCCCACAGTCGCAATCCTGCGAAAATAACGTAGATAAAAAATGGAGGCAAAAAGATTGTTTGATAAAAATAGAATGTTTCTTACTCCTTTGTTGTGCGAAGTCTTCCTCTTGAGAGATTCTTTCTCCTTAATATCCGAAGAAGAATTAGGGTTGGAAACAGTTACTTTGAGGCCACTCGAAGAGGAACTTTTCCTACAAACAGTAGGGGAGTTAAGTTACTTATAAGATCAACAATCACGATCGAGGTTAACAATTATGATCAGTAATCATGGTCAACAGAAGAAAGGGAGGTTGATTTTGATAGAATGCACAAACCTTAAATTTGGATCCATGAGAATAATGGTGATAAAACAGCGACAAAAGTAACAGATGAATCAGGGAAGTAGAAGCCGAGAGATAAAATAGTCTCGAAAAAGAATAAATACAAACAAAATAAAAAAAGACGAAGAAATAGTCTCGATTAGAGACGGGTTATATCGGTAAAAAGCAGAAGAATCGACACGTGCAGATAGAAAGGCTAAAATTATGGAAGAATGTCGGAAATACAAAGCATGAAGAAATAAACATGTGCGATAAGTTAGATCGAAAGTTTCTCACATAGCTCACTTTATATAGAGAACGCTGTGAGAAGAGGAAAAATGTAGGAGTGAAATATCGCACATTCATTACGTATATGAAATAAAGGTCATCTAATGTAAGCGAGTGCGCTCGCATATAGTACAAATAGATGATGTATTTGATGATGTCAGCATAGTCACGAGTAAAGTGTGATGATCTGTGCGAAAGTATAATGTATGCAAAGTTGAGCGAATGTATATGAGCGATTGTAACGCAGAATGAATCCGAAAATAGGGGATCTATTAGCTGTCATCCACTATGTATCACCCTATATAAAGGGAAAGAAACTGTGTAATGAGGGATCTCTAGAGTGAGTGTTAGACAAGAAATTAGGAGAGATAAAGTTTATTTGGAGACCAAGAAAAGTTTTTGTATTATCATGTATTCAACCTTAAGATCTTGATGAATAAACAAATGATTTTTCCCCATGATTTCTTAGCGTGTTACTTAATCTTGAATGGATGTGATTGTAGGATTTCCTGCAACTACAGTCCAAATCGCCACTTCGGTCATATATCTACTTCAACCCTAGTCAGAACCACAATGCGGGCTCCTTGGAAAGCTTTCATCTTATGGTAATACATAATGTCAAAATGAAAAAAAAAATCGTTGCTTTAAACTTTTAAGTGTACTAAACGTAGGGAAACAATCAAAATGACAATTTTGGTCATATCCTCTTCATTTCAAGTCTGAGCTGGCGAATGTTGGCTCCCATAGTTCAATGATAATAATTTTCTAATGATGCCCAGATAAAAGAGAGAAAACTGCAAGCAAGAAAACATGTACATATTGATGGGTGGTAAGCATAAATACTTGTAGATAAGTTTGCATCTATTGGGCTCCGACGGCCGTACCTTTGATGTTTGTTGCAAAACAAAATTAATTTCTAAGCATTTGTTAGTACTCACTTTATTTTGTAGTGCAAAAATGATCAATCCACGATAATTTTATTTTTTGGAGAATTCCATCCGATGAGTAAACTTATTTTCATATTTTAAGCTGGAGAGGAATCGGGTTGAACACAAGGATTTCGTGAAGAATGTGGAAACTTGGTGGGAAGCTATGGAATTGAGAGGAAGTTCAAGCTCAGTTTTCTTTCTTAAACTTCAGAACCTCAAGCACTTTGTTAAGACGTGGGGCTTACAATAGTTTGGAGATGTTAGTAGGGAGAAGAAAATTTTAACGGAGAAGATAAGTGAACTAAACATCTTAGAGGAGACTGGTGCTCTTCAGTCGGACCAATTTTAGTTGAGGTTACAACACAAGATCAAGCTGAAGGAAATTGAGAATAATGAAGCCAGGAAATGGAAACTTAGAGCCAAGAAAAATGGTTTTAAGTGGGGAGATTCGAATACAGGCTATTTTCATATGATTGCAAGCGCTAGGAAGAAAAGGAACACTATCTCAAAATTACAAATAGATGGACTGGACTGTTTTGATCAAACTGTAATTGAAGAAGAGCTGCAAAATTATTACATCAACCTCTTTACTGAACACAACGATATTTATTCTTCCTTTGACTCTCTGAATTTTACTAATGTGGGTGTTGAAAAAAGAGAATGGTTGGAAAGGAATTTTACTGAAGAGGAAGTGTGGAATGTGGTGAGGCACATGGGTTCAAACAAGTCCCCAGGACCTGACGGTTTCTCAGCAGAATTTTATAAAAGTTGTTGGAACGTGATCAAGGGCGATTTCATGAGAATGCTAGATGATTTTTTCAGGTTTGGTGCATTAGACTGGAGATTAAATTGTTCTTTCATCACTCTTATTCCAAAAAAGGAGGACTCTTGTACCCCAAAAGACTCTAGACCTCTAAGTTTTATTGGAAGTGCATATAAAACTATTTCTAAGGTTCTGGCCGAAAGATTGAAGAGTGTGATGCCATTGCTTATATCAGATTACCAAGGGGATTTTATCAACGACAGAAAGATTCTAGATGGTGTACTCATTGCGAATGAGTGTGTGGATAGCAGGGTGAAATCAAAAAAACCCGGTATCGCTTGCAAGAGACATGGAGAAAGCTTTTGACAACATTAACTGGCAAGCTCTATTCTGTATTCTTCATAATCATGGCTTTGGAGAAAAATGGATTGGTTGGATTAAATGGTGTGTATCTTCTTCTCATCTTTTTGTTCTTGTGAATGGCGGATCCACAGAGAAATTTAAACCTACAAAAGGATTAAGACAGGGTGACTCTCTTTCACCTTATATATTTTTGTTGGTGGTAGAAATTCTCTCAAAGTTGATGAATGATGATGTTGAAAGGGCTCAAATTCAAGGTTTTAGTGTGGCTGAAACTGGAACAATGATATCTCAACTTTAGTTTGCTGATGACACTATTATTTTTCTGAATGCAACATCAGATGAAGTTACCAGACTCTTTATTATTCTATCTATTTTTGAAGCTCTTACTGGCATGAAGCTGAATCTCGAGAACAATACTATGGTAAGTGTTGGTGCTGATGAGGTAATTGAGGTGTTGGCAAAGGAGTTGGGGTGCAAAACAGAAAAGTTACCTATAAAATATCTTGGTTTGCCTATTGGTGCTAGCTTCAGAAGTATATCAATTTAGGATAGTATTCTCGAAAAGATGACTCTTAAGCTGGATTCTTGGAAGAGGAAGTATTTGAATAAAGCTGGGAGATTAGTTCTCATTAAACAATATCTATCTAGTTTACAAATATATTATTTATCTCTTTTTCACCTCCTAGTATGCGGTGAAAAGATAATGGTGGCTTTAATGCGGAATTTTCTTTGGGGTTCTTCTACAAAAAAAAGGAAGATGGTGTGGGTTGGTTGGAAAAAGGTATGTCTTCCTAAGAGTTGTGGTGGTCTAGGTGTGAAAAATTTAAAAATAACTAATAAGGCTTTACTGGTGAAGTGGGTTTGGAGATATACTCGGAAAAAGAAGGTATTATGGAGGAGGATTGTTCAGCAGAAAGTGCAAGTTTCGGAAGAAATTTTGATGCCTGCTGATAAACGCATTTATGTGTCAAATTTGTCCTCAATGTTTCGTATTGTTGGTACTCGATTTTGTATTAATTTTGTTATTTTATGTTTTTGTAGGCATTTTTGGGAAATAAACATTTTTGGAAAATTCGGCTCGAAAAGTTGATTTTGGCACCCGGAGGACACGTGCTATGCGGACTCTCATTTTGGTTAGGGGCACCTCAGTTGGGCACCTACTATTCACACCCCAGAACAGGATAGGGAGACACCATTTTCTTCATTCAAATTTTAGTTTTTGGCGGGAACTTTTGCAGCATACGACCAGAATTAGGGTTCGGATTTTGAAGGTGTTCAAGTGCGATTCAATAGCTAAAATTCTTTGGGAAGTTGTGTTTGAGCATAACAGAGATGGTATGGGATTTAGAATCAATTATATTTGGCTGGATGATCAGTTCGAAGTAAAACAGGGAAGACACGGAAACTAGCTTTCACCAGCGATGATTTCTGACATGATTTCGAGAGAGTTTGTGTTGGACTTTCTCTCGGATTTTGTTTGATCTGGGCCTGTTTTATCCAAACAGGGATGGTAATGAGATTTGATTCGACAAAATGAGTTGGTTACGTGGATTTGGGTGAATCAGAGTACGAGAATATCTCGTGCTGTCTCTCTCCTTCCCTGTGTATAACTGAATAATGGCGTGTGATCGGAGAGAGTTTCACTCAATTTTTGGCATGATAGTAACATGTTTGGAAAGTTTCAGCTGCCACAGACGCATGAGAGAGAAGAATAAGAGATTATTTCCTTAACAGGGAAGGCGAGAATAATAACAAGTAATGGAGGATTATGTTCTGTTATTACGAGTTGTTCTTGGTGCTGTCGAGTATATATAGCCTGCTGGTATGTTTTAGAGAAGGGAATGGAGAGTTAGGGGATAGAGCAGAGCATCAGAAAGTCGAGATAATCAAGTGGCAGGAAACCACCATTTCTGCTGCTGTGAAGAAAACGAAGAACATCGACCCACACTCATTGGACGCCTAAGGACAGTCGTTTATGCTACAGTGGTAACGACCCACAGACGAGGGTCGTAGTTCAGGAGACAGTCTTAGAGCAAACCGTGTAGGTCTCTGTTTGTAACAAAATAATTGTTACAAACCCGATTTTGAATTATTTCTTCCTTTTCTCTCATTCTCCTTGTAAACACCTTTTTGAGCAATGAAAAATTCCTTTGAGTGTGTTTTCACCATGCGGAGCTAGACCCATCACTGGGACAAACACGGAGGAAGAAACTTTTCATTCATGATGTGGTAAATGAATTAATTCTTTTTGTAGGATCAGATCATCCAGCACGATAATATCTCAGCGAAATTATCAACAACACAACACAGCGTCGCAGAACAATTTCAGAAATGATATGATAAACGACGTCAGCTAGGATCACGAGAAAGATGTGATAGTCCTCCTGCGAAAATTGAGAGCTTGCGAAATTAACATTTGTAAGGTTGCAAGAATGTCGCAGACCATACCTGAAAATAAGGAAAGATTAGCTGTCATCCACTAGGTATTTTCCTATAAATAGTCGTTCAAGTTGGAAAAGGAGAGATCTTTTGAGTAGAAACAAGTAAATAGGAGAGAAAGTCTAGAGCAGAGGATTCTTGATTTCTTTATCTTTTCTTGTAAGAACATTCAAAGATTGATCAATAAAATTAAGAGTGTAAACCTAAAAATGAGTTGATTAATAATGAAATCATATGAGGGGTGTAGTGTAGGATTTCCTGCAACTACATAATGGCGCTAGAAACAGGGAGGTATTGAAGATTATTCTAGAAAAAATGAAATTATATGAGATTTGTGAAAATTTAGAGTGATTGATTAAGATTTTTCCATAATTCTTGCAATATTGTTAACATTGAAGAAATGGCTAGAAGAAGAAATACATCCGAACAACCGACTACTGTTAGAAGAAGCAAGAGAATTGCTGGAGAGAAAGAAGTGAAATGGGAGAATCTACTAGAATGAGAAGTAATAGAGAAAATCAAATTCAACCACCAATTCAACAAACACTAGTTCAAGGGAGGAATACAGATTATGATAGGGTGAGTATACACACTTGGCAATCAAATTCGGCAGAAGAAGTAGAAGAAGAGCAACAAAACAAAATTATAGACAGGAAGAGAGAAATCAAGAAGCAGATGAAGGAATAATTCATGGAGATGAGGAAATTGGAGCGTTAGAAACGTTGAGACGAAGAATACATGAAGAAAGAAGATGAGGCAGAAGAACGTGCAAATCTAACAAGGCAAAATCACGAATTAAGGATGGAGAAATAAGACTACAGAATAGAAGATCGAGAAGTATTACAAAATCATATTCAAGATCGACTAGAAGAGAAATGAGGCGAAACTCACCCACAATCAATGCTGGAAACAATATTCAAGAAGAAATATCAAATCCTAATGAAGAATATCGCGAAAATAGAGAAAGAGCTGATGATCGTTACGTTCCACAAAATGAAACTTTTGATGATGGGCAAAATGGTGGAAATCAAGACGGACAACGTCAGGGACGAAATGACCAAGATGGCGAAGGAAATCGAGAGGAAGGAAGAAGAATTTTACATGAAAGAGAAACTCAAAGAAATCAACAGACAATTGAAGAAGAAATTGAAAGACATTATGCTGAACAAGCACGTTTAATCTGCGAACGTGAAAGATTGAGAGCGAAATGGAAGAACAAGAGCTTCAGGAGACAATTCGCCAGAACAATCACGACAATCGAGAAAGAAGGCGTACACAAAACCGGAATAACGGTAATCTCAATGAGGAGTATGATAGAGTAAAGAGGATGGCTGAAAGACAGCGAATGAATTGATAAGAAATGAACAAAATCATGGAGGGGAAAATGAAAGGCATCATCATATGCGAATTCAAGATAGAGATGAGGAAGAGAATCGCAGAAGAAGACGAGATGAGGATATGAAGAAGAAATGCAAAATTTCGCGAGAGAAGATAGACATGAACGCAGAAGAAGAGAGGCGAAATTAAAAGACCAATGGATCAAGATTCAGGTGTAAATAAACAAATCTTGAAAGAATTAGAAGAAATGAGAGGAATGCTAAATAATAGAGGAGAAGTAGGCAAAGACAATTGGATGAAGCAATAGAAGAAGCTGCGAAAACTCCATTTACAAGGGAAGTACAATTAGGAGGAATACCACCGAAATGCAATTTGCCCGCATTAACCAGCATTTTTGATGGAACAACTTGTGCAATTCAACACATTAAAGCCTATGTGAGGTGCATGTTACAATGGGAAAATCATGATGCCGTATTGTGCAAATATTTCGCATCCAGCTTAACAGGAGAGGCGTTAAAATGGTTTGAAGGTCTACCAAAGAAACAATAACATCCTTCAATCATTTGCAGACTACATTCTTGGGGCATATATAAGTAATAATTCCTCGCGACCTGGTATAGAAGATGTGTTTGGATTAAAACAAAGGATTGGCGAAAGTTTGAAACACCTGACTAAAAGATGGAGAACTATGTGTAGCGAAATGGCTGGCCGTGTAGATGAGAGATATCTTATATTATCATTTATCAATGCTATGTTTGCAACAAACCTATTGTATGTCCAAATTTTCAGAGTCAAGAATACGATCACAATGACTGAATTGCGAGAACTTCAAGAAGAATACATTGCTCTAGAGGAAAGGAAAATGAAATGGAATCATATCCAGTTGCGAACACCAGCTCACAAACAGCGAATGCAAGCTTATTACCCAAGCTAATAAACACAGTAGGAATACTTCGCAAGTACAACAAGAGAAGGTGACGAGTAACAATCAACAGAAACTGGTGGCTATGGGAAGCCGAGATCAAGAAGAGTATGAAAGAGAAAGAAATTTCTACAATCGTGGTGGAAATAACAAGATTCAAAGACTCGATCAACCAAAGAAACTTATGGAGGTCAAAGACAAAACTATAATAGAGGACAAGGAGGTCACAAGGTAGTATGGGAAGAAATCAAGATGCCACCTCTAAATGCAAGTGTGGAGAAGATATGGGAAGCTATAATCTTGATGGAGAATATACCAACACCATGGAACATGGGAACGGAACCACCTCCAAACCACAGAAGCATGAGTTTTGTTCTTATCATTTTCATGGACATACAACAAATGATTGCAGAAATGTAAAAAGAATTATTTTGAGAATGATAGATCAAGGAAAACTAAACGACTTTCTGGTAGGGCATCCACAATCTCAACCACTGCCACCACCACCAGAGCATCACAAAGTGAATACGATGAAAAAGAAGGAAACATTCTTCATAGAAGTTGGTGCAAAAGCAAAAAATCTATTCTGTCACTCTATCGTACATTCATATAAGACAATTGAAGATTTTCATGATAATGTTTTGAGTAGAGTGTTCGCAAGAGATAATGATGGAAGAGAAATTATGAATATTGCGAAAATCTCGCCACTAGAGGAATGGCAAGAAACAATCATTTCTTTTACCGCAGAAGAAATCCCGAAGGAGAAGAGGTGCATGACAATCCATTGGTAGTAAAATTAGAAATTAATCCAAAACCGAAAGAAGATGAGGATGATGAAGCTGAAGATTCATGGGCAATTAATAGAATTCTAATCGATACTGGAAGCTCTGTGAACATCTTATTTTATCATACTTATAAAACCATGGGTGGAAGAGATGATGATCTTATACCATCAACATATAAGATATATGGTTTTAATGGTACTGCTAACAAGCCTAAAGGGGAGGTTACTATGCGAATTCCATTGAAGGGAATATCTTCCGAAATCTTATTTGTGTCGTTGATGTAGAATCACCCTACAATGCGTTAATTGGTCGACCTTGGCTACATGGGATTCTAGGTGTAGCTTCAACTTTCCACCAGTGCATCAAATTCCCTCACCCCAGTGGTGTAGGAATCATAAAGGGAGATTGGGTTGAAGGAAAGAGGTGTTACGAAACTGAGATAGAATCTTGCGAAGGAAGAGCAAACAAGAAGGAAAATGGCGACACAAAATCAAAGATACACAAGAAGTGAGAGGTTGATGGTGGATGCAATCGAAAGGAAAGGAGAAGAGATGTTGCGAAATAATGCTAGCTCAGAATAAAAATGATGAACATACCACTACCAAGGAAGCAGTAAGAAAATAATAAAGAAGCAGAGGATGACAAAGGTAATAAAAACAAGAAATGTATGAATGATTAAGTTGTTGCGATACTCTCGCAATAAGTAAAATTCTCAAAAATACATTTGATTGAATGGCAAAATTGAGATTGCGAAATTCAGATATAATATGATTTGCGAGACTCTCGCAGAGATAATGAATTTTACAGAAGAAATCAGAGAAAAATGACAAAAAGAAAGGGGCAACCTTTATGGCGTACACCCTAGTTCGCGAATACAATTTCGCAAGAGGAAAATGTAAGACCTAAAGTACGTCATATAAGGGGGTACATGTTGCATGACTCAGGGAAAGGCTACACCGCCACCGGAACCTGAGTCATGGAGATTTGGGGTCAATAAAGCCCATCCGGGAGAGGCACCTTGGATTCTCAGCTTAATCATATGACTTAGGTTGGGCGACTAAGGTAATAAGGACTCTCCCAAGGAGTGCGGATCTGATCAAGGCGCCGAGGTACACGGTTGATTCAAGAGTGCCAGGGACGTTTGAAGCGTACTTTGCCATTCTTGACAAGTCTTGGCTTATACTTCACTCGGCCTGAAGAAAACCCCACTTAGGGTGCAGTCTCGTAACCATAAGCCCTATAGGTAAAAGGGATAAGAGGCTGCGAAAACAACTGGTTGTTGTCAAGACTGGATGGGAGAGCTAACCTTGTATGGTAGAAGTACGCCTCCTTGAAGGGGAAACCAGGGGGAGATAAGGGCGGCACCCTCCATTAGGGAGCTGATAAGTGTCTTAAGACGCAAATGTCATGAGGCTTTTTATTCGCAAGGATATTAAGGCTTGTCATATTTGTGCAACAATCCTGAAGAGGCAATAATACAAAAGAAAAGGATAAGACGAGATCAATGGGTTTTCGCATGAAAGTGCGAAGACGTCCTGCGATTTCGTCGCAAGACGGCAATGTCATGGGGCTTCATTTTCGCAAGAATATTTAGGCCTGTCATATTGTCGCAACATTCCTGAAGAGGCCATACAAAAGAAAAAGTTAAGGCAAGATCAATGGGTTTTTGCATGAAAGTGCAAGGACGTCCTGCGATTTTGTCGCAATGACAAGAGGTGGCATAATAAGACCTTTAATTAGGAAGGCAAAAAAGACCACACAGGAATGAGATTTTGAAAAGAATCAAAATTCACTTCGCATAAGATTGCGAAGTTATACATAATTAACGCGAAATTGAGACATAAAAGAAAATTTATGAAATCTCTCATTTGGATTCAAATAACAGAGGCAAGTATGGGAATGTATGAAATTAGAAAATGTTATTTGTCTCCATATGATAGATTTACTCAAAGATTCAAGAATTAATGATTATATTGATTAACTGTATTGCAAAGAAGAATTGTTTTAATGAATGCAGGTCAAAATGAAAGAAACACAAATATACAGAAAGAAGAAATAAATGTACAAGTATTACAAGAATCAAAGAAAGAAATAAAGACTACTTCTTAGTTGATCCTTCATTATCTTCATCAGACTTGTTCCCTTCTTCGTCTGTGTCCGAATCTTCATCACCATCAGAACTTCCATCACTATCAGATTCTTCATCGTCAGCTTCGCTATCAGAGATAATCAAACTGGGAGTATTCTGTGGGATTTCTTCCAAGAGACAAGGATAATCAGAATGTGGGATATTATGATCGTCACAAACCATTTGGATAGTTTGATTGCGAAAATGCATAGCATCATTCTTAAAATTTCGCAACAGTGATCTTGATTTGATTCTTTAATCTAGAATACTTGTCGTTGCGAGAAGAAAGATTCTTTGCGAGTTCCTCCTTTTAAGCTTCGAGTTCTTCAATCTTTTCACGATATCTATTTTCAGAACCTGCGAGCAAAAGATAATCAATTATTAACTTGATGAAAATTCATAAGAAGCAAAATATTAGTAAAGAAGAGCAGTTAGTAACCTTCTCTGTCAGAAATCATATCTCTAATCAAGGTTGTATGCTCAACTTGGAGACTAACATTTATACCTAAATCTTTTCTAGCATCATCTAAGATTTTCGCAGCCCAAACAAATTCATCCTCACTACTTATAAGAAGACGAGAATGAATTTGATTTTCCCTTTCGCAGAGTTCGATGTTCTTGCGGTTAGCTTCATCTCGTTCAAGTTTACCTTCAAGAAGAGCCTCTTGGAATTTCGCCAAAGCCTTGGCACCTTGATCAGAGATGCGATCCTTATCATCTATGAGATCGCTAATTTTGGTTCTTAACTCATTGGTTTCCTATTTAGAATCAAGAAGGAGACGCTTAAATCGGTTGGCTAAGCCTAAACTAGATCTATGGTCAATTTCTAAGAGGCGAAATTTAGATCTAAGCTCATTTAGAGAAAGAGATGAAATTCTATCATTTGAGAAGCTATTTAAGGAATTGTTAAGACGCTCAAGAAGGGTATCATTATCCAAGGAATTAAGAAACGAACGAAGAAGGGTAGCTTCATCAGAAAGACCATAAATGTCTGCAAAAAGGATCATTTAAATAAGATAAAACAACAGGATGAATGAATGAAGGGAAAAGAAAAAAGTAACATACCGTAAACCTGATTATTAGCTTGCTGAAAACTATAGATTTTGTTCTTATACGAAGAAGAATCAATTTCTAATTGTCTATTTTTCTCGCGAAGACCTTTAACTTCAGCTTCCAATTCTTCATTCTTTGTGCGAAATTGAAGATTCTTCTTTTCAAGATTTTCGCGTCTTCTCTCTAGGTCTGAGGAAACAACAAAGGAAGCTTTTCCAGCCTGCGAGAAAATATAAAAAATATTAATATAGAACGAAATTTTGAGTTATGATAATAAAGAAATAAAGGGATAAAATATACCATACTATTGAGGGAATGCAAGAAGTCGGGAGTCTGATGAGTGCTAAAAAGTGCATTTTTCTATATATTTTTCTTGGCATTTAACTCATCTTTTGTGCATTAATTCTACATTTTATCACATATTCTGTATTTTCTTTGTTTTCAAGAATAAATACTTTTCTTAATTAATTTTTGCATTTTTAGGTACTAAATAAAGCATGGTTATCTCACGGAGCGAAAAGAGCAAAGGAACGGAAAAGACTCTCGATAGGAGGAAGCGAAGAATGATGTTTGCAAGAGCCGGATCAACTAGAAGTGGGCTTGAAGAGGAAGAATTGTTCTTAAAGAAGATATGGGCTTGGCATACCCAAGGCCCAAAACCCTTACTAAAACACATTTCCACTATCCAAGCCCGTCTCGGATTTCAGCCGTCAGATCGAAGCATTTCAGCATCCTACGGTCGCTCCATCATCGCACATCAAACCTCGAAGCCCCCGCTTTACATCGCAACGCCCATCTCCATCCTGGGTCGTCCGTTTTGCTACATCCCTTCATCCGACGGTCGCTCCACGCTTACCTCCGTATCGCCGTTGGATCCACCTACCATCTTCCCATCCATCGCTCCTTGTCGCAGATCATCAAACCTCGCCGAACCCGCCTAACACCCAAGTATCGAACACCCTATTCCCATCGCCAAACACACCCTTCTCCCAAAAACATCGAGTTCTTCTCCTCCACTCCGTCTGCAGAGAAAACTCTGCCATCTCCTCCTTCCACCCGACCATGGCAGCCTGCAACTGCTGCTCCTCGAGCTTCACTACACCCCTCTCCGCCTCTACCAAAACCCGTACGTACCACAGTTTTCTCTTCCTAGCCTAGTCGTTTCCCCAAACCCACATCTATCTGACCTAGGTGTGGAGTTGATGAAACAACTCGAGCTAGGGTTGCAGTACATCAATTGGAGCAGGAAGAGCATCAGAGGGACATCAACAAGCATGGGTCGAGCTCAATTCAGGAAATTGGTGAGAGAATTTGATTTTCCCCAAAAAATTAGGGTTTCGAATTAGGGTTTTGTATTTTGTTGTAAGCTATAAAAGGGAAGTGATGTAGGATGTTAAAGGTTGTTCTTGGTTAGCCGAGAAACCCCCTAATTGGGTTAATTTAATTCTCAATGTTAATTTAATTTCACTGTTAATTTTTAGGGTTCTTCTTTTGCAATTTTCATTCACTGTTTAGTAGTTTAAATGATCATGTTTAGTTCCATTGTAGTGTTAATTATGTTCTGAGTCACTGCTGAGGCTCAGATGAAACCTTAGTTCTATTGAATGATGAATTGCTAGGAAGGCCTGTTTTGCTTGAGTAATGGGAAGAAGTTGGTGCTCTGATATGCCTGTGATTGATTGTTCTGTCAAAAGACAGTCAATGCTAGGGGCAAATCAGTGAGCAAGCTGATTCTCTTCCCATTATAGTTGGATGATTAAGTTTTTAAATCTAGAATTGCATTGTTTAGCTAGGACACAAGGTGGATTCTAAGCCTTAGCTTAGCCACAGCTGCAAACTCCTCCCTGCCCTTGGCTAACAGCCTTGGTTTATTTGGCTTTGTTTCCTGTTAACTGCCACTGTTACCTTTGCTTCACTGTCACATTTACTTCACTGCCTTGGTCTTTCTCTTTGCTTCATTTCCATTGTCTCATTATTTCACTACCATCTTCATTGCTTTGTAAATATCACAGTTTCACTGCCACTATTTGCTCTTTCTTCTCTTTTGTTTCTCCTGTTCTTGTTACTGCATTCACTGCCTAGTGCTCTGCTGCCTTGTTCTCCCCCAGCTGCTACTACTTGCTACTGCTTTTGCTGCTGCTGTGCACTGCTTCTGCTGCTGCTGAAGCCACCACTGCTGCTGCTGCTTCTTCTCCAGCCCAGCCTTGTCTGCTGCTGCTCCAAACAGTTAGCTTAGAACCAAAGGATAAAAGCCCAGGTTCAAAGTCCAGGTTAAGGCCTAAAGCCTAGTTCATAGCTCAGAAGCCTAGCTAATCTAAATGCCCAGCCAACTGAGCCCAAGGCTCAGTTCATTCCAAAAACCTAAGGCCCAGTTCACTGTTACCAAGCCCAGTTCACATCAAAAGACCAAAAACCCACTAAGCCCAAAGCACAATTAGAAGCCCAATAGCAATTTAGAGCCCAAATAGCTAGAAACTCCAAACACCCCCAGTCTCTGTGGATCGACCCGTACTTGCACGAGCTACAACTGACGACCGTGCACTTGCGGTATTACTGTAGGCCCGTTTTCATTTCACTTCAATTTTCGACGCTTTCCCGGGTCCACCAAGTTTTTTTGGCGCCGCTGCCGGGGATTGGTGCTGTGTTTTTCTTGTAGTTTTTTTAGCTATTTTTGCATTTCACTGCATAGCATTTGCATCTGCATCTGCTTCACTTCATTTGCTGTTGGGCCTGCTGTTCTGAACCTGTTTTCCTCTGCTGGGACGCCACCAAGGAAAAGAACCAAAGCCCAACTGGGTTTTTGCAACAATATCAGAGCAGTTGGGCTGTGCTTAAAAGGTAACCCATTTAAGAGAACCTGAATTGTGGGCTTCCAATTTTTAATTGTGGGCTTGTAATAATAAAGCCAATTTTTGGGCTTTTTATTTTCTGTTGGGTTTGTAATTAATTTCTGTGGGCTTGTTTGTTTAATTTGTGGGCTTGTATTTAATTTTTGTGAGCTTGTTTAATTTGGACTTGTATTTTGTATTCTGGGTTTTTAAACCCAGCTGAGCTTGTAACCGATCACGCTAGGTTAACTCGTTAGTGGGCCGAGTACCCAAATTCTAGGCCGAGATTTTGGACTCAGTTTCACCAAACGTTTTCAAACCAGCTGAGCCAAAGCAAACACAAAACCAACAGTGGGCTTGCTCCCATTCAAAAACCAAATTTTATTTTCTTTTTTTAAAAAAAAAAAAAAAAAAAAAAAAAAAACCAAAATTTTGCTCCTAATTTCAAAAACCAAAACTTTTCTCCCATTCAAAAACCAAATTTTACTTGCTCCCATTTTAACAACCAAATTTTTTCTTCTCTATCCCATTAAAACCAAACCTGCTCCCAAAATTTTAAAAAACCAAAAAAATGTCTTCCACCAAAACCAAATTTTTCCCAAAAATCCAAACCCTTTAAAAACCAAATTCTGAGCTTTGTACATTCTTTACTTAGCTTTTGAGCCAATCATGAATAGATCTTTTTCTACAGTTGGGGAGTACAACAAATCCCTTAGAGAACTTGCATATGGACAAACTTCACGTTATGAACCTTCCACGGACCATGATGTCAATAGTCATAGGAATTATTATGGACATTTTCAAAGTCCCGAGCCGCAATACATGAACCCTAATGACTATTCATACATGCATCATTCATCGCAACGTGAAAATGAACATTCTGCTATAGCCTCACTCACACAATCATCACTTATGGATCAAATAGAAGCTCGAATCGCAGCTTTAGAAATGCAATCACATGAGGAATCTGTCACATCTAATTTTCTTAGGCAACCTGAAATCTATGCATGTCCCGCATGTGGTAGTTTAGACCACCCTGTTGAGAATTGTCATATTTTGCATAATTTTAGGAAATCTAGAGAAAATCCAAGGTATGAAATGCCCATAAATTGTGAGAATGGTAGTCATTGGGACCATAATCAATCCTTTGAGGGTTGCGATCAATATTTTGTAAACCCTAATGACCATGCACACATGTACCATTCACCACAATTTGAACATGAAGAATTTGGTACTCCCATGAATTTAGACTCCACCACAGAAGCTTTAAGACTCTGCAAGCAAGACTATGATAGATCTACATCACGAATTCATGCATATTTAGATCAGATTTTGCTTCACCTACAAAAGAAGGAAATTCATGAGGAAATGTATGTTGTCCCTAATGAAGTGTCTAGTCCCATTCATGTAAATAATGTTGAATATGAACCTAATTTAGAGGAACATGAATCGACTAATGACACCACCACTGTCAATGAGGACCAATATGCATGCTACCATGATGATGATTATGATGATATGTTAGAAGAACATGAAAATATTGTGGAACCTGTTGGTTCAAAAACATATGGCTTCTCGCCCTCGACCTTCATGCATGTTGTTCTTTCTAATACTCATTGTAATTCATATGATTTTGATATTGACATGGGATTCGTACAATTATTCTGTGAAGATGAGCATGACATAGGAATAGTTGAATCTTCTGTAGACACTAATATGCATGAAAATATATTTGATGTGTCTGATTCTCTACCTAGGTCACATTGTGATATTTCTCCTGATTTGCCGATGCATGAGAATGAATCTGTTGATGGTGTTGATGACTCTGATTGTGATCTTGCCAATTTGTTTGATGATTGTGAGCATGTTGTGACACTTGTAGAAGACTTAGGAGATGTTGATGTGATTAATAATGATGTGCCTATCTTCCTACATGAGTCACAATCTGAAGGCCTTCCATCCAACCTAGATTTGGTTTGTACCGATATTGCCAAACCGACTTTTCTGAGAGTCCCCAACCTAGGTTTGGAACTGTGTGCTTCCCAAGTCCTCTTGGACTATTTTGCTTCTAAGTATAATACATCTGAGGAACCACAGTTGGAATTAGCATGTTTGCCCGTCCCTAGCACAGTTCATTTCGAGCTAGACCTTGTGCATGATGAACCCCCAAAACTGCGAGATTTTGTTTCCAAAATTTTATCCGTTGAAAAATCCAGGTTTGGGGGTAGCTCATTTTGTTTCACAGCTTCACTTGCATGCCTATCATATTATTATTGTGTGAAGCTGTTGAAACCTCTACACTTTGTCTTTTGGGTTGATCCTCAACTCTTTAGATTGTTAGTGTATGGTGAATTTTTGTATATAATCAAGTAGATAAAATTTCTTAAAACCCCTTTTGTTCCTTTTGTATATATTTTGCTAATCCAATATGATCTCGGCTGACATATGTTGGATTCTTGCGTTAAATAACGGAGTTCTAATATTGCTTTCGCCGAAATCGGGTATTCTCTTTCCTTTTTGTCTACTCAACATGATCCTCTTCATATGTTGTATTATAATTTTGTTCATATTTTGAAACATTGAGGACAATGTTTAGTTTAGGTTTGGGGGTGAAAAGTAGATACTTTGATAATATGCCATAATTGAAAACAAGAACTCCTTCTTTTTGACAAAAAAAAAAAATCAAAATAAAAAATTAAAAATTGAAAAAAAAAAAACATAAAAAATGGATCTCATTTACCTTGAAATGTTGACTCTTGTGCAAATATGTAATTATTAGGAGTCTTAGTCTAGATATTTAGGCACCCTGATTCTAGCACAATTCACATAGTGATAAGAAATTTGCACGCGCACGATCTACCAATACATGTTTGGCCTCGATCTTCAAGGTGTTTGATAGGAAGTCACGATTGCCAATCACTTTAGAATACTGAACGAAACTTGACTAGCTTGTTCTTTGGTTGGTTGGGATAGAAGGTGGAGGTTACATTAAGAAAGACAACCATCGAATTTAACTGGGTGCATCAAAAAGGGCTACCTCTTGCAAAGTGTCATGTAATCTTTTGTTTCCTTTTGTATATGTATCAAAAGTGTTTCCTTTTCAAAAAAAAAAAAAAAATCAAGTATTTATCAATTCCATCATCTCTTGTTCCAAAAATAAAAGAGAGTAGTCAATGTAAAAAAGAGTCATGTAAAGAGTCATCTTTTGTGTTTTATTGTAATAAGCAAGGAAGGGTGTATGCCATTGATGTACAACGCGAGTAATTGTGAAATACCTCCTACTCATTCACAATTCTCGTAAAGTCCGGACAGCTAGCTAGATTTCGACCTTGGTTCTTAGCCTGAGAAACTATCTCTTGGTGATTAGTAGTCATAACTTCAGATCTTTCTTTACACATGTGTAGATACACTTTACACTCTTATCACATGTCCTTTTTTTGTTATCAGTGCTAGGATTGTGCCTTGATAGCTAGATTGACATCTCCATTTTGCTGTGAGCTTAACTGACTTGCACATGTCACATTTGATGGAATCTGAGCTTATATTTTGACCTAGAACTTTGTAGGTACGTTCTAAGCAAACCTTCACGAGACTTAACTCGTCCACTAGGGACACTTAGTGGTTTAAAAGGCTTAATGCATACGCTAAATGCATTCGAGAGACCAGCGACAGTGGTATAGGTAGGATTTCCTTAGTTTTGTTTTACTTGAGGACAAGTAAAATTCAGGTTTGGGGGTATTTGATGAGTGCTAAAAAGTGCATATTTCTATATATTTTTCTTGGCATTTAACTCATCTTTTGTGCATTAATTCTACATTTTATCCCATATTCTGTATTTTCGTTGTTTTCAAGAATAAATACTTTTCTTAATTAATTTTTGCATTTTTAGGTACTAAATAAAGCATGGTTATCTCACGGAGCGAAAAGAGCAAAGGAACGGCAAAGACTCTTGATAGGAGGAAGCGAAGAATGATGTTTGCAAGAGCCGGATCAACTAGAAGTGGGCTTGAAGAGGAAGAAATGTTCTTAAAGAAGATATGGGCTTGGCATACCCAAGGCCCAAAACCCTTACTCAAACACATTTCCACTATCCAAGCCCGTCTCGGATTTCAGCCGTCAGATCGAAGCATTTCAGCATCCTACGGTCGCTCCATCATTGCACATCAAACTCCGAAGCCCCCGCTTTACATCGCAACGCCCATCTCCATCCTGGGTCGTCCTTTTTGCTACATCCCTTCATCCGACGGTCGCTCCACGCTTACCTCCGTATCGCCGTTGGATCCACCTACCATCTTCCCATCCATCGCTCCTTGTCGCAGATCATCAAACCTCGCCGAACCCGCCTAACACCCAAGTATCGAACACCCTATACCCATCGCCAAACACACCCTTCTCCCAAAAACATCGAGTTCTTCTCCTCCACTCCGTCTGCAGAGAAAACTCTGCCGTCTCCTCCTTCCACCCGACCATGGCAGCCTGCAACTGCTGCTCCTCGAGCTTCACTACACCCCTCTCCGCCTCTACCAAAACCCGTACGTACCACAGTTTTCTCTTCCTAGCCTAGTCGTTTCCCCAAACCCACATCTCTCTGACCTAGGTGTGGAGTTGATGAAACAACTCGAGCTAGGGTTGCAGTACATCAATTGGAGCAGGAAGAGCATCAGAGGGACATCAACAAGCATGGGTCGAGCTCAATTCAGGAAATTGGTGAGAGAATTTGATTTTCCCCAAAAAATTAGGGTTTCGAATTAGGGTTTTGTATTTTGTTGTAAGCTATAAAAGGGAAGTGATTAGGATGTTAAAGGTTGTTCTTGGTTAGCCGAGAAACCCCCTAATTGGGTTAATTTAATTCTCAATGTTAATTTAATTTCACTGTTAATTTTTAGGGTTCTTCATTTGCAATTTTCATTCACTGTTTAGTAGTTTAAATGATCATGTTTAGTTCCATTGTAGTGTTAATTATGTTCTGAGTCACTGCTGAGGCTCAGATGAAACCTTAGTTCTATTGAATGATGAATTGCTAGGAAGGCCTGTTTTGCTTGAGTAATGGGAAGAAGTTGGTGCTCTGATATGCCTGTGATTGATTGTTCTGTCAAAAGACAGTCAATGCTAGGGGCAAATCAGTGAGCAAGCTGATTCTCTTCCCATTCTAGTTGGATGCTTAAGTTTTTAAATCTAGAATTGCATTGTTTAGCTAGGACACAAGGTGGATTCTAAGCCTTAGCTTAGCCACAGCTGCAAACTCCTCCCTGCCCTTGGCTAACAGCCTTGGTTTATTTGGCTTTGTTTCCTGTTAACTGCCACTGTTACCTTTGCTTCACTGTCACATTTACTTCACTGCCTTGGTCTTTCTCTTTGCTTCATTTCCATTGTCTCATTATTTCACTACCATCTTCATTGCTTTGTAAATATCACAGTTTCACTGCCACTATTTGCTCTTTCTTCTCTTTTGTTTCTCCTGTTCTTGTTACTGCATTCACTGCCTAGTGCTCTGCTGCCTTGTTCTCCCCCAGCTGCTACTACTTGCTACTGCTTTTGCTGCTGCTGTGCACTGCTTCTGCTGCTGCTGAAGCCACCACTGCTGCTGCTGCTTCTTCTCCAGCCCAGCCTTGTCTGCTGCTGCTCCAAACAGTTAGCTTAGAACCAAAGGCTAAAAGCCCAGGTTCAAAGTCCAGGTTAAGGCCTAAAGCCTAGTTCATAGCTCAGAAGCCTAGCTAATCTAAAGGCCCAGCCAACTGAGCCCAAGGCTCAGTTCATTCCAAAAACCTAAGGCCCAGTTCACTGTTACCAAGCCCAGTTCACATCAAAAGACCAAAAACCCACTAAGCCCAAAGCACAATTAGAAGCCCAATAGCAATTTAGAGCCCAAATAGCTAGAAACTCCAAACACCCCCAGTCTTTGTGGATCGACCCGTACTTGCACGAGCTACAACTGACGACCGTGCACTTGCGGTATTACTGTAGGCCCGTTTTCATTTCACTTCAATTTTAGACGCTTTCCCGGGTCCACCAGATTCACTGATCTAGAAATTCCACGAAGAGAACTATCACCATCCAGTAAAGGGACATCGCAAAGTGTAGCGAGAGCCTTGCAGTTGTTGGAGAATTGGCTATCTCCCATTCCTTGCAGTGAATCGGAAAAGAGGCCAGAGAGCTTATCCATAGAAGATTCAGGTGGAAAATCTTCACTTGCAACGAGATCATCATTGTCCTCATCATCCTTGTTACTTTCGAAATTTTCTTGAGGAGGAATATTTGAAGGAGAAGAAGAACAGACTTTCTTTTTCTTTGAAGGAGGAGCAGTTGATTTTTCTCTGCGAAGATCACCTTTACTTTTATCACCAGTCTTCGCAACATCAGCAGGCTCTTCTATTTCAGCAATAATATTCACACACAGATAGAAATAAGAAATGGAAGCAACAGTATACAGTTTAAAATCATAAGGAAAAATTTCTTACCTCATATGTGTATGAACGAAGAGCTAACAGAGTACTAGCATTCCCAGTCCTATTATAACTATCTTTCAGTTTTTGGATCTGCACAATGTCGCAAGAGTTAGCGAATAAAATAATAAAGATAAATAAAGAAATGTAAAGTGAACTAAATGGTAAGAAACATACCTCTTTCTATTTCTCGGGCCAAGAGAAAACCCAAGGTTGATAAGCAGCGAGATTCGCAGGAAGAATATTTGACCCAGCAATGTAAGGTCCTTTTAGCATTAAAGGAAAAATACACCATTTATCATCTTTGGATTGGCAAGGAGTTGTGTTTTTACCAGAATGCCAGTCAATATCTTGCATGAGAATTTTGGCTTCATCAATGTTATCTTTCCTTTTTAAGCGAATACCCCAGCGAGTATTTTCTTTCTTCATGGAGATAAGTTCATAGTTCTCAAAGAAAATCGCTACAGTGTATTTCTCACCAATTATCTCTAAGTTTGAGAATTTAGGATCCCTAAGTTCTTTGGAGTAAAGAGATCCTCTACCAGCACCACAGTTAGCGAACTCTAGCATCAGACGGATGCATTCCCCACTCAGTTAGAAGATAGATCGCGAAAATCCCGAATGAGCGAGAATTTCATAAAATAAAGGAAGATCTGGGTCATAAAGAGGAATAGGGAGACCTGCGATAATATGACCTAGCGAAATTATGATTGATTGATCATCACAGTACTGATCAGAGAAAAGTTTGACAGAAAGAATTGATTTGGCATTTTCATCAGGAATGGTGGAGAGTGTGAAACCTTTATCAGCAAGATCTTTTTGGACATCTTTTAAATTCTTCTCATGTCTATGACCATTTGGAGCCATATTTGAATATAGAGTATGGTAATGAATAAAAAGTAAGAGGATTGAAGGGGGAAAAATTACAACAGCAGAACTTGCAGAAGAATAAAAGAGTTGCAGAGATGAGAGAATAAAAATAGAAGAGAAAGTAAAAAGAAAAGTGGAAAGAAGAGTAAGAAGAGTATATAAAGGAGATTTTTTTTACTCGAAGAAATAAACACCATTAAGACGAAAAGACGTGAGCGGTTGAAAGGAAGCAGTTACAGAAGACGTGTCAAGAAACAAATGGAAGAAAGAATATGTGTGATAAATGCAGAATATGAAAAGATGAACAGCTGCGGCATTTCTCACATCATTCTCTACTTTGCAGAGAAGATATGTGAAGAGGCAAGATGTAGGATCAGAATCTCGCAACGATAATATCTCATCGAAATTATCAACAACACAACACAACAGCGTCGCAGAACAATTCCAGAAATGATACGATAAACGACGTCAGCTAGGATCACGAGAAAAATGTGATAGTCCTGCGAAAATTAGAGAGCTTGCGAAATTAACATTTGTAAGTTTGCGAGAATGTCGCAGACCATACCCGAAAATAAAGGACAGATTAGCTGTCATCCACTAGGTATTTTCTTATAAATAGTCGTTCAAGTTGTAAAGACAGAGAGAGAGATCTTTTTGAGTAAGAAACAAGTAAATAGGAGAGATAAAGTCTAGAGGAGAGGTCATTCTTGATTTCTTTATCTTTTCTTGTAAGAACATTCAAAGATTGATCAATAAAATTAAGAGTGTAAACCTAAAAATGAGTTGATTAATAATGAAATCATATGAGGGGTGTAGTGTAGGATTTCCTGCAACTACACTTTTATTGACTTTTGCATAGATTTAGTTGCTTTATGATTTCTATTAATTATTTGTTATTTTGTTAGATGCCGCATGCTTATTTCTATATACTTTAGATGCGTCATGCTTTTAACTTACAAATAATATTTTACGAAATCTATTTTTGGCAAAGAACTAGAGTCACAACTTCTTTTGTTTGAGCTATATTGTCTAGAGTTAATGACTGAACCATAACAATATGAAAAGTAATGGAATCTCGCGTCTCTTCATCTTGTGACAAATTGTGTATATATATTTTTCCTTATTTTCTTTATTAAGTCTTAAAACATATTCTCAACAAACCTGAGTGAACGAATCATCTTACTATAACATCATTGAAAAATACGATGAGCATTGAAGAAGATTAACCTAATGAGCATACCTTTTCCTTAACTGACGACACTCCATAAATTCTAACTCCTCAATTTGCTATAAATTTATAAAGATTAAACTAATGATCAGGATTCTTTCGATGTTTCCATTACGAGGATATGACGAAACTACCATGTTTTCTTTTTCTAACACCTGAGCTATGTGCTTTTATGAATAGACTCTTTAGCTGTTTCCATCTAATCAGATTGGTTCCTCAAAAATCCTACAACCAAAATGCTTCCATCCACTTAGATTAGTTAGTGCCAACCTTAATAAACATAAATTTCTAGTCTCTGGAGCTTATTTATTGCAACTAAGAACTTTTTCCCATACCCCCAAACTTAAATCTAACATTGTCCTCAATGTTAACAGTTTCTCCTTGTTCATGCTTTTAATTTTATCTTTAGAACATTGAGGACAATGTTAGATTTAAGTTTGGGGGTATGGGAGAAACTTTTTAGTTGCAGTATAAATAAACTCCAGAGCCTAGAAATTTATGCCTATTAAGGATAGCACTAACCTATCTAAGTGGATGAAAACATCTTGGTTGTAGGAGTTGAGGAACCAATCTGATTAGATGGAAACATCTAAAGAGTCTATTCATAAAAGCATAGAGCTCAGGTGTTAGAATTAAAAAAAAAAAATGGTAGTTTCGCCATATCTCGTTGAATCCTAATCCTTCTGTTTTTATTTTTTTAAGTGATTTGGTGGGGCACACGATTC
The DNA here is from genome assembly GCF_003573695.1 of Papaver somniferum. Classification (NCBI taxonomy): domain Eukaryota; kingdom Viridiplantae; phylum Streptophyta; class Magnoliopsida; order Ranunculales; family Papaveraceae; genus Papaver; species Papaver somniferum. The sequence goes on along the minus strand of NC_039362.1, from coordinate 173,057,047 downwards.
AAGTTGTTACCTTTGCTAGGGTGAAATAGGGTGATTGAGATACCAAAAACAAAAAAAAAAAAAAAAAAAAAATTAAGACCAGACCATCAGACCAACCGGAATAAATTCAATAAAATCGACCACTGGTGCCCTTGTATATGCCAGTTGTGTTGACCTAGAGTTAGGTTTATCGACCACTGGTCCCCTTGTATATGCCAGTTGTGTTGATATTAGTCAGACTGGTATCTCAGTCCATTAGGATAGGTTCATCTTGGCAGAGGCCTTCAGACATATATGGAAAACACCTTTCACTTTAAACCATCTTTTTCTTTATCCATCTTTTTAATCTTTCCATGTGATTGGTTGACTCCGGTTATGATGTCCAGAAACTATCTGAGTAGAGCTCTGTCACTTTATATGAATTTTAGTATGCTTGAGTGCAAACTCATGTACAACAATTGGAATTTCGCATCAGGGTACTTCCTCCTGTAATCAATAAGTATGCCAACCAAGGAGATTCTTTAGTGCCTTCTAAGGTTCTGCGTAGATAGCTAGGGTCTGGAGTAAAGGTTTTGTGGGTACACCTCTGGTAAACCCTCCCGAGACTATAACTCGGTCACTAGGGCCACCTAGTGAGTTTGAATTTTCTTTTCTAGAATAAATTTGCTTGAGGACTAGCAAATAATAAGTTTGGGGGTATTTGATAGACGCATTTATGTGTCTAATTTGTCCTCAATGTTTCCTATTGTTGGTACTCGATTTTGTACTAATTTTGTAACTTTATGTGTTTGTAGGCATTTTTGGGAAATAAATATTTTTGAAAAATTCGGCTCGAAAAGTTGATTTTGGCACTCGGAGGACACGTGCTATGTGGACTCTCATTTTGGTTAAGGGGCACCTCAAATACTAAGGGGAACCTTAGTTGGGCACCTGCAATTCGTACCCCAGAACAGGATAAATTTAGTTTTTGGCGGGAACTTTTGCAGCATACGACCATAATTAGGGTTCGGATTTTGAAGGTGTTCCAGTGCGATTCAATAGCTGAAATTCTTTGGGAAGTTCTGTTTGAGCATAACAGAGATGGTATGGGATTTAGAATCAATTATATTTGGCTGGATGATCAGTTCGAAGTAAAACAGGGAAGACACGGAAACTAGCTTTCACCAGCGATGATTTCTGACATGATTTCGAGAGAGTTTGTGTTGGACTTTCTCTCGGATTTTGTTTGATCTGGGCCTGTTTTATCCAAACAGGGATGGTATTGAGATTTGATTCGACAAAATGAGTTGGTTACGTGGATTTGGGTGAATCAGAGTACGAGAATATCTCGTGCTGTCTCTCTCCTTCCCTGTGTATAACTGAATAATGGCGTGTGATCGGAGAGAGTTTCACTCAATCTTTGGCATGATAGTAACATGTTTGGAAAGTTTCAGCTGCCACAGACGCATGAGAGAGAAGAATAAGAGATTATTTCCTTAACAGGGAAGGCGAGAATAATAACAAGTAATGGAGGATTATGTTCTGTTATTACGAGTTGTTCTTGGTGCTGTCGAGTATATATAGCCTGCTGGTATGTTTTAGAGAAGGGAATGGAGAGTTAGGGGATAGAGCAGAGCATCAGAAAGTCGAGATAATCAAGTGGCAGGAAACCACCATTTCTGCTGCTGTGAAGAAAACGAAGAACATCGACCCACACTCATTGGACGCCTAAGGACAGTCGTTTATGCTGCAGTGGTAACGACCCACAGACGAGGGTCGTAGTTCAGGAGACAGTCTTAGAGCAACCGTAGTTCTCTGGTTTGTAACAAATATAATTGTTACAAACCCGATTTTGAATTATTTCTCCATTTTCTCCTTGTAAACACCTTTTTGAGCAATGAAAAATTCCTTTGAGTGTGTTTTCACCATGCGGAGCTAGACCCCATCACTGGGACAACGGAGGAAGCAACTTTTCATGATTGTGGTAAATGAATTAATTCTTTTATTGACTTTTTGCATAGATTTAATTGCTTTATGATTTCTATTAATTATTTGTTATTTTGTTAGATGTCGCATGCTTAGTTCTAAATACTTTAGATGCGTCATGCTTTTAACTTACAAATAATATTTTACGAAATCTATTTTTGGCAAATAACTAGAGTCACAACTTCTTTTTCTGAGCTATATTGTCTAGAGTTAATGACTGAACCATAACAATATGAAAAGTAGTGGAATCCCGCGTCTCAGCGTCTCTTCTTCTTGTGACAAATTGTGTATATATATTTTTCCTTATTTTCTTTATCAAGTCTTAAAAACAAATTCTCAACAAATCTGAGTGAACGAATCATCTTACTATAACATCATTGAAAAATACGATCACCTGCGGATGACAACTCGACTCAAGATAGAAGTTTGTGGAGAAATGTTACAAGAATGTTTCCTGAAATTCAAAATTCTACTAGTTTCAAGATGAGAAATGGTAGAGGCATTCGGTTTTGGCATGATAAATGGGTTACTAATGGTTGTTTGAAAGATCTTTTCCCTGTTATTTATAAAGAGTCTAAGAACAAACAAGCATCAGTCGCCGAGATGATTCATGATGGTAGATGGATTGGAGATTTTAGAACTATCCTAAATGCAAATGAGCAGCTGGAATGGGATTTATTAAGGAGAGACTTAGGCAGTGTACCTGCTTTGGAGGAAGGAGAAGATGAAGTGCAAATTCTGGATAATTTCTCTACTCGCGTTTGCTATGACTCTTTGTCAGGTAACAATACTGATTGTCTTTTTCATCAGTTCCTGTGGAAAAATAACATCCCATCTAAGGTCAGTTTTTTGTTATGGGATATTTTTAACGAGTCGTTACCTACTCGAGATATGCTAAGACATAGAAGAATGGATATAGACAGTCCTTTATGTGTTATGTGTAACGAAGAAGATGAAACTGTTGATCACATATTTCTACAGTGCAAGACCATTTTTGAAGTCTGAAAATACTTCTTAAAAGCTTTTCACATTGTTTGGCCTCTACCGGATACAGTTTTTAAGCTATTTGAAGCATGGGATTGGAATGTATTAAGAGGACGCTGCAAAGAGGTATGGAATATATTTCTTTATGCTTTGATTTGGAACATATGGAAGGAACGAATCAATAGGGTGTTTGGTGGAAGACCAAAATTAGCTTATGAGATAATCATATATATTAAGCAAATTCTTATTCTGTGGAGTTGTCAGCTAAATACTTTTAAGTTTATTGATAGCTCTCAAATTTTGAATAACTGGGAGCTAGTTTTGCATATGTAATCAAGTCTGTAACGACTGATCGACTGTATTGTAGTTGGTTTGGTTTTCTTTTCCTTAATATAACCTTTTCACTTCGAAAAAAAATAAAAATAAAGCAAAATTTACTTGTTACACCGACTGTAAAATTCCACAGAGTGTAATTCCACGATAATTGTGTACCTTTTATTACTTTTTACATTACATTGTTACATACTTGCATTGTTTTTATATTAAATTGTTACATACTTACGTGTACGCATCTATCATAACATACATATATATGCATTTGAAAATACAATACCGTTCACCCAAATACAGTAGTAACTTAAACGTGAACATAAAACATGTAAAATGTAGTACGATCAGTGTCCCATAAGGTAATTTAAACAGCAATGCAATGTGGGCAGCTGCATACGCACTCCTTTGTTGATATAGTTATCTTCTTTGTCGTCATTGTTGTCATCTCACCATGTCTGCACGGTGGACAAGAGCACACAAATTTAAGGCATTTGTCTACTACCACCGGATCCTCTTCCAATATCATCCCTGATCGATGTGCACTAGTTGATAACTAGACATAGTTATAAGAATTAAATGAAAGTAAACATATTCTAGACTATGTGAAAGTCAACTTACTGCTGGAAGAAGATATTGACATGGCAACCAAGACAAACAAGAAGAAGCAAAGGAACATACTCATTCTGGCCATGATTAAATAACTGATTTTCTCGCTATACTATTGATCCTATGGAAGAACACTTTGTTGATGATCAAATAATGCTAACTAACTTCTATTTATATTGTAACTCCACAAATTTAAAATATCGATTTTCATAACAAATACTGATATTAATGATAATTAAGGGTCGTGATCGTTGAACAAAATTGTTTGACAAGTAATGTTAGTAAATATTCACTACAAGAAAATGAGTGTATTGCAACATATAAATTGTGTGGCAAGAACCCCATTTTGATGTAGCAAAATGTTTTTGCCTCACCAAAATCTTATGCCACACCGTGTGGAAACAAGCTTTGTGACAAAATGTTGTTGTCACACCTATGGGATAATGTGGCAGAACATGGGATTTTTGCCACAGTAGTTGGTGTGGAATAATGTGAGGCAAAATATTTTTTTCGTTTTCACTTAATTTAATTTAATTGATTGATTATTATGTTAAAAATATTTTGCCACACCAATTATCTGCTGCAAAAGATTTCTTTTTGCAACATCATGGTTGTTGCCAGAAATTTTATTAAACAACTATTACGGGACATAAACCATATGCATTATCATCGTACTTATAGCATTTGTAAACAAATATAAAAAATTGACTAAAAATCCAGAAGTCAGATTTTATTGATAAAGCCCAGTGTTTTACAAAGTACACAACCTTAATGAGAGAAATAAGAACATAAACAAATAATTTTACAGGTTCTCAGATTCACTCTCGAATTCACATCCAGGTTCCCTTACAAATCTTTGTGCGATAGGCTGATAGTAAAAAACTTCACGCTTCAGATAGATGCATGTATACTGAATCTTTTCCAGTACTCCATTATGAGACTTTAGTGTCCTACCAAACAGTAAAACATCATTATGTGACCAAGTAATAAAAAAACTAAAGAAATGATAAATACATCAAGTCCAATAAATTATTGAACTGTGAGTTTCAGTCGCTTCCGACACGGTATTGACATTGTTACTATGTAGAGTTTCAATTACTTCTATGGCATCTCCTGCAAAAGGGACGAAGCTTCACTTAGAACTCGTTACTTATGAACCAAATCCACTGTTATCTAGAGAGATTTCAAGCCCTACAAACTAATTTGTAAACAACCAGTAGTCACTTGAAGCTTTTCGGTTGAAAGTTTTTAGATTAATTTAACAAATCTAAGATATTCCTTCTCCCATAGCAGCAACATCATATAGTCTAGAAATGAGAACTTCTCTCTCCTGTGAGCAGACCGATGTTTTCGGACATAATCTCTGACCTATATGTCAGTTGGTGCTCCGGCTAAGGGTACCTTGAGTTCCAGACGACCTTCAAGAAAATAAACAAATTTTAAGAAAAACCAATAAACTGTTCTTAAACTGCTTATGAATTACTCATGCTTTAGCCTGCAGCAGGGGTGTATTAAGAAAAACAAGAAAGAGACTCACACCCTTAACTCTTTCTCCAGAAAGTAGGTAAATGATCATTTAGCATGGAGAGCATTTTCTTTATTGCCTAATGAGAACAAAATATATCAGTACAACTAAATTGATCAGCTTGCCAAGAAGATTGTGGAGGGCTTCACCAGTTTCACTTTTAAATTTGATCGAATTAATGCGTAATAAGCAAGTAGGGTAGCACAATACGGCTCATGTTGCACACTGGGAAGGTTGAGAAGAACTCAGTAGTCCAGTATTCAACAAGCTCAGAGGAGTCCGATTTATGTTACATTCGTATTGCAAAATTAATTTATTATTCTTAGTGATGGAACTTATACCTTCATAATCTGCTAACCAAATTGGACTCCACTCTGCCAGAAAAAGAATCACTTACTCTATCTTCTTCTTAACACAACAGACACATTGCCAATCACCAAATAGCACATCCATAAGAGGGATCTTTTTGTAAACAATTGAAGTACCTATAATTAAGCATATGAAAAAAATTTAGAATCATGACATAAGCATGTCTAACATTAATCGTTACACACAAACCAGTGGACATGGTTCACCTATGAAGAAAAAAACAATATCTATGAAGGTGTAGCTAGATTCATTTGGGTATACATGCTTAAATCAAATGTCTGACTTTAAAAAATTCAATGAAGACGAAGAAAGCAACGACTACGTGCCCACAAGAGCATTCCACCCCCGCCTAACCAGCAGATCCACCAAACTTTTTTCTATAAGATCCCTCCATCCAAATGCAAAGTAAAAATGAAATTATATGCAAATAACCAAAATTAGACCTGAAATGACCAAATCCTAAAATAAAGTTTTATATGGAAGAAAAGAGAGAATATACCAAATAGATCTCTCATCTCTTCATATAAGCAAACTGGATTGATATAATTTCTCCAGATCAAAAGACCTCCAATTGATTTCTAGGCTTCATAAGAAATCTGTGCAATTCTTGAAATAATAAACACAAAATCCATATCAGAAACGAACAATCATAATAATATAAGCATATATCAAAGATAACAGGTTGAGACCTTGTTAACAGTGTGTCCATTCGCCAAATACCTCCTGGCACTAATTTTTGTACCTACTAATCAAACAAACAAGAAATCGATTAGATAAACAAACCAAGATGATCTTCCATGTATACCACCTAAACAATTAGAAACCAAAGCAAAAACCAAAAGTAAAATCTAAAAAAAAAACCCTAATTTCAAAATCATAACTAAAATACAAAACGGAAATCTAATATTTCAACACCAATAAATCGTGGAAACAAATGTTTGTACTCCAGATTCGTTATTTTCTACACATGTTGGAGATGAGGCTCGAGATTTGCAGCAATCAATAGAATCGAAATCTTTATCAAGATATTTGTATGGGCAGCCGATATATTTTTCTGTTTTCTTTTGGATAGACTAGAAGAGATCGAACTGAAACCCTAGCTTTCTAATGAGGTGTAGATAGAGGTGAAGAGGGGGATGATGGCGAAGTTCTTTCTTCAGTTTTGGGTTCAGTTTTCTTGGAGACGAGGATCCGCTTGTTTCGGTGGTTGCTTAAGAGAAAAAGGGTTGGTTGCAGATTCTTTTAGGTGAAAAAAATTGGATTTTGATTTTTGCGAAAAAAAATTGGCGCCTGCATTTTCCATGAAACAATTTATTTTTCATTTTTTTGTCCATTTAATATATAGAAGGAAATAAATGAATTTTTTGCTACACCAATGTGGAAAAAGTTCCCCTTTTGTAGCACTAAAATATTAGGTGTGGCAACAAGATTTCTTTTGCCTCACCAGATTTTGGGTGCGGCAAAAAAACATTACTATGAGCTGCACTTTAGTGGCGGTGCGGCAAAAAACTACTTTTTGCCGCATATATTGCCGGGATGTGGCAGATTGGTGTTGCAATAAATGGTTTTTCTTGTAGTGATTATCGGAAAATCCTTAGAATCCGATTGTTTTACTGTTTTGAGTTTGAATATCTCTTAAACAACTTTGACCTTAATGTGAAAACACATACATGTCAAAGTATGACTTAACATAAACAATCGCCCGCATTACTGTATCTAATTAGTTTATTATGTTTGACTTGATTTGATGGTCTAATTTTTATAAATTTATCTATGCTGCTCTTGTTATCTGTTAAGGTGTTGCTTCTGAAAAACGATGCATCAGCAACGCTGACCGAGTGGGATATGCACAGAGTTAATAATAACTTAGATCAGCCATAGGAAATTCCATGATCGGATTAGAGGTCGAAAGTGTAAAACTGAGGTCCACGATCCCATAAATTTCGTGTAAGGTTGATGCGACCGGCTCAAAAAAAATAATTACGGGATTGTCTTCAGGGTTTTCCTTGGTAGGTGTAGTTTAATAGCCTTGTTATCCAATTAGGCCATTACAACTGGTATTATGACAGCAAAGCCGTCGCACTTACTGTCACAAATAGATATTGCAACGTAATCTATGTGAGTTTCCGTCACTGCCAACAAATTGTGACGGAAAAACCAGTTATTGTGACAGTTTATTAGCGTCACGGTAGGGCATCTTATTTGTAGAAAGTCGAACTTGAACGAGAGAGAAACTTGTACGTTGTACCAAAAGGGGCAAATATCTGTTAACAATCCCACCTGCTAATTTATTTTTATTTATTTACTTTTTTTTTTTTTTTTTTTTTTGTAATTTAGACACCATTTGAAGCAATTTTTTCTACAGGAGGCTTGAATCCCTGTTGGTTGCCGTTATCAAAGAAAGTAACTGAGATATGGTCTTTCCCAATAGCACCTGCTACTTGGCAATGGTTCGGCATCAATTTTGGACAAGCATAGGAAGACAACCTATTTTAGATCAATCCGAATGAAATCTTTTGCTACTAATTGATACGGAGAAACTAATTAAATTTCTTTGCATATCTTAACGAGTAGGCATATCTTAACGAGTCGAAGTAGTACCTAGATTATTATGTGTTGTTTTCTGATATATATCTTTCCAGATCAACTCAGAATCATTTTATTTGGAGCATTTCTTGTCGAAGAAGATAATTTCTTAAAATGTTAGAGTTGATTCCGATTCGGACCATCATTCGTCAATACTACTATTACAAAAATTGGATATTTTTGCGGTTCATGGTTCTTTCTTTTTGCGATGTATTTATAATTGGTGTCGTCATTTATATTTAGGTTTTGATTATCTTGTATTTTAGTGTTTTGGATAATCTTGTAAGCAATCGTGTAATCATTTTTTTTTTGCTTTGATGAATTGAAATGTGGTTTCATAAAAAAAAAAAAAAAAAAAAAATCAGAATCATCTATTGAAATCAACTCGTAATCATTTATTGAAGATTTTCGATAAGCATAGGATTCTATTTTATTTTGAAACATGCAACATTGCAACTGCATGCATTTTATTACTTTCTGAAGAAATTACGTGCATATACGTATGTTCTATTACATCGAATACGCCATTAATACAAAAAATAATACAGTATATCAAAAATAAAATATGTGATACGTGTACGATCAGTGTCCCTTAGGTAAGTTAACAGCATCTTGGGCAACCACAGCATGGCTTGTACTGACCATTTGGGCATTCAAGCACAGCCTGTGGGCAAAAAACTGTTTGTGGACACACGACTTGTAGGCACAGAACTTTCGGGCACTTGTTAACAGCTTCAACTTCCTCGAGTATCATCCCTATATATGATATTCAATTAATTAATTAGATAAACTAACACGAAAATGTTTTACACATCAATTTATAATTAATGAAAACGAAAAGATTTGAAACAATAACAAAGAAGACTTACTGCTGGAAGAAGATGTTGGCATGGCAATCAAGACGAACAAAAAGAAGCCGAGGAACATGCTAATCTTGGCCATGGTAAAATGAGTGATTTTCTTCTTCTTCTTTGATAATATTTATGCTATGTACGTACTTTTTCTGATGATTTAGATGTATTGATCAAATGATGTCGATGATGATGATCAAGTAATGCTAACTAACCTCTCTATATATAGCAGATTACAAATTCAAAATATATTGATTTTAACAACAACTAAACAATAGAAAATGAAAGTCGTTGTTCTAGTCTTTCGTCTATTTCCTTTTTTTCTATTCAACACGTTATATAACGTATATGTTACTGCTAGATTTTAAGTTTGAAGTCCAACTTATGGTTTTATCACTACGTTCATGGGTGGTGTGTTCTTCGTCGTGTTGTTTATTTCTCACCTGAAATTTCCATTCAACTTCAACAGCTTTACGTTGGTAGGAGAGTTTCATTAAAAATTATTATGAGACTTTTGTATTCTTCAACTTTGATTATGAGGACGCCAAGTAGTATTTTGATCAATTACAAACCGCCACATATATTTAATTTGGTCATAAAAATAATAACACTGAATTATTACAGATATTTTTTTATGCATTAATACAAATATTTTTTTTAATCGATCAAAAAAATTGTATTAAGAAGCGAACAAGTCGTGCGGAAACGAATACACCAAAGTAAGCGGAAAGCAACCCAAACCAAAGCAACCAAATTCTAAGGTTAAACAAAAAGCAACAAGGCCTCTTGGCAAACCTTAGAAACTAAACAACCATTATTACTTGCGAGCTAAAACAAGAACGCAAGCTACATTTAAGTAGGATTTTCATGAACCTCTTTCATGGTCAAATCCTTGTGATTTTTGGCCACACCACTGAACATTTCTTGACAGTATGGCTTCCAAGAGGGAAAACTTAACCCCATTATTGAACCAAACTCCATCAAATTACTTGCTGAAATCTTACTAGGACTAGTAAGAAATTTGGAAGGGCATTTCTTTTTTCTGCTTAATGTCTCATTGGCGAAGAGACCAATCACTTTTACCTGCTGAAATCTTAATACAGATAATACATTACGCTAGGTACATCAATATATTAAGATGAGAAAATACAACACTTTCTACGCCAAGTAACGCAATACAGTGGGTACCCTTGCACGATGCATGATATGCGGCAGGACCAGGATCCAATAGGTAATTTAAGCTGGTGGACAGCAGCTTTGGCAGTCACACCACAGCTCGTAAAGAACAAAACCTTATCTGCAGCTAGTGGGCATGCTTTTCGTGGTTTTGGACACACAACTTTTGAGCATGACTGGTTTTTAATCACTTTTGGGCACTTAACTATATAACTTGTACTCCCTCGTCCTACTCGAGTACCGTCCCTGATTGATATAAACAATAATATTCAATATGATAGAATTTATGTGTGATAAAAACTGATATAGATTTTAGAGTATAAGGGAGTAAACTTAATTACTGCTCGAGGAAGAGGTCGGCATGACAATCAAGACAAACAAGAAGAAGCTGAGGAACATACTGATCTTGGCCATGATCGAACGAATGATTTCTTTTTATTCTTAAATATTCTTCTTTGGACCTGTTATATGCACGTGACGTCCCTTTGTGGATGATGGTCGAATAGTGCTAACCAACTTCTATATATATATAGAGGCTACTAATCCACAAAATGAAGATATCTGTGAAAAAATAGGATAAGGAGGAAATCTTGTTCTTTAAATGCAATGAACATGATGTTGGGCTATCCCTCCTTATGGCCCAACCCGTGGCATCCCCTTAACCTTTGGGAGGAGCTAACTAGCGGTGGCCTAGTTAGGTTAAATGTTTCGATGAAACATCCAGGAGTCTTATCTTGTCCGTGAAATAGAGAGAAAGAGAGGCGGAGAGAGAGCTTTGTCGGCGGCAAGAAAAGGAGAGAAAAGAGGGAGAAATTTGTGGAGAAGTTTGAGGGAAGAAGTGGGGTTTTGCTAAGGGAGTGTTTGGCAAGGTCTCGGTGAGCTTAATCCATCAATTTGGTGCACCTATTCTTCTATTCAAGCCTGGAGATTTCTAGGGTTTGTTCAAATCCTAGTTGTGAGTATTTCTACTCTTGTTCTTGATTGATTATTGTGAATCTCGTCTAGTATTTACTATTAAGTGAATGAATTGTTGATCCATCCATTGGATCAGTGTAATTTAGGCAAATTGTTATCCAAGTGTTATATGCACCTTGAAGAATAGTGTATCCCCAAATTGGGAGTTGTGTGTAACCCATTGTTTGATTATAGTGGAAGATTTGCCTGTAATTTTTTACCCTTCACCTTGGAGGGGTTTTTCCACGTAATTTCCGGTGTCGTGTGATTGCTTCTTATATCTTCACAGTTGTGTTATTTCCGCATTGTGTTTCATTGATTGTGTGGTTTTCGTATTGCACGTAGCGGTTCGGATTTTGCAAGTCTCCCCAACACATGAAAGTCTTCATATTCTTCAGTGTTGTTCGTTTTAGTTTTAGTTTTCTTTTAGGAAAGCCACTGACAAGTTATCATTATGTGAATTTGGCCACGAGTACGTACCATTAATGGTCCATTATTAATTTTGAATTCCATGATCAATAATAATAGCGTATGTGTGTGTGTTGTAGGGTGAATGTTAGTGTAAGCGTGCCATGTGCACGTATGGTTTATAGAGTTAGAGAATGACTTGAGTCGAGTATATAATCTGGAGACATCTCTGTAACAAATTATCTTTCCTAATATTCAATTGAATTTAAATCGTTCACAGTAGAAATGTGGATTCTCACGAATTTATTATGGTATCAGTCCTGAGAAATCAATTTCTCATGGGTATCGATCCATAGCTTCCACTGTTCTTCATCTCTGATTCATCTTCAAGAAGATTTGTTCTTCAATTTGATAAGGTTTTCAAGAAGTGAAGATTTGCAGGAATTGGTGAGGTGTTGGATTTGATCCTGATACTTATTGCCACGTCGTCAATTAGGATCAAGCATGTTTTGAGATCTAAAATTCAGTGTTAGGGTTTGAGCTCTTGGTATTTCAATTTCTTGTTGGTGTATGGATTGAAATCTCTTACCTCATCAACTATCGATAGATTTTATCTTTAGATTACTCAGTTTCATCTAAATCTTTGTTCCTAATCTCCAGTTTCATCTTTAGATTACTTTAGATTTGATCTCATGTGTTCAATTTCTACATCACTATTTCAACAAAACTCAATTTCATCTGCAAATTCTGTTTTCATCATAACTTGGTATGATTTTGACCTAGTTCTTTTATCAAATCTTACTGGTATTGATTCCTGGATCTATTTGGTCTGATCATGCCTATTTCTGCTACAATAGTTAGTTAGGAAGAAGCTTAATTTTGTTCCATTGAATGGTGGGAAAATATTCCTCTTAAATCCAGTAGAATGTTGGGGTACGTGTGTGTATTGATTGTTTCCTGCATCATTGAGTGCTTAATTTTGCTTCTGTTAGATCCTCCTCTCAATGTTACTTTGGTATTGTCCTCACAATAGTGGTATGTGAGTGAGTTGGTTTGTGTGTGTAATGATGGAACTTAGGATGCTGTTTCGGGATTGAAATTGGTGAGATATATAAGTACAGATTGATGTTCTTCTTGATGAGTCTACATTCAATTCTGATGTATCCTGGTTTAGTTATCTTTACTGTTGTTTTTTACTTCATATCCTAGTCAGTTTCCTAACTTTCATATTGGTACATAATAATTGGTATTTCATCTGAATCTCTGCTGGTAATCTCCAATTTCATCTTTACATTACTTTAGATTTGATCTCATGTGTTCAATTTCTACATCACTATCTCAACAAAACTCAATTTCATCTGCAAATTCTGTTTTCATCATAACTTGGTATGATTTTGACCTAGTTCTTTTATCAAATCTTACTGGTATTGATTTCTGGATCTATTCGGTCCGAGCGTGACTATTTCTGCTATAATAGTTAGTTAGGAAGAAGCTTAATTTTGTTCCATTGAATAGTGGGGAAAGATTCCTCTTAAATCCAGTAGAATGTTTGGGTACGTGTGTGTGTGTTGATTGTTTGCTGCACCATTGAGTGCTTAATTTTGCTTCTGTTAGCTCCTCCTCTCAATTACTTTGGTACAATCCTCTCAGTAGTGGTATGTGAGTGAGTTGTTTTGTGTGTGTAATGATGGAACTGAGGATGCTGTTTCGGGATTGAAATTGGTGAGAAATAAGTACAGATTGATGTGCTTCTTGATGAGTCTACATTCAATTCTGATGTAGCCCGACTTAGTTATCTTTACTGTTGTTTTTTACTTCATATCCTAGTCAGTTTCCTATCTTTCATATTGGTACATAATAATTGGTACTTTCATAAGTACTGCAATAAGATTCTTCAACTGTTTCTCTACATTGTTAATTGATGGATATCAACTACAGTTCTTATGTGTTTAACGATGCTTTGGCTCTGGTTTGTTGCCTAAGTGGATCTATGTAGAGAGAGAATGTTTTGGTGCTTATTATTTCCTATGCAGTAGTATTAATTATGCCCACTTCAGTTTTAATTGCTGGAACCAGTTGAGAGGATGGTGATCTTGCAATCTGTGAGCAAGTGTGTTGTATAAGTTCTTTTGAAAATATTTTTGCCAGCAAGTAATGGTGGTTACAGATTTGCATAAGCTTTCAGCTCCATTCTGGTAGGAGAATGTTACATAACCATGTTCTGTAGAATATCTATTGAGGCTACAGTGGTGTAGTCTTCTACACAACATCCAAGGATAGTTCAATGCAGTCACTACTCATCATGGCTTTCCTGCAAGATTTTTTGTTGATTTTGCTGCTGCTAACGTTTCAGTGAACCGGAATCCCTATTCTCTATGTGCCAGAGCTGCTAATAATGATAAATTCCTACTTCTGGTTTACTTTTTCTCTTGCACTATCTCAATCCAGAACTACAACATCACCTATTTTACAACTACTCATGATGTTGTATACTTCTCAATCTGCTGCTGCACCATCAATGCAATTACTATCTGCTCCAACTGTTGCTACCTAGAGGCTATGCAAACTACTTCTACAACATCAAGGGCAACTTCTTTTTCACCTGCTACATTACTTCTTAATTGCAAAATGTACTACTAGACTCAACTGATGTTGTTGCTTGCTCCCATCTCCTGTTTTTTGTGAACTGCAGCATCACCTAACTCGCAGCTGTAGGGTGAATTGGTATGTGCTCTTAATTCTCTTCCATTATTTCTACTGTGCAACCTACTCCTGTTGTTGCCTGTATCATTACTGCTGCTACACCAACATATTCCTATTATGTTTGCTACAACATTATGAATCTACGGTCACATTCAAGCTACATCAACTGCAGGTGTTTGCTTATACTCTGCAACTTCAATTGGTTTTCACTTTAGCGTATGTAAGTTTGTGTGCGCTGTAGGGTGAACAAGATCAATGTACCTTCAAGGCACCTTGACCTTGAGGGAGGGTAATAGCGTATGTAAGTGTGTGTGTGTTGTAGAGTGAATGTTAGTGTAGGCGTGCCATGTGCACGTATGGTTTATAGAGTTAGAGAATGAGTTGAGTCGAGTATATAACCTGGAGACATCTCTGTAACCGCATACATTTTATTATTACATCCAACACTGGATTGTACACTTACATCAGATTAAAAGGAGAGAACACAATACAATACGTAGTTACATACATATATTTGCAAGAAAGATTATATGATGTGCGGTACGACCAGGATCCAGTGGGCATTTTAAGCAGGAGGAGGACAGCATTCTGGACATCTACAACACGGCATGTAAGAACCAAATCTGCATTTATTTTGTGGGCAGACTTTTGGTGGTGGATTGAGGCAAACACTTACACACTTAACTTTTGGGCATGTATCTACTACTTCTTGGTCCTCATCCAGTATCAATCCTGATAGATATAATCAAGTAGTTCGATAATTACAAATCAATACGTGCTTATTATATGTAATACTTTGAAAAAGAAATACTTACTGTAAGGAAGTAGTAGACTTACTACTGGATAAAGAAGCTGGCATGACAATCAAGACAAACAAAAAGAAGCCAAGGAGCAAACTGATCTTAGCCATGATACACAGTGATGCTTTTCTTTTTCTTCTTTGATGAAAAAATGATGGTGTCTGAGTAATAGTAACAGATTCTCTACATATATAGTAGTCTATAAATTTGAAAATATCTGTTCCGAGATAGGATTAAAGATATATTTTTTAATGCAAAGGATAAGAAAGCCGATGCATATCAGTTTTGATATTTTGGTCAAAACCAGTTTTCGTGTTATACTTGGCTAGGGAAAAATCTAATGGTGTACCAAAAATGGTGGACCATTAAATTCTAACCATTGGATGATGGTTTGGGGTCTTATTTGGGTTTTCAAAATCCCCACCCCCTATCAATCCTGTGGGTGAGGAGCAGGTCCACCGATTGGTACACCCTAAACAAGCGGCTTGGCTATTTACAAAGTTGTATCCCTAATCCGAGGCTGTAAATGATTTATGGTTTTGACACCACTTCAACTCGATTGATTCTTTTTCTTTACTTATATTTCAATTATAGGTAGTTATTTATTTATATTTTTCAATCAAAAAAAATGTTACTTATCAATTTTTTCTTACTCAACCGATCGAGTCATCTGAATATGACTTATCATGTCTAAATCTGACTCAAAATTATTATATAGCAAGGATTCATAGATTTAGATTCTTTTTTAATTACAGTCGATAAGCACCAACAACTCGTACCCTTACTCAAATACCTCTGTGCCAGACCTCTTTGACAATTAGAAAATTGACAAACAAACAATTTTATTTGTTACTGCCAGGCAAATCTGAAGGAAGCCAATTTTAGACGGTTTGGAATCGGATTTTCTGCTATTATTTCCAATTAAGAAGAAGGATCAAACTTGGTGAAATCTTGGAAAACAAACACCATTCTGTCATACAAATATAAAGAAATCTTGGAAAACAAACACCATTCTGTCATACAAATATAAACACAACCGCATACGCTTTATTACATCGAAAATGCAATTAATACCCTAATACAAACATAGGTACATATAAGCGGCTACATGAAAATAAGAGGAGAAAGACGCAATACTATCCAAGCAAAACGAGGTACACATATGTATGTAGAACTAACCCCTAGCAAAAAAAAAAAAAACATGGCCAGTATGTGGTACAACCAGGATTCGATAGGTAATTCAATTAACAGAAGCACAACCTCTTGGGCAGCCACAGCACGGCGTGTAAGAGCCAAATCTGCATTTAATTTGTGGGCACACTTTTATTGGTTTGGGGCACACAATTTGTAGGCACTTAAACTTTGGGCACTTGGTTACTACTCCCAGATCCTCCTCCAGTATCATTCCTGATATATATATATATATTGAATTAGTTGATAATTACGTAAAAATATACATCAATGTGTGATATAAATTGAAAGATTTTTTTACTAAAAGGAAGTATACAAACTTACTGCTCGAAAAAGAGGGGGTTGGCATGACAATCAAGACAAATAAGAAGAAGCCGAGGAACATACTCACCTTGGCCATGATATACTGTAAGTGTTGCTATTCTTGTTTCCTTTTTCTTATTTTTTTTTCCTTTTTCCTTTTTCTTTTTCTTTTTCTTCTTTGATATTATTATATGTAGGTACCCGTTGTTGATGATGATGATGGTCGGGTAATGCTAACTGACCTTTACATATAGTTATCTTGGAATTGAAAATATCTACTCTAATATCTAAAGATTGGATAAGAAGATGTTGGCAATAGATAAGATAGACACAAAGTCTTTGTACTTTTCAATGATGTTGGTTTTAGTTTTTGTTTTCTTTTACACAAGACATGTTACCATTATGTAAATTTAGCCGCCAGTAGGTACCAACTTCATGATCAGTAATGCCACATAGTAGTATAGTACGTTTGTCGGATGGCTGCAAAAGTTAGATCTTAGTGGTTGGCACATAACTTTTACATTTTAACTTGAAGCCATGTTACGCATAGATTTTCACGGGGTGGAATATGATACAAACGATATGGAAAGTCGATTTTTTTTATTATTTTTTTTTTGTTAAACAATTAACCATTTCACCAATGCAAATTCAAGGTTATAATGAGTTTAAGATCGAAAATAAGAGAATACAAACTAGCAAGAACATACTGTAAAAGTACAATACCGAGAAATCCGACAAGAAAAAAAAAGTATTACTGGAATAAGACAAATACAAGTATGAATAAGATCCGACTAAATCGGAGGAAGAATGGTTTTTCTCGGAAGTGAATCCCGACCATTTAGTTTTTTTTTTTTCTTTAGAAAGATATGTTCCCAAAATAGAGAAAATATTTGATGGGGGCGTTTTTTAAAGGGGGCATGGGGGACAAATGATGTGTTGAAACATGTCTTTAAAATTAATGAATTCAGTTTCTCCCCAAAATAGGAGTGATTTGCTCAAATCTCTTGTAAATAGTGATGAAGCTTCCGTCGTCAAAGAAATTACCGATAAAGATGAAGATTTCGTCATCGGAGAGCATCACTTCCGATCTTAGAACCCAACCCGATAACAAAGAACAATCACTAAAGCGAAGATAAACCTCAAAAGAGTAAATAAAACCACCATAATGATGTAGATAAGTAGAATACATAATAAAAATTAATCTAAAACTACTAATAAACCTAGAAAACACGAAATAGTGAAGAAATCTTCTCAGATCTGGTCCATTTTGGATCAAATCTGAGTAGAGAAAGATTGTTTTTGATGATTTTGTGGTTGAAGAGGAAGAAGGAGTGAGAAAGAGGAGAGAGAAAATCTAGAAGGCAGGATTATTAAGTGAAAGTCGAATCATACTATTGCATGACCATTATGTTATCATAAAGTAAATTTGGCCATGGGTACTACTCCAAAATATCCCAATTTTCTTCGTATACTTGGCTTCCCAGTTGCCTTCGTAGTTGGAAGAAATTTTTACCGCAAAGAGATCTAAAAAAGGGTGGAATTCTGCGTCCCCCAGAGTCCAAGATAATTCCAAAAGGGAACATATGATCAGAAGGTTAAAAAATGACCACAAAAATACCGTCTATGTCCCTAAAATGATGACATACATGAGTGGATGCGGTAGGAGCGACTTTTCAAGCGACTGATAGTGCACTCTAAAATTGGACAGGTCAACCGGACTCATTTGACTCGTCAAGGACAATTTTCTTCCCGTCCTAGATCGTTCATCTGGACTCAAAGAGGACTCAGTTAAAAAAACGTTGTGAAAAATCTAATGTGAGGGATAAAAATGGCATTAAAACGTTGCAAAAATTCTAAAATGTTGCTTTTGGAATTTTTGATAAGGAATGATAACACGTGGGAATTTCACCCTTCTTTAAGCCCCCTAATTTGGTAAACAGCTCTACTTGAAAGCTGTTGATTACACATTTGTGTATGGGACTACAAATTGAGACGAATCGTGGTTTTGACATTTTGCTTTTAACTCAAATCGAATTCTACGCGGTTGCTCACAGGAGACACCAGTTACTGAGAAAGTACCAAAACCAACAAAAACAATGTGTTTGTTTTAATATCTCTCCCAAGTAAATTAGCTGTGATTATTGGAAATCCAGTAACACACCCAAATGGAGAATATGCAAGATCTAAGACATAATAAATACTAGAACTTAAACTTATTTATTAATCTCAAGCGAAATACAAGTTACATTCGTGGGTTACAAGAAACCCTAATCCCTTCTCCAAGCCTATGAATTACAAGGAAACCCTAACTCTCTCTCTCTCCTATGCTAGACCTTTCCCTCTCCAAAAGATCTCTCCCTTTACATTGTCCAAAGGTCTCTATTTATAGGCCTAAGCATCCTTAGTGGCATACATCGTTCCTCATTTTCCTATAAAATCAAACTCTATTATAAATAAAGCACACTTTTAGAAACACAAAGAAACTCTAAACATAGTAAAACTCTAAAATTGGCAACAAGCACAACTTGCTTCTCAAATTAACTCGACTTCCAAATATGACACGCTGTGTCAACTTCTCTTGTTGATCCAAACTGACTGCTTCGACTGCAGTAGTTGATCCCTGTTGAGTCTGACGCGCAGAAGCTTCGATACTATGTCTAGAGGGTGAGCTGTGATTTTGGCATAATTTCGATATAATAACAATTTCATTAATTGCATATCAAAATCTGTACATTATCTCTATACACTCTAGACATATACAACTCTCACATGACACTCGTGTGCACTCACTGTGCACACTACTTACTCACTCCCACCAGTCATAAACTCACGATGAGAGAGCTCTCACCTCTCCCTTATCAGAGTCGGGCCTGAGGGTGTGCAGGCCGTGCGACCGCACAGGTCCCAACTCTGTTGAGGGCCCAAAATTTTTCTTACTTATTACGTTAAAGAATGTAAAATTATGGGAATTTTGATAAAGTACCCTCGTATAAATATAACCACTAAAAAACTGTCCCCGTTTTTCACAATTTGTTAAAGTACCCTCACCTAGTTTTTCCATCTAGTGTTAGTTAAGCCTAATTTACTTTACATATATGCCCTTTTCATACGCCACATTGATTATATACATCATTTTTCGGGTTCGTCGAGTCTGGTTCAGGATCGTTACACCGCTTTCAGGTTCGTTACCGCATTCCCCAAAAAGGTTTCATCATTTCAAGTGTTTTGGGGTTTTTGGTTGGAAGAAAATCGACCTTCAACGACATTTTTTTAGGTTCGTCGAGCCCGGTTCAGGATCGTGACAACACTTTCAGGTTCGTCGAGCCCAGTTCAGGATCGTTATACCGTTTTCAGTATCGTCGGATCACTTACCCTCCTCTCCAAGGATATGTGGTACATGGGTAAATAGGACTTTTTATTGGAAAGATAACTGCCACCTAGCACTTAACTGGACAGAATTTTCCTTTTGAATAAAATGGGGTACTTTAAAAAATTTCTAAAAAACGGGGGCACTTTTTTAGCATAAAGTGAAGTGCATGGATACTTTATCAAAAAGCCCTAAAATTATCCAAAAATCACCTACCGAGGTTCGAACCTGCGACCTAAGGGAAAAACTCAATCCATTGGACTGTTAATCAGCTGCTTTACCTCAAATATTATGTGAATTTACACTTTTATATTCTACCATCATTCCACCATCTCTATCAATGGTTATATCTTTTAAATTTTCGTCTGTGTATTTTCGTTCTTGTTAGTGGGCATCAACCAAAAATTCAAGTTATTTTCATTTATTTTTTCAGGAGTACACACTACCACCTCCGTCAATAAGTGCAAGACCACAAACTCTTAACTTTCAAATAAGTATGGAAGAAATTTTTCTTTACAAATAAATACTGATAATTGATATAATTGCTATTACAAAATTATCAAAAAAAAAAAAAAAATGGACCTTATAAGAGGCCCCTAAAGAAATTTTCGAACATGGCACTCTCAGGCTCACGATCGGCTCTGTCCCTTACACTGCGAGGACTCAATGCCACTTACTTGAGTGACTACAGATGAGGACCATGAACTCCTATTTATACTTTCCTAGGAACCGTCTAGAATAAGTCCCTAAAGCACCGACTAAACTAGTCAAGACATTTCTAGCTGGTACATGACAGATTTTATAATCTAGATATTTCTAGAGGATCTCTTTACACACGTATAAAAGTTTTCCAACGAAATAAAATTTGTTAAGTTCCATGGAACGGTTTTTTGAGATGTGTTATATTCAAGTTTACCTTACAACTATAACCCTGAAAAATTAGGATGCATAATCCGTTATACAGACATTTTTAATTATTTCATATAATTATGGATGTCACAGAAACATACAAGATTCTTTGGGCCTGACAATAAGAAAATAAATTTTTGGTCCATAGCCTATTTCTCCCGAACCCTGATTTTGGGCACACCTAAATCTTTCTAGGCATACAAAGCACTAGTCCTAACTTGGGTAACCTTATAAGGGGTACCCTATGGTTAGTTCAATTACCTATATGCCCTTAAATCCTTTAAATTACTAATCTATCCCTAACCCTAATACAAAACCTAAAATCAATAAACCTAAAATCAGTTTTATAACCCCTTCTTCTTCCTCCTCCATAGTAGCCGAACCCTTCTTCTTATTCCTTTTTTATTTCATCGTATCATCGCGGAAATTTAATCGTCGATTCGTGAAACTTTAATCGACGATTAAACTCATCTATATAATGGGTCGTCGTAAGGCAGTATCTCGTTCAAATCGATCTATTGAACAACCTATTGACGAAGAAGAAGATTTAGAGAGTGAAGAACAAACTCAAAATCAGCCACAAAATCAACCGGAAGAATATATTGAAGAAGAACCAACTCCGGAAATGAGAATAAAAAGGTTAGTTCTACAAACCCATCTCGTATTTGATGTTTTTAATTGTTTTGGTCGATTTAATTCGTCAAAATCATGTTTCTGCGGCGGTTACAGGGTATGGTTCGGCGTAAAACAAATCTTAGATGTGTGCCGATCTGTTCTTGAAACTGAACCCCGAAAGTGCATATGAACGGCTCGGCGTAGATCTGAAATCCGTTTTGAGCCGAACTTAATGACACAGAGACTTATATTTAGGATCGGCTTATTCGATGGTTTTAGTTTTTTGCCGAATATGTTTTGTGAATTTCAGAAATTTTGCATGTGCGTAGGATCGGCTTGTATGGTAATATTAGTTTTGTTCCGAATAAATGTTGTTTGAATTTCAGAATTTTTGCATGTGCTTAGGATCGGCTTGTATGGTTGTATTAGTTTTGCACCGATTAATGTTGTTTGAAATTCATGAATTCTTATTTGTATGACACCATTTTGTGCCGAACAAATGTTTCAATTCATAAGTCTAGATTCGGCTTATTCGATAGTATTAGGGTTGTGCCGAATATTATTGTAAAATTACATAAATTTTACAAGTGTATAGGATTGGCTTATTTATATGATATCATGTTGCGTCGAATACATGTTTGAGTTCATAATCATAGGTTCGGCTTATTCGACAGTATCGGTTGTGAGGCGAATATATAGGATCGTCTTATAATTGTTTTGTGGTATGAGTCGATCCACACTCTGTGTAAGCTAATAAAAATTTCAATACATGATTCGGCTCATATGTGTTATTTCGGGTAAGCCGAGCCTTCTTATTGGTTGACAAGTTTTTGGCTTTTCAAATCCATATTTCATATAGTTTGTATCCCTTTGTTGTTCAAATCATACTTCTAACTTTCATACTTGTGTCAGGCCTAATGCATCTAATAAGAGGAAGAAGATGGAGGTAACACCTTCTACTTCTAAAACTCTCGATCCTCGAGGAGGAGGTAAGAAAAGATTGGGAGTGGGAGGTAGAGGAGACATTTTAGAAGAAGAAGCTGAAAAAGGAAGAGTTGGAAGACAAGAAGAAGTTGATGATAATCAAGAAGAACATGAAAAAGTTCATCAAGAAACACAACCCCAAGGAAAACCCAAGAAAGACAAGAAAGTTAAGAAGGTGGCAGAACCCGAGAAAGTGAAGGACGATGATGATCGACCGACCACTGGTTTACACATTCCTGATGAAGATGACGTAATTACACCTCGATCAGATGGTTTGCCTCATGGTCTTCCGGAAGATGGAGGAAATGTGTTGATTGGTTATGCCGAATCTTGGGCGAAGAGAATTTATGAGACTCCTGATCAAAACCGTGTAGTCCGAGTATTGAGACACCAAAGGGAAGCGGAATGGAGTCTTGATGATGAGGTTCCTGAGGTGATTGATTACGTACAACGCGGTGCTTTATGGCCTATCATCAATTATGGACATAAGGAATATGATAGTGTGTCGGCCTCTGCCTTTACTGAGCGCTTTTTTCCAGAAATTTACACATTTCAATTACCTTTTGGAGAGATGACAATCACTCCTGATGAGGCTAGTAAGATTACAGGCCTTAAAGCAAGGGGTGTAAGTGTGGATGCTGGTTTTTATGACATGAGTTGGGATGAGCTATACAATTTTTACCTGGAAAGTCTTGGTTGGGGTTCACACAAAACTGAGTTGGAATTTTGTCTATCAGTTAAAGATGTCGATACTGTTTGCATACCAGGTGGCAGAAATAAGAATAATAAGAAGATCAAGTTGACTAACTTGAAAAAGGAGTTTGAGAACACAAAGAAAAGAGTAAAACAAGGTTTGTTGATAATGTATCCCGTCAAAGTGAAGCAAACCGGAACTTCCTACTTTCTTTAAACTCTTGGTAGAGAAATCTTTCCCGACACTACCGGAAACAAGGTAAATGCTAATTACCTCCAATCGGTAAAGAATCTTCAAACTTGTAACAAGTTTGCTTGGGGAACGTCTACGCTCGCTTACCTGTTGGACCAACTTTCCACCGCATCTAGGTTGACAAGTACAAACATCGGAGGGAACTTCACTTTGCTCCAGGTAACTTTTGGGAGTTCAGAGTATGGTTCGGCTTATAACCATAAAATCTTTTAATCCTAACTTTGTACTTACTTGGTTCGGCTTATAATACTTGATCCATATAAGCCGAACAGTTCTCTGAGTTTGCGAACTTTATTCTTACTTTGATGTTTCCAAGAAAAACTTGTTTCTATCAATTCAATTCTTTTGATTTTTTTTAATGTGGTTCTTTGTATGTAGGTGTGGATATATGACCATTTCCCAATTTTGAACTTGGCCAAAGTATATGAGAAAGATCTCGATTATGTTGATACAGAGCCAACTGCAGCACAGTATGCGTATGAGGACTCCAAGAAAAGGAACAAAAAGAAGTTGGTGGCAAGTTTGAGAGAGACGTTAGGCCGTATTGGTGTTGATGATGTCACTTTTCAACCATATGAGAAGGAAGATGAAGAAGATGAAGTTGTTGAAGATGAGGATATGCCGGTAGGTATGTATCATGGTCCATTGTGGTATCCCGGTGGTTATGTTATATACGATCCTAGGCAAGTACTCCGTCAATTAGGATGCGTCCAAAAGGTTACTTTGTTTGACGAGAAATTCAGGTTGTTACCAAAGAGTGGTAGGGGAACTAAAATCACCACTTCATCTTGGGAACCAAAGTATAATCCCGATCCCACCGTTGAGTTTTGGAATAATTTAGACAATCACACATTACATGCGTCCAAGTTAACATCTTTACTTGATGATCCATGTGAAGAGGATCGGGGCTATATGGATTGGTATAACCAAATTTCTCATCCCTTCATTATCAATAAGAAAAGGCAAAAGATAGCTGATAAGGGGAAGGCGAAGCCTATCAAGATCACCAACAAGTCTACTTCCGAAGATGTAGTCAAGGCTTTCAAGATTATGGTAATAATGACTTCACTTTATACTATTTTCATATATTAGTTATGGTAAAAATGTCTTCAACCTCACGGTTATAAGTTGTTAACAAATGAAAAAATAGGTTGCCGCGAGTAGGGAGATGTTGTAAAAAATGAAGGCCAAACTTGGTTGAAAAACATCAATGACCGCGGAAGAACAAAAATACCTCATCAACAAGTGGGATGCAATCATCAACAAAGGAGAAGGACCCGAGGAACCCGAAAAAATGCCTACCACTAAGAGGTCTCGACAAGTTGGTGAAGGTACAAGCCAAGGTGGTGCTACCGGCCAACCCGGTAAT
Organism: Papaver somniferum; assembly: GCF_003573695.1. Taxonomy (NCBI): domain Eukaryota; kingdom Viridiplantae; phylum Streptophyta; class Magnoliopsida; order Ranunculales; family Papaveraceae; genus Papaver; species Papaver somniferum. The sequence continues at coordinate 173,032,127 of NC_039362.1, read as the reverse complement.
GATGAAGAAGACCAAGGTGGAAGAAGAGGTGGTCGTGCAACTAAGAAGAGGGGTCGTGGTTAAATGCCCTTTTATGTTTCCAAGTTCCTTTTAATGTTTTTCTTAAGTTTTAAGTACACTTTTATGGTGTTGCAAACACCTTTGTTTTTAGGTGCTGAACTTTGTTTTTAATGGTGCTGGGATTGAGTTATGGACACCTTAAATTTCATGTTTTAATGAATAGCTTAACAGTTAATTAGGCACTTACTACCTACAATTTATAAAGTTCCGCTTATCCTGAAATTTGAGTTATGCGCCGAATGTATATAGTTCGGCTTATCCTGTAATGTTAGTTACGCGCCGACTCATTTTTCCTTCAGGTTTGGCTTTCTCTATAATTTGAGTTATAAGTCGAGCCTTAAAAATCCTTATTGGTGTAATCCAGTATATAGTTCGGCTTAAAACTCACCAATATGGTGAGCCGAACCTGTAAAAAGTTTTAAAAAAATAGTCGTTACTTTTACTTTTTTCACGAAAATCTAGGAACGACTCTTTTTTTTGAAAGATATAGCCGTTGTAAAACTATATTCTATATATACCTACATGTTTTTTCATATTCTTAACCACATATGCTCAAAAAATGGCACCCCCAACTCCTAAGTTTACTCTAGAAGAAGATTTATCTCTTTGCACTAATTATGTAGCATACTATCCAAAGAAAGGTGAAGAACGACGAGTAAAAGGTATGACGAGTATGTACTACTTGGTTAGAATTCATGAAACCTTCAACATGGAAACAGGTAATCCTCACAAACGGGATACTGCGAACTTGTTTTGCCGAATTGAAAGTATTAAGAAAAAAGTCACAGACTTCATAGCTTTATTTCGGATTGTGAGTCGATATCAACTCAAAGGTGAAACAAACTCTGAGATTGAAGTTCGAGCTCTAGAGGAATGGCGATGATGGAAGGGAAAGAATTTCGAATACAAAGATCACTACCACATTCTTAGAAGGTTTCTCATTACCCGTTTAGGATATTAGAAATTAATTGCAAGCCTACTATGTAGCAGGGATGTAATCCACAATTTCTATGAATTTGAAAAGTCTATTTGGAATGATATAATAATTCTTCTGTTCATGAATCATGAAAGGTTTAACTTTCTTTAAAAATATACTACAAGCCGAACCTATCAAAGTAATTCTGGTTTTTTAAAGTTTTTAGGTTCGTCTTGCAGTGAAATATTATTATAAGCCGAAACTGACAAAAAAAACTATGTTTTTTTTTTTGTTGGCAGGTTCGGCTTGCAGTGAAATAATATTATAAGCCGAACCTGACAAAAAACTCTGTTTTTTTATTTTCGGGTTCGGCTTATAATACTCGTTATGTGATAAGCTGAACCTTCTCCCGTGTTCATGGTTCCAGTTTGCAAAAAACGACACGTTCCATAACTAAAAAGTAAATCATTCAAGTATTTCGTTTTGATGGGTACATGTAACTGCAATTCTAGTCAAAATATCATCCTCATCATACACGAAAATCAAAAGACACAAAATAAACGGATAAATCCATGAAACATTTTTATAGGAGATCCTAAACGAATCTCATCCTCTTCACTGACCTCTTTCTCATCATCTTCACTGACCTCTTTCTCATCCTCTTCACTGACCTTGTTCTCATCCTCTTCACCGACCTCGTTCTCATCATCTTCACTGACCTCTTGCTTATCATCTCCATCCTCATCACTCGAAAACATAATTACTTGTCCACTTGGAGGTTTCACATGCAAAGATTTCCAAAGATCTATTTCCGTCGCATAATTTGCGCACCAATCCATCGCAAAATTATTTTCAAATCTAGGCCAAAAGGCTGCACTCATCAAGGGTGGTAATGGGCAACCGGGTCTAAGTTTGAGGCCGATAAAATGACAATTTTGAACAAATCCAAGAACAAGTCTTTTATCCTTTACACCATAATTGCAAGGTTTTGTTGGAGGCGCGTAAGTAAAGCTACTACCCGTCCATGTGAAACAATGTACGACGCAATTGAATGTCTCCGCTATTAAAAACCCACAAATGGGCATTGCCATCCAATGCTCTTCGGTAATTATAAAATCCCCATGCAAACGACGTTCGAATGCAACGTACTCCGCTGCCACCCCTGCATCTTTTCTTGGACCTGTTCTCATCATTGTCTTAAAGAATTCTTTGTTTTTACGTAGGGTTTGTAACAATCGTTGCCGAATATAGTTCACTTCATTTTCAGGGATCACGGATTATTCCCTTCCATAAAAGGACCAAGTTGTTCCGCCGTGACGTAATAACCACAATTTTCATCACCTTGTACGTCGTCCATTGCTATAATATGCTCATGAATTATTGGCGATAGATCTTCCAAGTAGTTATCTTATATAAAATTGATAGGCCTCATATACTTACCGGACTTATCTCTTTTGGGTCATCTCATCCTACCAATTTCATGTACGGTCCTTTTCTCTTTTATCTTAGTTTGGTTCTTAGTTTGTGAAGGATACATCTTATCCTTCCCCTTGACATCCTCTTTACTATCATTTGCTTGTGACGGACAATCATTATCATTCACCTCTTTGTTACTTGTTTCCTCTTTTTGAATACTCGGACGACCTCGTTTTTTTGGAACTTTGACTTCTTCCTCCTTCATCAACTTCTCAATTTCTTTCTTTGCATTTTCAAACCTTGCATCATGGTAGTCAACGTTGGATGGATACCTTTTATTTGCCAATAGTTCCTTGTTGGCTTGTCTAGTTTGAAAATTATTCATTTTCTTACTCTTCCTACGTTTCGGTTCACTCTTCTCCGGTTCCAAAATATTTTCTTGGGTGAAAGGATACATGACCGGCATCATGTTGTCCCATAGGAATTTCTTTTGAGGTCGGGACATATTCCTAAACATCTCCGCCAATTTTTTCCCATTTGTCGTGTCCCATATCTCTAGATCATCCTCGTCGTATTAGGTTGGGAGAGGATCGAAGCTTAATTGTTTCCAAAAATGATCAATATCCTCAAATGGTATGATACCATCCTTGTATCGAAGTAGGTCGTGGCGGCATGGAAGTCCCAGAGATGTCTTCATTGTAAAAACACACTCTTCCTCCAAGGTGGCGCCTAATGTCTTAATCAAATCCACTTCTATCATCAACAAGTGGATGCATAGATGGGAGACTCTATAAGTTAATTCCTGTAGCAGTACCATAATTCTTGTGTCTAAACATAAGGTCATGCTCGAACGCGGATTTAATTCTCACAACATCACATTTGAAATATTCATCAATTGCATCAAAAACCGTGGAAAAAGTGTCAACACAACCAAAAAGGTTCTTCTTCAACCGATAACGAGCCGACTCTACCATACTTGTGTCTTGGTTGTCGAAGTGTTTGTGCTGATTTGTGAAACAACTCACGAACCTTTATTTATTAGGTTCCAACATATCTTTGACCAAGTAAGTAATGACATCGGGGTAGGCGGTCTTCCAATGCTTAATAAGCATTTTAAAATTTTCTTCAAAGACATCCTCGGTGATTGACCATATCAAAGCTTCCCATTCGCTTTGGAAAGAAGCCCACAACATCTCATTATGTTCATATGCTTTCAAGAATTCCTTCTTTTTCTTTACTAGTGTCTCCAACGGTTGCTTAGCAATATTCTTTAATTCTTTCAACTTAAGTGGTTGAATTATCGGTTGGCATTTTTTCCTCACATTGCACCATATGTGACACGTACAAATAAAATGGAATGCATCCGGAAATACCTTCTTAATAGCATACATCAACGATGAATCTTGATCAGAAATGAACACTTTAGGAAGAGCACCCTTCCGGAAGATTGACTTCAATTATTCTAACCCCCAAACATAACTCTCTTTCTTCTCGTTTTTCATGAAACAAAAAGCCACGGTGAACGAAGCCTTTGTCGAAGTATGCCCCACAATGTTCATCAACGACATCTCATATTTATTAGTCTTGTACGTGCAATCCAATATAATAACTTGTGGGAAGCATAGAGCCAATTGGGCGCATTCCGGGTGGGCAAGGAAAAGGTGTGTGACCGAAGTCATCCAACTTCTTTTGGCAAGCGTAGTTATTCTTCACCCCTGACAACATTACTTGTTGCATCACCATCCTACCTTGCAAATTGAGTCTTCTAATCTTTTGTCTTGCATTGTAGATAGTTTGCATAGTCGACTTGTTATTCTTGTTGTCCGCCTTCAATTTGCTAAGAATCCTAGAAGGTGGCAAACGTGCTCGTGTCATTTTATCCACTTCTAGCATCTCGTCGGGTTTGAGTCGCGCTACTTTCGCATGTCCATGAAGGTCTTTGGGACGTGGGTGGTTATGACGACAATCCATATCTTTATTAATTATCCAATATTGATCTTCTTTCTTCATGGTCTTATTCTTGAGGTTGCAAACGATCTTGAAACGGCAATTTCTTTTCTTCGTCTTCGTCCTATTCTTTCTCCCGGTCTTCCCAACATATACGGTACCCTTTTTAACCTTGCTAGCGCCGGTTCTACTACGCTCACAAATCATTTCAAACCGATCCCATCGGCTTTGTTGTCCTTTAAGTAGTACACAATTTACCTTCATCGCATGTTCCTCAAGCCAATCAAGAACTTCAGGTTTAGTTTTCCATGTCTACGTTCATTTCAAAACAAATAATTTGTAAGAAAAACTTCGGAATATTCCGACAACATTAAGGTGCTCAAAAAGTTCTTACATACCAAATCATTTTGGAAGTGATCCTTGGTATCCTCATGAATCATGTCTACTGGATCAAGTTTATTTTCCATGGGTCCAACCACGATCTACAAATAATAGCAAGGTTATATACTAGAAAAGAATTATAATAGCAAGGTTCGGCTCATTCGACAATCATATTATGTGCCGAATCATGACCATTTACAGGTTTTGGCTTATACGATATTTTAAATATGTGTCGAACCACACTCAATATTTTAACCCAAAAATTAACAAATTATTGTTCGGCTCATACGATAATGAAATTATGTGCCGAACCTTAAACATTTAGAGGTTTCGGCTTATATGTTATTATCAATATAAGCCGAACCATTAATTTTCTTATTCCGGGCAATGCAGGATGTTGTTCGGCTTACTATGAAACTTTCATATAAGCCGAACTAGTGTGTAGCAAAAGGGTGAAAATTGAAAATTATAGGTTCGGCGCATGCTGTAAACAGATCCAGTGAGCCGAACCGTTCATCATTTGGTTGATTCGGCTCATAGATGTGAGCCGAACCTCAACCTGGTTCGCTGAACCATGAAGCAAAAATCCAAACTTTTGATAATTTGTAGCTCTAGAAGTGAGATTGAGCATAAGATAGAAGTGTACATGTGTATTAGAAGCATTGGGTTCTTCATATATGTGCTCATCATCTGGATTTGGCTCATAAAAATCATCATCTTGAGTTTGTCTTTGAGTTTGAGCTTGAGTTTGAGTTTGAGTTTGTGTAAAATCATTCTCATAATCTAAGAAATCAGCCATTTGGGAATCATTGTTGTAGTTGATATGTATTTTCCTAGGTTTTTTATATGAATTATGACCCTCCTCATCCTCCATTTAATCAAGAATAAAATTTTCTCACTTTCTCCTTCTTTTTCTCTCCTTCTTAACCAAAACTTTGATTTTTTTCCCACAAATTTTTTCATCTAAACAACCTTTATAATTCTGAAAATATCTTAACCACTAATTAAAATATTTAATCATTAATCCAGATTACTAACACTAATACGTAAAGGGTAGATTTGCCATTTAAAAAAATTTGGATTAAGGAGATATCTGATTTTGTTATTTCACAATCCTTTTTGTCTTTATTGAGTATGCCTCAGAAAGATTTTGTTACGACCAAAATCATATGGGAAGTGGCTTATACAACCTTAACGAGGATCCTGACCACTTTTTTCCCCTTGCCTACAATTCTAGGAATGTGTGACCCATCTTGCATACTATTCACAGAGACAAAATGCAAATTGTGTCTCATTGGCCCCCATGCATGTTATAGGTTTGAGTTCTCATTTTCTTTCTTCAATTATGTTGCCCTCTTCTCTTCCATAAATTTGTCCCTACACTAGTTTTAAATTTTAAACCTCACTTTAGAAGACAAAGAAAAAAACATTACGGAGCCAATCACTCCTTCGATTTGGATAAACTCATGATATGATTGGGAGAAAAAGCTAAGTAGGTCATAAAGCATAATTCTTAATCATAACAACTACTCCAATAAAATCAGTCAAACGACCGTAAATCGGCCGAGAGGCGTTGGTGGTATATGGCCGATCGTCACCGCCGTTCGCCGTTCTTTCCACTGTCACAGAGTCCATATAATAATGATTAAAGTTATATTAGACTGAGAATATTATAAATTAACAAAGCCTTAATCATGATTAGTTGAGCTAATAATGAGATCAGATACCAAATAATTTTGTTCTGTTACTTTCACCATGGTCCTCTACTTTTGGCTAAGTGGTAAGAGTAATGTTGGGGCTAAGACTTAACCCTCAGTTGTCAATTCTCAATTAATACTCTTAAGAGAAGAAGAAGAGTCTTAGCCATTTATGTAGCTGATTTTGCCATCTTATCTTCTCATTTGTCCTTTACTAATTTACCAACTCCATTATCAGCCACTTAAAACAACTACTTCCTCCTCATTATTAATTTGAAACCAGCTCTTCATCACTGTTGATATGAACACGATTCCGGTGTGCCAGCACCGGTAAGATAAGCGGAGAAAGATTCATTAGTTAAGGTAGAATCATACTGTATTACTTAATTAATTTTAATTATCTTTCAATTTTTAGCTTTACTTGATTATATATGTTCATATGTTTATCTTTTTTGTTGTTAGTTTTGCTTTCAGATGGACCATTTCTGATTAAGAACAGAAGAATCGAAGCATAATTAGAAGACGGTCCCTAACGGATAAGATAAGCGAATTTCCCACTGGAAATTCTGCTTCTAAAGCTGTTGCTTGTGTTGTGTTTCTGTTACTTATCCAAGTGACCAAATTAAAGATGCCATTGATGTCTTTATCTTCTACTTAGGAAGGAAGAATCATGTCATTATTTTGACAGAACTATTACTTTCTAACTCAAAATACTCTGTTTTTTCTCTGTTTTCCTCTGTTTTCTTATCTCTTCAAACTTCCCCTAGAACTTTGGGTCTGAGCAACTATTTTAACTCTAGGAATATGATGCGTTTCTCCATTCTGTCAATCTCATTTGTTGTTCGTGTTGATCTTCAAACATTACGTACGCTGAAGTAGCTAGTAGTACTAGTAAAGAATATATATATTTATACACACACAGACAGAAAAAGGGAGTGAGATTCATTTGTCTGGTTTTCAACCTAATCGAGTATTAAAAAACAGATCCACGAGTTATTACTGGAAGTTTAGATATCAATTGTAATGGATCATCGATATGGACGGCGGTTATGGATCGATAAAGATCAAGAGATGCAACAATCATCCAATGAAACTAAATCGCGTGGGTCATATAATAGTGAATCCAATTTTGATACGAACATGGTGGTCATCTTAGCAGCTCTGTTGTGCGCCCTGATATGTGCCCTTGGGTTGAACTCAATCGTGCGATGTGCCTTACGATGTGGCCGCAGGATGACACCATCGGAAATGGCGAATGGAACGGCTGCAAGGACAGGCCTCAAGAAACGGGTATTGCGTCAGATTCCTGTAGTGGTCTATGGTTCTGGAGTTGATATCCCGGCGACAGAATGCCCAATTTGCCTGGGAGAATACATGGAAGGAGAAAAGGTAAGGATTCTACCCAAATGCAACCATGGGTTCCATATGAGGTGCATAGATATCTGGCTAATCTCACACTCCTCTTGCCCGACTTGTCGACATTCATTGATCGAACGTCCTGCTACGTCAACAATGGAAGCGGCAGCTGCTCTTGAAGTTGTTACTGACCGGCCGCGTGAAAATGAAAATAGTGGTCAAGGAGCTTTTGATGAAGTTTCATAGAATAGAATGTCTCTCTTTTTTCTCAATGAAAAAAATCTCTTTTGAATGTGTAAATATAAAAGGAAATTTATCTTATATCAATCTGTAATAGCGTTAGAACCAGAGTTCGAAAATCGGATCAAAACCATCATTCTCTTTTTTTCTCAAAGGAATCGGAATTCATGGTCACCATGGAATTTAATGACATATCAGTGTCGGTGTCGGCATATAAAAGAGTCTTCTTATGCGTAATAGTTCGATCGATAGAAACGAACACCCCCACATAAGAATCAAGTCATTTTACTTTGCCAAGAACGAATCTCTACCTATGTAAGGTAGTGTAATTAATCAAATTACTGAAAAGAAAGATAACAGTCTAGAATTGCAAATGTTAATTAGTTTTAATTTTGATTTTTTTATGGAGAAGTATATGTCCTACTAAGAGATATTTTGAGTGAATAGGTGATGAAAAGTTATTGGATGGCCCCTTTTTGACATGAAATGTAGTGGTTTGGACATTGATCAACAGCATTCAAACCTACTTCATCTTTCTCCCCTCACCAAAAATACCTCTTCTTGCAAATCATTTTCTTATGACAATTCCCCCCTGTATTGATAACCAACTTACCACTGCTTCATAATGATTTAAGAACACAAAATGAAGCTCTCCCCTCTCCCCTCTCTCCCTACCTGACCTCCTCTGTCCGACCTTTTCTAGACGTTGGTTAGTATTTGCTTATGCTAACGGCTAGTCCTAACGGCTAATTTTTGCCGGACCTCTCACTGGAACCTCATTTCTCTCTGCATGCTACATTTCTCATCCCTCTTCTGTTCCCTATGTTTGCTACCGATCCTGCTTCACTCCAGTAACAGTCTCTTTTTGGTTATGTGTTCTTTTTATATGCTCTGATCTTCTCATCCTTCTCTTTTCCCTCTCTCCGATGGCAGCCATTACAACATCTTGCATCACTATAACTCACCTCACCAAAGACTCCCCAACAATCACAGAAATCACAAAAATTACAGACTTCCCAGAAATCACTGATTATACAGAATTCACAGAAATCACAAATTTCACCAACATTCCAACAATCACACATCACAAGGGTTACCAAAAAAACAAAAATCACAAAATTCACCTGCATACTGATGAATACAGGACACCCATTTATCTGAATTCCAAGGAGAAGAAAGTTTATCTCAGGAAGTTATCACCTCAAATCAAGGGATTGAGAATAAATTTCAGACCTGCAGTTTTCCCCCAATTTATCATGATTAGCAAAGCTCAGTTTGAAACGCACGGTATTTTCCCTCCAACTATGAGGCCTTTAGTTGATACTGCTGCTTGGGTTCTCTATTGGAAATTCTTTCTAACCTTTAGGTGGATGCTTATCAAAGTCAAAGAAGACACAAATTTGAAGATTTTACGTTCATCCCTATTTCTGAGGTATCTTGTTTATCTTGACTACTGGGAAATCACATGGATACCTAATGCTTCTATCACTGGTATGCTCCAACTCTCTTGGTTAGTTTATCCAATAGGAAGTAAGTCTCTGAAACTCTGCTCTACTGGATACAAAATCCTTCTTCTAATACAATTTCAAAGTCTACACTTTTCTAAGATTATTACCATTGTTTGAAAATCTAGCTCTAGCTGTGATCGGAAACATGTTAACTCTCAGATCATTCACACTAGAAGGATTTGCACTACTGTCTTAATGCTCTTTCATAAGTTTTACCTACTTTGCATTCAGTTCACAAAGACTCACACCCATTTTGTGCAAAGAAACTTAAACTCTGATAAACAAATTATAAAACCCATTCACATGTTATCATACATTCTTTTTGATTTGTTTCAAAACAAAATAAACACTTGTTGTTGTGGCTTAGTTTTCCTTATCTTTTATTTTCTTATAATCTACCCCATGAACCATTCCTATGCTTGTATTTATTGGTGCATTCTAGTTTACTATGATCCTATAACTAGAAGACTAACCTCAAAATACCCCCAGTTTCATATTTTTGGCAATTCTTTATCTCTATAGCTTGGAATTGTAAATGTCTTGGGAAGAGACATACCAAGAAATACCTTAGTGATATGCTGACCAAGTTCAATCCTGACATATGCTTTATCTCTGAAACCAAGCAGAAACATGAAAAACTCTTAAACATTATGCAACAGCTCAATATTCAGAACTTCTGGCATGTCAATCCTGGAGGGGTTAGTGGTACTGCTGGAGGGATATTATTGATATGGAAGCACCATCTTGATGTTGAAATTATGGATTGCTCCATTAACCATATTAATGCTACAATCAAGCATACCAGTGGCCCTTCTTGGCTCTTTACTGGTTATTATGGCAGTCCTTATGATACTGATAGTAAACTTAGCTCTTGGAAAGTTTTGGAAAATTCAGCTCTCAATCACTCCCTTCCTTGATTGGTTATTGGAGATTTCAATTTCATCTTACATGATAATGAAAAGTACAGTACCCAAACTTTGGACAATATTGAAACTAATATCTTTAGCAACAAAATTGTGGATTTCGATCTAAATGATTTGGGAAATGTTGGATGTCCTTTCACTTGGTCTAATAAGAGAAGTGGTCCTGCTTTTACTGAACAGATACTAGATAGAGGATTAGCCAATGAACCTTGGCTGCTTGTCCATCCAAACTCTACTGTAACAAATCTTCTAGCCATTGACTCTGATCACCACCCCATTCTTCTAAACACCAACCCCAATTGGCGTACTGGTAAAATACCTTTCAAGTTCTTTAGTCCTTGGTTGGATCATAAGGACTGCAAGGACATTGTCACTGAATGCTGGTAGAGGAATATATCTGGTTCTAGTGCTTTTATCATTGCTAGAAAGCTCAAAGACATTAAACTGAAACTCAAAGTTTGGAACTAAGAGGTGTATGGCAACATTAAGACAAACATAGAGTAAAGTAAGCAACATCTAAATTGGTTTACAAGAACACTACTTCAAACAGGACAGAAATGAAGCTTTAAAAACTGCTACTCAAGTGCTTAGAGAATGGCAAGACATTGAGGAAAAATTCTGGAAGATTAAAAGCAGGGATCAATTCATCAAGTTGGGAGATAAGAACAAAAGTTATTTTCACAGAACCACAAAATGCAGAATAAGAAGAAACAAGATAGATTCTATTCAAGATAGTGTTGGAAACTGGATTGAAGACTACCATGAAATTAAATACTGTTTCACTAAACACTTCTCTAAGATGGCTATTACTGAATCACCTGAAATGAACCTTGAAATCATCAATCTCATCCCCACCACTATAACCATTGCTGATAACAACAATCTCAACAGAATTCCTGAAGATTATGAGGTCAAAAGTATTCTCTTTAGTATGGCCAAAGACAAAGCACCAGGGCCAGATGAATTCCCCCCTAGTTTTTTCCAAGCCAACTGGGATATTTTTGGAGAGGATCTAATCAAAATGGTTCAGCATTTCTTCAAGTCTGGGCACCTTCTCAAAGAAATGAATTCAACTTTCATATCACTGATACCCAAAACTAAGAATTCATCAAACCCCAGTCATTTCAGACTCATCAGCCTCTGCAACACCACATACAAAATCAGATCCAAACTGTTAGCCCAAAAGAATGAAACCTTACCTCAACAAAATCATATCACCTTACCAGTCTGCTTTCATTCCTGTAAGGCAAATTGCTGATAACATAGTCATTGCCCATGAAACCATTCACTACATGAGAACCAGAATAGGTCAAAAAGGCAATAAAGGAAGTATGGGAATTAAGATTGACATGGAAAAACTTTTGATAGAGTGGAATGGAAATTTCTTATTACTATTATAGGAAAAATTGGATTCAACTCTGACTGGTGCAACAAGATTATGCAATGCATTTCAACCACCTCCACTGTTGTGTTAATAAATGGTTCTCCTGATAAATTCTTCAATCCCTCTAGAGGGATGAGACAAGGGGATACCCTATATCCCTACCTATTTCTATTCTGCATGGAAGCTTTGTATAGAACCTTATCTCATGTTGAAGACTTGGGAATCATTTCTGGAGTTCAAATTTGCAAGAATGATCCTTCTATAAACCATCTTCTATTTGCTGATGATTGTATGGTTTTCTGCAAAGCTAATCTCTCTGAAGCCCAAAATCTTAAGGATATTCTAAACCTCTTTGGAAATACTTCTGGTCAACTTATAAATTTCAGAAAATCTGGTGTTTTCTTCAGCAAGAATATTAATCCCGCTCTTATGCCTAACATCTGCAATCTTCTAGGAGTTCAAGCTCTTCCTATAAATGACAAGTATTTAGGATCTCCTCTCTTTACTCATAAAAGCATAATTCAATCTTTCAAGCCAGATGTGGAAAAGATGAAGATAAATCTGTCAAGTTGGAAGAACTCCCCCTTAAACCCAGCTGGAAGAGAGGTTGTCATCAAATTTGTTACTTCCACAGCCAGCATCTACCAAATGAATTGCTTTAGAATTCCAAAGAAAATTTGCCAAGATAAGAACAAGCTTCAAAGAGACTTCTTCTGGGGTAAAAAATTAGAAAATCCCACAGGTTACTATCCAAAAGCTTGGACAGCTATATGTAAACCAAAAGATATTGGTGGTCTTGGATTCATGAATATGAAACTCTTCAATAGTGCCATGATAACAAAAATAGGGTGGAGGATGGAACAAGATAAGGACTCTCTATGGTACCAATTGATGGATGCCAAGTATGTACTGGGAAGAAATGTACTCAACATGGATACCAAAGCCAAAGATGGAGACTCCTGGATATGGAAAGGAATTCTAGAAGGTATCCAAAACATTCAACAACATTGTGTCTGGAGGATAGGCAATGGCAACAAAATTAATATTTGGGAAGACCACTGGCTACCTAACTCAACAGACAAGCTTTCAAAACCTGCAAACTGCCCAAATAATACTCAGTTTCTAGCTCATTTAATGACAGACCAAAAGGAATGGAATCTGCAGTTTATCCAACAACTCTTCAGCCCTGACATTACTCAAGCCATCACTAATCTAGATATCCACCCAGGGAAGAAGACAACATACACTGGAATCTCAACAGCACAGGAAAATTCTCTGTCAAAGCTTTGTACAAAGCCAAAATAGAGAACCTGTTCAGGAATGATCTCAACACAAGAATTCGAGTTCTATTTGGAACATGGAAGTGGCACCGGCTATCAAAATATTCCTCTGGAAATGTGCTCATGAAATCCTCCCAACTAATGCTAAAACTGCAAGTATTCTACACTACATAGATCCCATATGAAAAATTTGCAATAGCGGGAAGGAAACAACGACACACTTGTTCCTCAATTGCCCTGCTGCGGTTGAGGTTTGGCATCAAATGCTAGGTGAAAATCATGGTCTCTTTGACCATCACACTCGCTTCATGGATTGATTTAATACTTGGTTCCACAATCCAAGTAATAATGGAAATAATTGCACTTATGCAACCACCTACTGGTTCATTTGGAAGGCCAGATGTGACCTGGTATTCCAAAACATCAATCATATTGCTAAGAATACTTCTCTCAGCATCAAACAACATCTTTGTGAATATAACAGAGTTCACAACCTGCACCATCATGCTCTGAATACCCGGGGCCAAAATTATGATATTTATCCTCAGATAACACCAACAGGAATCCATGTTGGGGTTTAACCACAACAATAAAATTATGGTTACTTAATCAAAATCTGCATTATCCAGGATCCTAACAGTTCTCAGTACTTTTCAGCTCTGACTATAACTGATTTTTAAGGGAACTATGTTGATAGCAGAGGACACACAGGCCAATGGGGAGCAGGAGAAGCCACAGGAGGAGCAGACTTGGAGTTTGCATGGGCAGAGGACAAGCAGCACATGAACATTGAAATACATGTTGAAACCACTGACATCCTGGAACACTTCAATGCTCTCTACATCAAAGCAATCAAAGGAAGATTTAGCAGAAACTACCATAGGGAAAAACAGTTATTGAGTGCCTCTTCAGTTTTAATCATTAATCCTGTAACTTTTGTCTTAACAGGTCTTAAACTTTTACATAAAACCCAAAATCTCCAAGCCTTAAACTTGGCTATTATATATAAGAACTATAGTAGTGGGTCTGATGTTTGCCTAAACAACGACACCACTAGCACTACAATCAATCTATGTCCTTAGGCCTTGCCTAAGTTTTCTTAAAAAAAAAAAAAGATAACCAACTTACCGTATATGTATCTACAAGCTTCTAACCCGGTGCATACGCACCGGATATTCGTTCCTCTGGACGCAATTTTGTTAATTCATCCATCTACAAAAAACAATATTACGGTAAAGTATTATGCCAGATCCGATCCCAGAAAAAATTGTATCCTTGAAACCCCTCAGACCCCTAGTACTAAAATTTGTAGTTAAACAAATTTTTCATACGTTCTTTCTAGGAAAAGAATTGTGAGGCTCCAATTATGATTTCCTAACTTGACCATGTGGAAAGATATACTTGTAGTTACAAAAAGTACAAGCCGACACGTGGCCATAGGAAGGCGCGGGAATCTAGTGAAAAGATCTCATTTCAAGCCCCGAGATTCGTTGTCAGGACTTGTCAAATCAAGTCAGAATTAGGCTTATCCACACAGCAGTGAAGTAGAGTTAGGGACGAGGTAACTCTCCAAAAGGGACGTAGGGCGCGAGAGGAATCAGATGTCCATTACGAAATGACCACGAAATAATGTGACTTGGCTTGGAAGAAAAGCTACCCCCACGAAGTAGATGAATTATCGAGAAATAAATAGGACAGGTGTCCCGACAAGACCACATGAAGACAGCGAAAGGTGGGGGAAAACTTTATGGAATATGCTCCAGGCGAAGCATAAAGTAACCTCGGCGAGATAACATGAGATGTATACCACTAGGGTTGCTTAGGCCTATAAATAGAGACCTTTGGACAATGTAAAGGGAGATATCCTTTGGGAGAGGGAAAGGTCTAGCATAGGAGAGAGAGAGAGTTAGGGTTTCCTTGTAATTCATAGGCTTGGAGAGGGGATTAGGGTTTCCTGATAATCCACGAGTGTAACTTGTATTTCCATTGAGATTAATAAATAAACTTAAGTTCTTGTGTTTATCATGTCTTAGATCATACTTACTTTCCATTTGGGTGTGTTGCTGGATTTCCAGTAATCACATTTTGGCGCTAGAAACAGGGATTGAACCTGTGACCTTGTGGTTAACAACCACAAGGATTTATCCTCGTCTAAAGAGTAAGGAGAGAAACTGAGATTGCACCAAGGAGGCAGAAACCATAGGATTAAGCGGAAAGATTATCAAAGAGGTGGATACAAGGAAGGATTTCGGAACAAGGTAAACGATGAAGAGGAAGGTGAGGCAAACGAAGTCACAAACGGTGTTGATAAGGAGTAAATATTGGAGGCTCGGGACCAGAAGTTGAAGAACGATATATCGGTAAAGGAAAAAAAGACGAAGGACCATGATACATGGGAAACACAGATCGAAAGTGAAAGTCGGGACTGTGGAGAAACCTGGTCGGAAAGTGAAAGCCGGGACTACCGCGGAGAAGGAAATGAACCAAGAAAAGGCGGAGGCAAACGATAGCGAGGAGGATGAGGTATCGAAAGAACTGGGTGAAACCCCTAATCAGGAGGAAGATGACTAGATGATGCATGAGGAACATGAACGAGAGATGACTGATGAGGTCATGTGGGAAGGAAACGATAAAGCGGAGGGGATCACGACGCTATCTCAGAGGCAGACCCGAAACGAAAGAAATCAGGAGATGTATGAACAAGGGATGATGGAGTTGCTAGAAGGGTATCATAGAGAAAGAGACTTAAGGAGGCTGTTAGAAGAGGCGAGACGGGAAAACCGCGAACTAAGGTATGAGGAAGCGAGGAAACGTGAGGAGAAAGCAAACGAGTCAAAACAAAAGTAAACATTGATAAAATAAGAAAAATAACCATAGATCACGAGAGCTTATGCGAGCTACGAGGCTTAAAAATGCCGGTCGAAAGTTCACAAAAGGGCAACGAGGAAAGGGGAAGATCCAGGCGAAAAGATCCACGAGGAGATGGAGGAGGGAGGCATAATCTGAAAAACAAGGGGCAAGTCAGACAAGAGTCGACGGCCTGGACGGAGGTAAAACTTCCAGAACTTAACACAACTTTGGAGAAGGTATGGGAGGAGATAATATTGACCGAAGAGATACCAGGACCACCAAATCTGGGGAGAGAACCAGTCCAGGGAAGCAAGATTCATGAATTTTGCAGGTATCATCGTTTCCACGGACACCATACCAATAGCTGCAGGAGTATTAGGAAGATCATACTCCGGCTTATCAAACAAGAGAAACTCGCGCACTACATTGATCGAAAGGAGACATTGATAATTGCTTGTCACAACAGGCAGGCAAAGGAAAGCCGAGAAAGGAGACGTCTAGGCTGTAATTTCATAGCACATTCCAGGGGAAGTTTTCAAGATTTTGAAGATAATATACTCTCAAGAGTGTACAAGGTGGATCGCGAAGGTAATGAGATAATGAATCCCCCGAAGGAAGAACCATTGGAAGACTTGCAAAAGAGAGAAATATCCTTTTCGGCGAAGGACGTACCAGAAGAAGAAACTCAGCATATGAATTCACTAGTCATTAGCCTAGCTATGACCAGGGTTGCATCCCAGGAAGGGGATCAGCAAAATAAGGATATGACTTGGGCGGTAGACAAAGTCTTGATAGACATGGGAAGATCAGTAGACGTCCTCTTTTACCATACCTTTAGAGATTTGGGGTATGGGGATTATGACTTGTTACGTTTTGCATATACGCTGTATGGATTCAATGGAGTGGCAACAAGGCCAAAAGGCGAGATATGCTTGAAAATATTGGCGGGAGAGTTGGAAACAAAGGTTACTCTATGTGTGGTAGATGTGGAGTCGCCATATAACGCTCTTATAGGACCATGGGTACATGGAATAAAAGAAGTTGCGTCCACTTATCACCAAATGATACGGTTCCCAATGCCAAGTGGAATCGGCGAAATACGAGGAAGCAGCGAAGAAGCCGAAAACTGCAACAAGAAAGATATTGATATTTACGAGAGTAAAGTAAAAAGGAAGAAGGAACGGAATATGAAGGTACTGGAGCTGAAGAAGGATGACGAATTACGGGTATACCTGGCAAAGGCTAAAGAAGGGTGGGCAATACCCAACGAGGTATCAGAAAAGGAGGGAGAACCCGCGAAGCCCATAAAAGAACCAACCCCGTTGGGAGAGCCAACCTTGAATTTTGCCGCAGTCGAACCGACGAAAGATGTAAATCTAGGAACGGAAGACGAACTAAAAATCATAAAAATTGGGACGAAAAAGGAGGAGGGAGAAGAAAGAAGGTTGGTGGAACTATTAACAAAATATGGAGACATATTTGCATGGAGCATGGAGGAAATGCCAGGCATTGATCCGCATTTTGCATGTCATCGATTGAAATTAGACCCAGTGGTCAAGCCAGTAAGACAACGGATAAGGAAGATAGCGACGACCTATCATGAGCAAATTGACAAGGAACTTCAGAAGATGATGAAGGCAGGCATCATATAGATGGCGAAATACCCAGATTGGATTGTGAATATGGTAATTTTACCGAAGAAGAACAATGGAATAAGAATCTGTATTGATTTTAGTGATCTAAATACCGCTTGTCCCAAGGATAGTTTTCCTTTACCAAATATCCCTCAGATGGTGGAAGCAGCGTCCGGATACAAAAGGTTATCATCCCTGGATGGGTATTGTGGATACAATCAAATACCTTTGGCAGAGGAAGACCAGGAGCACACGGCTTTCTTCGCTCCTAGGGGCTGTACTGCTATACGAGAATGCCATTTGGACTAAAAAATGCAGGGGATACATACCAGCGAATGGTGGAGAAGGTATTCGCAAAATGGGTACACACGACGTTGGAAGTCTATGTAGACGACATGTTGGTCAAAACCAAAGACTCCGGAGATCATGTGGAAGACCGGTAAGAGATCTTCGATCAGATGAGGAGATACAAGATGAAAGTCAATCCGTTAAAATGCATTTTCGGGGTAGAATCAGCAAAGTTCTTAGGCCGTACAGTTTCTCGAAAAGGCATAGAGGTGGACCCTACAAAGGTACAAGCGATACTAGAAATGCCATCACCAGCTACTGTAAAAGATGTGCAAAAATTAAATGGGCAGCTCGCGGCACTGGGAAGATTCATCTCGCGGTCATCTGATAAATGTAAATACTTCTTTGACATTTTAAAGAAGGGAGCAAAATTCGCGTGGACACAAGAATGTGAAGAAGCTCTGAAGGGAATAAAAGAACACCTAATCAAGTTGTCAATCCTGCAAAAGCCGGAACCAGGGGAGGAGCTGTTGCTCTGTCTCGCGTCCACACTCAATGCTATTAGTGGAGTCCTACTCAGGAACGATGGAGGAGTAGAAAAACCCATATTCTACGTGAGTAAAACCTTGAACTCCCGCAGAAAGAAATTACCCTAAGATCGAAAAATTGATATTGTCGCTATTCTATGCATCACGAAAATTGAGGACTTATTTCGAAACCCACAAAATCAAAGTCCTCACAAGGATACCCATAGAATCAGTCTTAAATCATTCCCAAAGGGTTGGGAGAGTAGAGAGGTGGAACACTCACATCAACCATTTCGGGCTGAAGTACGAAGTACAGACTTCGACGAAGTCGCATATAATAGAAGAATTTCTCGAGGAATTTCCTTCGGAAGAGGATGGGAGTACAAAAGACATGATGGAGATGGACGAAAGCCGGCCGGACCCAAGGAATCTGTTAAAGCAAAGTCATCCCAGGAGATGGGAAATTTTCGATGAATGGGCGTCTAATAGCTGTGGAGGAGGTGTAGGAATAGTATTCACCTCTCCTGCAGGTGAGCGGATAGTGTTTTGTTTTCGTCTGAAATACAAAGCCACGAATAATGAAACCGAGTATGAGGCAGTAATACAGCCTATGAGAATTGTAAGAGAAATGGAACTGTACGAAGTACGAATTACTAGTGACTCACAACTAGTAGTTCGTCAGATTGAAGGAGTGTATAATACAGTCGATCCAGTGATGAAGAAGTATCATCAGCTCGTGCAAGACTATTCGGCGAAAATACGAAGTATCATATGGAGAAACATAAATAGAGATAACAATCGACGTGCAGATGCATTATCCTTCATAGCTTCCATGATTAAGAATCCGAAAATAAGGCATATTGTGATCCAGCAGCTGATGCAGCCGTCAGTAAGCAGAGAAGAAAGAGAACTTCAGATAATGACGGTAGAAGGGAGGAACTCAGTAATGAGCAAAGAGGATTGGAGAACACCAATCTACAACTACTTGATGAAAGAATACCTGCCACGAGATAGACAAGATGCAAACAAAATCAAAAGCAAATCCACGAATTACGAGGTGCGAGAAGGGATCCTTTATAGGCGATCATTCTTGGGTCCGCTAATGAGGTGTTATTCGCAAGAGGAAGGGATTGAAATTATGAAATCAATTCATTATGGGGACGCTGGAAACCATAGCGGAACCAGATCACTAGCTTACAAAACCCAAACACATGGTTACTTTTGTCCCTACATGCATAAAGATGCGAAAGACATTTATACGAGGTGTGAGGCGTGTCAAAGGTTCGGCAAAAGGATACATGCACCATCCACGAGATTGAACTCAGTATTGAGTGTGTGGCCATTCTCCATGTGGGGAATAGATAAAGTGGGGCCCTTTGTCATGGGGACGAAGCAAAGAAGGTACTTGATTGTAGAAACAGACTACTTCACAAAGTGGGTGGAGGCCAAGGCTGTGCAGGATACAAAAGACGGGGATATATATGATTTTATCCTTGAACACATCATTTGTAGATTTGGTATACCAGTCCTGATTGTTTCGGATAATGGAAAGAAGTTCGAAGGGGAGAATGTGAAGATGTTGTTCAACGCTTTTAAGATTCAATCCAGGAAATCTACTGCATTATATCCCCAGAGTAATGGGCAGGTAGAGGGTACAAATAAAACGGTATCCTCCACGCTAAAAAAGAAGCTTGAAGGACATCACAAAGGATGGTGCGAGCAGATCCCGAACGTGTTGTGGTCATATAGAACCACAAGGCGAAAAGCAACAAGAGTATCCCCTTTCTGTTTAACGTACGAAGCATAGGCAGTGCTACCATCCGAAGCCATCCTGCCCACAACAAGGAGGGAGGCATGGGAAAAAGTGTTAAACACGGACTTAATTCTTGCAAAATTGGATTATCTCGAGGAAAATAGAGAAATTGCGTTACAACATATGACGAACTACCACCAGAGGCTGTCGAGAGAATATAATAAAAGGGTAAAACCAAGAAGCTTCGTCCTAGGAGAGCTGGTGCTACGAGAAATACCACCTTATCAGCGAGGATCAGGAGGAAAGCTAGAACCTACTTGGGAGGGTCCATACATCCTAAAGAGGGTTGTTGGAAATGGTGCATATGAATTAGCAGATTGCGAAGGGAAGGATACGGACGAAGAAGGGAAGATAATTTACGGCGAAGTAGAACGACAAGATAGAAGGCTAGATTATCCTTGGAACCCTGTTTACATTAAAAAATATTATCCCTGAATGTAAGAAGCAAACAGAATTTATCAATAAAATATTTCTACAATTTTATATGAATGGATCTGTTTACACAAGAAGATAAGACCTCAAATTAGGAGGCAAATAATAACGACGAAATAAACAGTTTCTAGGGAAACTCAAAACCTTCGCCTAGGAAGGCTTGGAACCCACGACATGCACCCTAGTTCACATAAAAATGCAAGAGGCAAAGACCTAACGCATGTCGTGGACAACTCTCAGACAGAAAGCTAGGGACAATGATAAGACCTATCCAAAAATATGACCAAGGCGCCGACGTATTCGGTTGAGCTGCGGGTGCCTGGGACGTCTGGAGCGTTACCGTCCATGTCCTTCTGGCAAGTCTTGGCTACGATGCACTGGATCCCAAAGAAACCCCACTTAGGGTGTGACTTCGTAACTCAGAGTCTTGATAGGCACATTTTTGTGTCTTGTATAATCTCAATTGTATATATTATTAGTGCTCGATTTTATATTTATTATGGATTTTTATGTCCCTGTAGGTATTTTTTGGAGAAATAAGCTTTTGCGGCGAAATTGGCTAAAAAAGTGGTTTTTGCGCTCGTGGGAGAAAATTACTATACGGACTCTCACTTTGGATAAGGGGTAACCTAATTACTAATGGGTGACCCATTTCCAGGCATCTGCTAAAGGGAGACCAGCACAGGATAGGGGGAGCTCACTTTCTTCTCAAATTCAAATGAAATTTTGGCGGGAAAAATATCCAGCAAAGAACCAAACTTTGGGTTGGATTTCGAAGGTGTTTTAGAGAGATTCAATCGCTGAAATTTGTTGGGATGGACGTGATTGAGCATAACAGGCTTGGTATGTGCGCTGGAATCGATCAAATTGGGCTGGATAATCCAGAAAAAGGAAACAGAGTTTGAGTTTTGCACGTAAACTTTGTGGAATTATTTTAGGAATTTCAGGGAGACTAAAGGCGTGATATTGTTTCCTAAGGTCAGATTCTATCTAAGGAAGAGTTTCGGATGATTTGGAAGTCTTAGAAACGCGTAAGGAAGTTGGCAGAGAAGATTATTGCCGTGGCTTGCACGAAAAGAAAAAGAGAGAATTAATCGCTATTTTTAGGTTTCTGAGCAGTATAAAAGGTGTGTTCGAGTCCCAGGGAAGGTTACGAAGTTATTGGAGCAGTCGCAGAGGAGTTTGTAGCACTACAGAGCTGAATTGATCAAGTTGCAGGAAAACCCGAGTTTCTACTGCTGCTGCTGAAGAACAAACGTTGCAAATAAGACCAGTGTCTCAAATTTGTAACGCTGCTACAGTGACTTCTTTGTAACAGTCAGTCCTTTGTTTTGCAACACCATTACACCGTTTCAAACAATCAGTTTTATAGTTTTTCATTCTTTTAATCAACTTTTTGGCTAAGAACAAATATTTTGAGCAAGTGACTAATATGAGGAGATAAACCCCATTGCTGAGGCGACGGAGGAAGCCATTTTTCCAAATATTATGTGGTAAATTCTATTTAATTTAATTTTTGTAATTCTTTTATGATTATTTGCACTGAACTGAAATTGAATTTATGATTCTGATTAAGTGGTTGTGTTCTCAATTGATGGGTCATGCTTAGGTTAAGTCTTTTGATGGTCCATGCTTTCGATTTACACTATTGTTTTGAGAATCTACTTGTCTAGGCGAATATTAGAATCACTTAAACGTAAAGAGTTGCATAATATTGACTAGATTAAATCACATAAAAATTGGAGATTGGTGGAATCCTGAGTCTCAGTGCTTTTTATCTTGATACAATTTCTTTTAAGTTTTCTATTTTAATTTGAGTCTAAAATCGAGTCTACACAATCCGAGTTGAACGAACTTTACTACCACTTAAAAACTACATCAATTTTTGGCGCCGCCGACGCGGATTGTTTAGATTTGTTTTAGGTTTCTTTTTATTTTTTGTTCTTTTTTACGCTTTGGTATTTTTCGATTCTTTTCAGATTTGGAGCGAAGCTACAAGGAAGAAAAAGTGTTATAAAAGGAAAGCATCCAAAGAGGAAGAAAAAAAAAAAGAAGAAGATTTTGTATATAGTTATTTTGTTTATTTTTAGAAACTGTAAATAGGGTTTTATTTTTTGTAATTTTTCTTTTTATTTTTGGACACTTTTTGGACTTTATTTTTGGACTGGGACATTATTTTTAAACCCTACGAAGGGTTGGTTTAAATAAAAACTGTGTGCAGAGAAGGACGGTGATTACGATATCGCCTCGGCCCCTCGGGTTCGTACATGACATAGGAGTCGTGGCCCGAGTCGACTTCAGCGGTTCTTCGCCCGTCTGGTACGGGAGGTAAGTTTTTTCGAAACACCCGCGAATCCCCTGTCAGCGGGTTTACTGTATTCCTTCGTTTGCATATATGCTGAGGACTTGAAAACGGCTGCTTTAATTTCCTAGTAAAGGGCAAGGACTGGCCATACAAGATAAGGGTTCGGATTTCATCACCGTTCTCTTCTTCCCGCCTTAGGAAAAAAACCAAACGCGAACCTAAGCCTAAAATTTTGACTAGAACGAGACCTATAGGGTAACGAGCTTAATAGGAAAGTCGTTCGAAAAATATTGGTTACTCTTTTGAGCATACTTCGAAGTTCATGATGGTTTCTGTGAGTTGAATGCGTGACTGCGCCGCCTTGTAACCGGTGAGGCCTTGGGTATCAAAGCTCCACTGAGCTTCCCTCGCCTCGATTCAACTTACTTTGACTCGGATTGATTCCAGAGGGGTTTCTCAGATTGTAACGAGTTCCTTTTCGAAAGAATAAAGCTGGTCTAGAAACAATCTAAGTGGAACCATCATGCTTTTTGTTTGCTAGAAAATTAGGTTTGATTTGGTTGAGTCAGCCTTGTTTTGTGATTGCATAGAATCCCAAATATCCCGATAGAGCCAAATGGCAACTTTAAAAGCTTTGTTGAACCCAACTAGGACTACTCGTCCTCTTGTATCAGGTTAGCGAAACTGAAGCAAATTATGAACTTAGGCCTGGACCCTACAGATGCTCCCAATCTTTTTAGGGAAAGAAAATGAAAACCCATACTTCCATGTTAGGGATTTTGAGGAAATTTGTAGTACCCTAAAGATTAGAGACCTTGATGATGATGCTTTGAAACTTAGGTTATTTCCTTTTTCCCTGAAAGATAAAGCCAAATCGTGGCTATATAGTTTGGCTTCCGGTTCAATAGAAACTATGAACAACTTACATCTGCCTTTTTGAACAAGTTTTTCCCTAGGCACAAAACATCGTCTATTAGGACGCAAATCTGCACATTTTCTCAACAGGAGGGAGAATCGTTATATAGGTATTTGGAAAGGTTCAATGACTTATTAGCCCAATGTCCTCATCATGGTTTAGAAAAGGTTAGGCTAGTTCAAATCCTTTATGAGGGTTTAGATTATTCGACAACAACCATGGTTGAGTCTCTATGCACTGGTGGTTTTGAAAACCAAACTGTTGATGCGGCGATGGAATTTTTGAATGAAATCGCCGAAAAGACCCAGCAATGGGAATATTGTAGGGAACCCAAGAGAACAATTCTTCTAGGTAGAGGAAACGTTAATAGGGTAGAAGGAGGCTATGAATCAGATGCCAAAATTGCTGCTATAGCAAAAAGGTTAGAAGCTTAGAATTGGGTCACACTAGTGGTAGAGTAGACCTTTTTGGGAATGCCAGATATGAAGAGCAAGCCAATTTTGATCACCGTCAAAGTTTGACCCATATTCAGAAACCTATAATCCTGGTTGGAGAAACCATCCGAACCTTTCATGGTCTAAGGACCAAGGTCAGTTTAGTAATTCTAATGTTCCCCCAGGTTTTGGCTATACTAAGAATACTTCAGGATCAACTCAGTTTCAGAATCAGTCTGATAAGAAAATCTTAAGTCTAGAGGAAACTCTCACCTCGTTTATTCAAAATACTGAAAATATGCGTCAATTGCTTTCACAAAGCATAGAAGCTAGTAATAGGATAGGACAAGAACATAGTCAGGCCATTTCTGAATTGAAAGACCAGGTTAGTCTGATCAATGAGTCTCTAATAGAAAAAGGTAATTCCCTAGTCAACCGATACCCAACCCTAGAGGAGATAAAACATTTAATCAAGTGAATTCTGTCACAACCCTTAGGAGTGGTAAAACGGTAGACAATAAGGTAGCCATGCCTAATAGTGGACATACTGTAGATCCACCTTCTAGTTCCCAAGATGAGCCCCAGAAGGAGCCACTAACTGAAGAAACCGATAAAATTTCTAGTGATGCCAATGTTTCCCGACAGGTCTCATTTTGTACCCAAAGCCCCATATCCACAGTTGTTAGCTCCAACAAAGAGAGAGTCGACTTTCAACGAAATACTAGAGATATTTAAGCAGGTAAACATTAACATCCCTTTATTAGAAGCAATTAGGCAAATGCCTGCTTATGCCAAGTTCCTTAAGGACCTTTGTACACGAAAGCGTAAGCTTAATGTCCATAAGAAAGCCTTTTTAGCTGGTCAGGTAAGTTCAATCCTTCTGAACCAAACATCCCCTAAGTATAAAGATCCTGGATGCCCCACCATATCTTGTGTGATCGGTAATTATTCAGTAGATAAGGCATTACTTGACTTAGGAGCTAGTGTGAACTTACTCCCTTATCATGTATACAACCAGCTAGGTCTTGGTAAGTTGAAACCGACTAAAATGACATTGCAATTAGCTGATAGGTCTGTCAAATACCTCGTGGTGTCATAGAGGATGTTCTGATTGAGGTTGAAATTTATTTATCCAGTGGATTTCGTTGTTCTAGATACTCAGCCTGTTCAGGATCCTAGTGCTCAAATACCGGTGATTTTAGGTCGCCCATTTTTAGCCACAGCTAACGCTGTCATCAACTGTAGGACCGGACTTATGAACATCTCCTTTGGTAATATGACCACTGAACTAAATGTCTTTAATGTTAATAGACAACCTTCTGACAATTTAGAGGAAGTGAATATGATTAGCACTTTAGTTCAGGATCTAACTCAGGATAATTGGGACGACACTTTATTTGGTGATTCCTTAGATGAACTTGATGAGGAAATTCTCTTAAGTCAGTTAGGTGACCAAACTTTTGAACTAGAAGAAACTCTTGAGTACTTTAAAGACTCTACGGACCCTGATATTCAAGCCATAATGCTAGGCCTTACGGAGAGTAGTGTTGACCCTAAGTTTGGGGGTAATGAACTAGAAGAATCTCTTGAGTATTTTAAAGACTCTGAGGATCCAGAAATTCAAGCAATAGTTAGAGTTTTGTCCGAGAATACTAACTACCTTAAGTTTGGGGGTAGTAATGGTCAATTATCCCCATTAGAAGTCCCTAACTTGGGATTCGAGCCTAGTGTACCTGAGGTATTCTTGAGTCACTTCTGACTCCGCAACCGAATCCTCCTGATATTGTCCAGGAGGAAATTCTAAAAACTTGTTGTTCGAATGAGTCAATTTGTCAAGACACTCATATGAAGCCCAAATGGGCACAACAGAAAAACCCAGTTGTCTTGCAGGAAACCTTGGATGAGGATGTGCTAGGTCTGTTCATTTTTCTGATTTGGTGCAGTTGTCTGATAATTGTGGCAATTTTATTTGATTTTGTTGACCCTCAGTTGTTTCGACTATTGATACATGATTTGAAAGGTAATTAGCCATTTTGTGGTATTTGACGTCTGGCTGAAGACTTTAAATTTAGCACTTCTTGGGGGTAACCCAATCTCATGCAACACAGTAATATCTTTCCTTATCTCTTTTGTTTCAAATGGTAACAGTTTCTCCTTGTTCATGCTTTTAATTTTATCTTTAGAACATTGAGGACAATGTTAGATTTAAGTTTGGGGGTATGGAGAAACTTTTTAGTTGCAATAAATAAACTCCAGAGCCTAAAAATTTATTCCTATTAAGGATTGCACTAACCAATCTAAGTGGATGGAAGAATTTCGGTTGTAGGAGTTGAGGAACCAATCTGATTAAATGGCAACATCTAAAGAGTCTATTCATAAAAGCACAGAGCTCAGTTGTTAGAAATAACATGATAGTTTCACCATATCTCGTTGAGTCCTTTTCACTTCTATTTTTATTTTATTTTGTTTTTAAACTTTGTTTCTTTAAGTGATAGGTGGCGCCCACGATTCAAGTTGTTACCAATGCTAGGGTGAATTAGAGTGATTGAGTTACAAAAAAAAAATGTTCAGTGAATAAAGTCGACCACTGGTACCCTTGTATATGCCAGTTGTGTTGAACTAGAATTAGGATTATCGATCACGGGTTCCCTTGTATATGCCAGTGTGTTGATATTAGTCAGACTAGTTTCTCAATCCATTAGGATAGGTTCATTTTGGCGGAGGCCTTCAGACAAATATGGGAAACGCCGTTCACTTAGTAAACATCAAAACCATCTATGTTTTTCTATATCCATCTTCTTGATCTATCCATGTGATTAGTTTTTTACTCCGGATATTGATGTCCATAGTGCAACTATCTGAGTAGAGCTCTGTCACTTAATATGAATTTTAGAATGCTTGAGTGCAAACTCGTGTACAACAATTGGAATTTCGCATCAGGGTACTTCCTCCTGTAGTCAATAAGTATGCCAACCAAGGAGATTCTTTAGTGCCTTCCAGGGTTCTGCGTAGATAGTTAGGGTCTGGAGTACAGGTTTTGTGGGTATATCTCGTGTAAGCCCTCTCGAGACTATAACTCGGCCACTAGGGCCACCTAGGGGTTTAAAGGCTTATTGCATACGCTAAATGCAATCGACGATGCCTGTGACAGTGAGTTAGGATTTTATTTTCTATTTGATTTGCTCGAGGACTAGCAAATAATAAGTTTGGGGGTATTTGATAGACACATTTTTGGGTCTTATATAATCTCAATTGTATATATTATTAGTGCTCGATTTTATATTTATTATGGCTTTTTATGTCCCTGTAGGTATTTTTGGAGAAATAAGCTTTTGCGGCGAAATTGGCTAAAAAAGTGATTTTTGCGCTCGTGGGAGAAAATTACTATATGGACTCTCACTTTGGATAAGGGGTAACCTAATTACTAAGGGGTGACCCATTTCCAGGCATCTGCTAAAGGGAGACCATCACAAGATAGGGGGAGGTCACTTTCTTCTCAAATTCGAATGAAATTTTGGCGGGAAAATATCCAGCAAAGAAACAAACTTTGGGTTGGATTTCGAAGGTGTTTTAGAGAGATTCAATCGCTGAAATTTGTTGGGATGGACGTGATTGAGCATAACAGGCTTGGTATGTGCGCTGGAATCGATCAAATTGGGCTGGATAATCCAGAAAAATGAAACAGAGTTTGAGTTTTGCACGGAAACTTTGTGGAATTATTTTAGGAATTTCAGGGAGACTAAAGGCGTGATATTGTTTCCTAAGGTCAGATTCTATCTAAGGAAGAGTTTCGGATGATTTGGAAGTCTTAGAATCGCGTAAGGAAGTTGGCAGAGAAGATTATTGCCGTGGCTTGCACGAAAAGAAAAAGAGAGAATTAATCGCTATTTTTAGGTTTCTGAGCAGTATAAAAGGTGTGTTCGAGTCCCAGGGAAGGTTACGAAGTTATTGGAGCAGTCGCAGAGGAGTTTGTAGCACTACAGAGCTGAATTGATCAAGTTGCAGGAAAACCCGAGTTTCTGCTGCTGAAGAACAAACGTTGCAAATAAGAACATCGTCTCAAATTTGTAACGCTGCTACAGTGACTTCTTTGTAACAGTCAGTCCTTTGTTTTGCAATGCCATTACACTGTTTCAAACAATCAGTTTTATAGTTTTTCATTCTTTTAATCAACTTTTGGGCTTAGAACAAATATTTTGAGCAAGTGATTAATATGAGAAGCTAAACCCCATTGCTGAGGCGACGGAGGAAGCCATTTTTCCAAATATTATGTGGTAAATTCTATTTAATTTAATTTTTGTAATTCTTTTATGATTATTTGCACTGAACTGAAATTGAATATATGATTCTGATTAAGTGGTTGTGTTCTCAATTGATGGGTCTTGCTTAGGTTAAGTCTTTTGATGATCCATGCTTTCGATTTACATCTATTGTTTTGAGAATCTACTTGTCTAGGAGAATATTAGAATCACTTCAAACGTAAAGAGTGCATAATTATTGACTATATTAAATCACATAAAAATTGGACATTGGTGGAATCCTGAGTCTCAGTGCTTTTTATAATCTTGATAACAATTTCTTTTTAAGTTTTATATTTTAATTTTAGTCTAAAATCGAGTCTACACAATCCGAGTTGAACGAACTTTACTACCACTTAAAAACTACATCAAGTCTTATCGGTGAAGAGGATTAGAAGTCACGAAAACAACTGAATGTCGTAATAACCAGATGGGAGGAGACCAACATGCATGTTAGGGTTAACCTCCTTGAAGGGGCGCTCAAGGATGAATATAAAAGGATGACACCCTCCAGATTAGGGAACTGTGTGACCAAAAAAGATGACAATGTCATGGGGCTGCTATTTATGGGAATAGATAGGCATGTCATATTGTCGCGAAAAGAGAACTTAGCAAAGATGTTAAGGCGAGGTTGAGGGATTGCTATTCGCAAAGATAGCAAGCGCCTGAAACTTCACCGAAATAATACCCTTAAAAACAGGGTGAGGCGCAATAAGACCTTAATTAGGAGGCGCATTAAGACCTCATAGAAGGAAATAAAAGGTAAACAAAGATAGACGTACACACCTTAATGGCGTACTTATGAAGAGCGTAACCAGAATACTCTTGTCTTGGTCGGACAAAGTTCAATAAGAACAAGAGGCAAGTATATACTTTCATATTTTTTGTTCTTTTTTAGCATTCTCCTCTCAAGACTACGAAGTGCTTAAGGCATAATTTAAAGGCTGAGAGACAAGACATCAGAGAAAGGAGCACGAAGGAAAAGAGCGAAGTCGAAGGCATATTCTTACAACTATAGCACAAGTATATACTTGGCGGGAAAAGGTTAAAGGCGGAAACATCAGTTCTAATTGACAAAATAGCAAGATCGTAATATACATATAGGATTGAAGTTTATATACATAAGCGAAGAATACAAGGGTAAAAGATCGTATTTTCTAATCATCATCTCCATCAGCCTCATCATCTTCATCAGACCTTGTGCCTTCGTCGGAAGAAAGGATTGGTTCGTGGAGGGTAGGCTCCGGTTCGGGTTCGTCTTCTGAAACTACCTCAAGCTCCAGAGGAACGCGAGGAATATTCTCTAAGTCGCAGAATTCATTAAAGAGCCTAACCTTTTCGTCTTGGGCATTTCGGCGAAGCTTCTTTGCAAGTAAAACTGCGTCCTTCACCATCTTGTCAAGATCCTCGTTTAAGCCACGGACATCCTCTTGAAGATGAAAGACTTGATCCTTAAGCTTTTGCTCAGAACCTGAGATGAAGAAGGATGAGTAAGTAGGCTATCTGGAAATCTAAGCCAAAATAAAATGGATAAGAAAAGCAAACTTACGACGAAGAGCAAATGAGATGTTTTTCTCCTCAACAAGTTGCGATTCTAACTGAGCAATACGAGCACTCTGGCGACCAATAAGGTCCCTACCTTCGTGAAGTTCCACGAGATGGGACATGTTGTGATTATGTCCCTAAGGAGGCGAATAAGAAAGAAATGAGTAAGGTAATGCTGTTAAGGCAAATAAGAAAGGAATCGACTGTCACACTTACCAAACATAGCAGGGCGGCATGTTGTTGAATGGAGAGATTCAAAGAAGCATTCTGGATAAATCCTTGGATCGACATCTAGAAAGGAATCAGAGCTCAAGGAGGTCGGGGATTCAGCAGCCGCGGATCTCAAGGAGGAGTTCGAACGAGTTGTCACGAAGATATCTCGAAGGAATTTCATATCAGGAAGATATGTTGAGTCTTTAGAATCGTCAACATGAGGGCGAGAGGAGCTAGGAAGAGGACAGACTAATCCCGAAGGATGAACTTGAGATAGCCTGTCTACGTCCAATGTACGAGAATGATGTTGAGAAGGCTCCCGAGCACGAGGAGAGGTTGAAGAGTCATCCTAAAAGACCACAAAGTTAGTGGATGAATCAAAGAGGAAAAGGCAAGCCGCGAAATAGGGACGAACCTGAGCGGAGGAGGAGGAAACCTTTGAGCGCGCACGCTTTCTTGTGTTTGCAGCAGGACCCGCTGCAACTTGAGATTCCTCCCTCTGCGAAGTGAAAAATTAGGAGTTGGATTAATAAATTGAGAAGATATGACTCGCGAGATACAAACCTAGGCTGGAGGTGGCTTCTTTGAGCGGGCCTTTATCATGCCAGGAGGTGGGCAGGAATACTAAGGAAAAAATCATAGGCGTTAGAGGGGTATACAGTAAATAAAAGGAAAATTGAATGAAAAGTCAAACTTACCCCATGGGGCATCTTGGGCCAATTAAACCGACTCGGTTCGTATTCGGCGAGATGGGCATGCTTCGGAAGAGGAACGAAAAGAGACACACCATTCTCGTCTAAGCCCCACACGAATGGGCCTTCGATCACCAGAGTATACATCATCCAATTTTCGTCGTTGGATAAGCGAAGGTACCTATTCCTCTTTTCAACAGTAGGATCGACATCCAAAAGTAGTGCCTTGGATGTATCAGCCAAGATCTTGTGGGTAAACTTCACACCCCACTCCTGGTACGATCTTGTGGAAAAGTACTGGACGAGGTAATTTTCCAGAAAAGATTCGACGTTATAATCGGTCGAAGGAAAGTCTGACCCTAATTCGGGAACCTGAGAAGGAAGAACATTTGATCTTCGAACAAATTCGTTAGCCAAGCGAAGCGTTCCCACTTAGCTGATAAACACCAGGGCGAAGACGAGCTAAAATCTCAAGGAATGGAGGGTTCTTGGGATCATATAGGGGAAAACAAAGCCCAGCTCTTAGCTGTCCAATGGTGACAACCATCCTCGATGAAGTCCAGGTTTCAGCCCCTATCCACCGGTAGTTTAATTTCATCGAATCAGTAGCAGTGACGGGAGGAGTAACAGAGGAATCGATTGCGGGAGATAAGGTAATTCCTACTGCATTAAGGTCGGTCTTACACTCTTCATAGGTCTAGGATGTGGTTGGAGGGGGAATCTTTCTGGGAGCCATTAAAACAGAAGAACAGAGCTTATTGGAGATAAGAGGGAAAGGAGGAGAAGACTAAAGTCTTAGATAGATGAGAAGAAGGATTATTTATACCAGGTAACTGGTCAAAACGACCCACGACTGAAGAATATGAACCGGTAATCG
This sequence comes from Papaver somniferum, assembly GCF_003573695.1. NCBI lineage: Eukaryota > Viridiplantae > Streptophyta > Magnoliopsida > Ranunculales > Papaveraceae > Papaver > Papaver somniferum. The sequence continues at coordinate 173,000,195 of NC_039362.1, read as the reverse complement.
ACGGTTACGAGGAAAAGAGAACCACGTGGAAGACGAAGGAAGGGAGAAAAGGCGGTTACCCACTTCAGACGGTTCTTATTCTCCTCTCTTTATGGTCGAGCATAATAAGAAAAGGCAAAATGTAGTTAACAAAGTTCAAGTCGACACGTGACCATAAAAAGGTGCGGGAATCTAGTGAAAAGATCCCACTTCAAGCCCCGAGATTCGTCGTCAGGGACTTGTCAAATCAAGTCAGAATTAGCCTTATCCACACGGCAGTGAAGTAGAGTTGGGACGAGGTAACTCGCCAAAAGGGACGTAGGGCGCGAGAGGAATCAGATGTCCATTACGAAATGACCACGAAATAATGTGACTTGGATTGGAAGAAAAGCTACCCCACGAAGTAGATGAATTATCGAGCAAGAAATAGGACAGGTGTCCCGACAAGATCACGTGAAGACAGCGAAAGGTGGGGGAAAACTTTATGGAATATGCTTTAGGCGAAGCATAAAGTAACCTCGGCGAGATAACATGAGCTGTATGCCACTAGGGTTGCTTAGGCCTATAAATAGAGACCTTTGGACAACGTAAAGGGAGAGATCCTTTGGGAGAAGGAAAGGTCTAACATAGGAGAGAGAGAGAGTTAAGGTTTCCTTATAATTCATAGGCTTGGAGAGGGGATTAGGGCTTCCTGATAATCCACGAGCGTAACTTGTATTTCGCTTGAGATTAATAAATAAACTTAAGTTCTTGTGTTTATCATGTCTTAGATCATACTTACTTTTCATTTGGGTGTGTTGCTGGATTTCCAGTAATCACAATTCTTTTGTGATTAATACGAAAATTTCATTTTCATTAGTAACACGTTCACCTATGGTGAATGTACTGGAACAATTACCGGTAACATTGTCGAGTTAATCAGTTGCTAACAGTCAAGCTTCTAACCGGGTGTATACGCACTGGCGCAACTAAACTGTATGATGAGACAAATCTTATTTTACTATCCAGTTTGGGATCTTCGGATATTTTAATTTTATATGTGAGTTGGTGCATCTAATTGAAATGCTTGTTATTTTGTCACAGCGACCTAACATATCTCTTTCAATTTTCCGGTGAATAATAAGGTCAAATAGTTTTACCTAGGGGTGTCAACGGGTCCGGATCCTCCCGGGTATCACTAGACCCGGACCCTACTTATAAAGGTCGGATCCGAGTCCTAACGGTTCCGGGTCCGGTTCCTATTCTTGTGGACCCAGAATCGGACCCGTTTAAATGCCCGGGTACCGCCGGTCCCGGGTACCCATTGGATCTTAAGAAAACTATTAAAAAAACCTCAAAAACTTAATATTTGTCTCTTTTTGGCTTAGATTTAAATAACTTTTATAAAATTTATTATTATTTCTTATTAATGTACTAAATAAAGATTAAATGTAAGAGAAAAATTCAAAACGAGTAAAATATCAAAACTAAAACTAGCAACATGAATAAAAGTATGAATAAACGGGTACCCAACGGGTATTACCTGTTTGGACCCGTTTAAATTCTGGTCCAATCAGATAATTACCCGTCGGGTCCTAAGTTGTTAATGGTTCCAACTTTAGGACCCGGAACCGGACCCAAATCTACCGGATCCGGTTCCGATTCCGGGTAATGGGTACCCATTGACAGTAAAACCTTTACCTTTACATAAACAAAGTGTTATAACTATATGCAGAACTCTTCAAATAGAGAATTGCTTATTCAATATTTTCCTTAATCCTTATCCAAAATGAAACTTGCAGGGGTACTAAATAACATCTTTCTCAACATTTCCCCCCCTAGTATCCAAGTGTACTTCTCGAGAATTAACTACAACGCTTGCTGTGATTTTAACTATACATTAACCAGTCAAATTCCTTACTCTTATATTATGCATTTCCCTTGTTTCCACATATATTCTCTTTCTATTTCCCTGTCCAAGTTTTTTTTCTTCTTTAGAATAGAAACTTTTAAGAGGCTTAATCAGGTACTTCCATAGACTGTACCATATATGGACCCGAAAGAAGGAAACATCATCATCTATCAATCATGACAAATGCATGATCTCTTATTCCTGTATGTTGCTTAGTGTTGCTGCAATTCTGCCTGTGCGTTTGTCGACAGTTTGTTGCCTCTCCTCTTGCTCCTCGTTGTTACGGTTTTTGCTTGTGTGTTTGTAGCCTTTCGGCTCTTTCTGTTTGATTGTTTGGGCTTCTGCAAGTTAGCGTGTCTTGGTGCAGTCTTTTTAGACTCACTCCGTGTATCTCCTAGGCGTCTTTTCTTTTTCCTTTTCTCCTTTTCAGTAAAATTGTGCCCCTTTTCTGTAAAAAAAAAAAAAAAAAAGACAAATGCATGCAGGGCCGGCCACGAGGCAAAGTCAGCAAAGTTTGACTTTTGGGCAGCACGGCAGGGGGCAAAAGAACAAAATTCTTATAAGAAGGGGGTAATACAAATTATCAGGAAAAGGTAAGAAGGTCTAGATCGTGATTAAATAAAGTTATAAGGATATAAAAGAAGGGGGTTTAATAGTAAATATGAACTAGTTAACATCAAAAATCAGAAACGTTTCCTCTATCGAATTTTTTTTCTCTGTCAACAGTCAACACTCTTTTCCCCCTTTCTTTCACAAACTCAATAGCAGACCAGAGGAGGTATCAAAACAATGGGTTTATATCGAATTTGTGTTCTGCAGAGAAGGACTTCATTTAGGTAGTCTCCAAAGTGCTGCCATCACCGAACCCTCATCAGTTGCAAGATACACATTTTGTGCTTGACCAAATGTCTGAACCACCAGGTTAGTACGAAAATGTAAATGTTGATCTCGTTTGTACAGGTTAGTAATTTGTAACTTCATACTGTATTTCTTAGAAAACACCTTCGTAGTGTGCTTTTAGCATTAACGGTATAATTGTCAGGTTGACTTTTGACACGATAAAGCAAACATAAAGCAAACTGAACCAAGCTAGTGGATACACGATAAAGTCATCTTACTATCTGAAATCATTGGCTAACTTGTTTCAGATTATACATCAAGCGGTTTTATACATAACTAAAATGGTTGCTATTTGATTGAGAAACCATTGGTCTGTATTTTAAGTGGAGAAACTAATTTCCTTAATATTTTTCTTTCATGTTAGTTGAGAAGAATATTATGAATCAGTTGAGAAGTACGGTTTAGTCAGTATGACCAAAGTTTCTTGAAGTATGTTTACACCTGACTTATTGTCTACTTTGGTTCCTAGACTCAACTCCCTTGCATTCGCGTTCATTGGTGTATAATACGAAGTTTCTTAAGTTACACCGTTGAATTTATCTTCTCCTTGGCATATCTTTGAGAAAATAATTAAGAACCCAGGTTCGATTGAAGATTCCTAGATATATATCATCCAGTTCGATACCCTTGTATTTAGCCCGGCCACCATCTTGTGGTTTGGTTGGCAATTTTGTTTTATTTTGCAAAATCCGTTGATTGCTTTGCTTAGGCTGTGCATCAGTCATTAGTTCCCCACATGCATGGCCCTGTGCATCATGTTCTGCATTCCAACATCATATCCCTTTGAACCATATTTAAGAAACTGACCGTTTTTTTGAATCTTTATATAAACTGGCCGATATTGACATTTTCCATCCCGTTTTTTTCAAAAAACGGATTTAGGTAGTTAACTGGCTACGTGGCAGTTAACCTGCTAGGTAAAAGACGACTTAACCCTCGTCTGAGTTCGTAACCAAACCAGTATCGAGTCAACTCGGTGACTCATTGCAACGGTCGGATTTGTAACGGTTGGATTTGTAACGGTCAGATTCAGCTTCATTCATATAAATTAGGCCCTGCAGAGAAGAACCATAGTATTTGTCATACTCAACAGATCAAAAAAATAAAAATAAATAAGACATGAGCCAAAATGAAGTAAACTCTCCAGGCAGCAGTAGCAGCAGCAAGGTAAGATTAAGATTAAAACAACCCCTAATTTCATGTTCTATCTGTGCACAGGGAATTCATGATCCAAAGGTATGTCCTTGGATTTATTCCAGGTGCAAATATATACCATGTAATGGTATAAGGCAACTATTGTGTTCAAAAGCAAAAGAAACAAACGAAAAAATGTTTTTGAAGTGTTCAATTCCAACCTGTCAGTACTTTGAATGGTTTGACGATGCCATCGATCCTGTCAAATGCAAGATGGTGAAATTACCAGTAGAGAATGGTTGTTACGCTTGCGGAGAATCTGGTCATTGCTTCAAAAACTGCCCACTGCAAAATCAAACCTGCAACAAAGATCACTGCAAATCAAAAATGGAGATGAAATTTTGCAAGAATGAACACAACAAGAACATAGCATACCTCACTTGTACAGATTGTGACGGTTTTAAATGGGTCTCAGATGAAGTCTTCATTGCTGCAAAAAACAGAATTATGCATTCAAGTTTACAACTTAATGCTATATGTAAGGAACTCAACAATCTGAAAATGTAACCTGCAAATGTACTAATAAACAACCATCCACTTTTGATTCAGCATTAATTCAAGTCTACAAAAGAAAAAAATATTGTCTTCTTAAACACAAAAAATCAGAAAACGGATCTCAAATCATTTCTTCTTAGCCTTTCCATTTCCCTTCCCTTTCCTTGTTTTATATTCTGAGATACAGATCCAATGCCAAAGAAGTTCTGATAAAGGTTATTTATTGTAGAGGGTGGAGTAGAAGATGGTGCTATAGATGGCAGACTCATAGGTGTTGTGGAAGCTGGAGTAGAAGATGGTGTTGCCAAAGGCTGACTGCCAGGCCCTGTAAAACATTCACCAACAAATGATGCCGTTCTCTTCTTCTTGTTTGACTTAGCTGCACCCCTAACTCCGGTGGTCTGACTTGGCTCTATGTTGCTGAAGGTGAAGCTTTGTGCATCACATTCAGTCCTTTGCCTCTTTGCAGTTGGATTAGATCCCACTTCACCACCAGCACATGTTCTTTTGTTGTGGTTAGTAACATTTCCACATTTCCCACACCTCCTTTTTGTCTTCTCAACACGAGGTTCATCATAACTTCTTACCCTCTTGCTCTTGGGTCTTCCTGGTTTCCTACTGTGAGGAGGGTTCAAGATCTTCTTGTTCATGTTTGGCTACAAGAACAAATGCACTTATATTAATGTAGTTGAGAATATAAATAGGGCATATAGTTACAAATTTAAGAAGAAAAAGTACCTGGACCCATTCACTTTTATCATCTAGTGGTGCAAAAGTTGGTGCATATGTGGCCTTATAGTTCTCCACTGAATAGTAATCACTGCAGTACCTGCTCAAGCAGAGTATGTAAAGGTTAGTGCTAGATACATTTAAGGCCTAGAAATTGCATAAATAAGTTCTGAGACAAGGTACAGATTTAAAAAAAGAGAAATCTTACTTTCTCCATTGTGGCCTTATGCTATGCAATGCACTCACTGCATGCATACAGGGGAACCCCCTCAACTGCCACTGCAAACAAGAGCAAGTCTTGGCAAGTATGTTCACTGTGAACACAGAATTCTTTGGACTAGTCACCATATATAACTCTCCAGCCACACAAGGGTCAACACCATAGTCAGTCACAAATTCCAACATTTTCTTAATCAATGTAACAGCAGTAGGAACCAAATTACCATCTACCCATGATGCAGATTCAGTCCTCCTATTGTACCATGTACCCATCACTAAGTTAGCATACATTATTCCTATCATTATAATTGGTTTATTTCTCATCTTGTTGATCATATTGTTAAAAGACTCTGAAAAATTGTTGTTCATATGTTCACAACAGTGAATAGGGTTAAAAAAGGCCCTGGACCATGTAGCAGGATCTTCTCTACTGAGATAAGCACCAGCTGCAGCACTCTGTTTCACAATATTGTCAAAATGTTCCTGCACAGCCAATCAAAAACTAGCTAACTTGACTGTCAAATAGTGCATAAAACCAATAACAAAGAACTGTTGTGAACTGTCAAACCTGAAAATGCTTTTCTTTGTATGCTTTTGCTGCATTCCATAAAGAACTGTATAATTCAAGACCCTTGTAATCCTTCTTGAAATTTTTGTATAAATGTCTGCATTTTAACACATTGCAATTAACATAAGGACTTTATCTGATCTGACAAACAAAAGAAACAAAAACAAAGTTAGACAAGAAAGTTACCTCCAACAGTATCTGTGGTGATGGCCAGGGAACACTATACCAACAGCTTCCAATAAACCTTTTTGCCTATCTGAAATGAAAGCCACTTTCACTGGATGTGCTAATATTGCATCCTTCAAATGCTTCAAAAAAATGATCCAATTTTCCTTTGTTTCAGCTCTGCATACCATAATTCCTAACATTACTAACCCATTCTGTCCATCAAGTGCAGTTGCAGCCATCAATACTCCCCCATATTCCCCTGTTAGATGGCAGGCATCAAGCCCTATAACTCCCCTGCATGCTTTTCGCCAACCCCTCATTGCAGGTTCAAATGAGAGTGTCATGCTTTCAAAGGTGTTATTCACTGTGTCAAAAGTGAACTTAGCAACAGACCCATCATTGCATTTTGTAAACATCTTGCAGAATGCTGGTACTTCATTGTAACTTTCTTTATAGTTCCCATATAATGACTCTAAAACTAGATTCCTAGCCTTCCATGCACACTGATATGGTATATTTACTCTCTTTTCAGCTAAGAAGTCTTCCTTGATTTTATAAGGGTCTGGAACAACTTTTTTAGGCTTATTCTTCATCTGATCAAGAACAAAATCCTTTACAAAATGAGGATCAGCAGATCTATTCCTATTTTGGGGATCCCCTTCACACTTATGTTCCAAATTCACTTTCCTAAGAACAAAAGTCTTCTCACCCTCTTTCTTGCTAGCATACACAAACCAAGGACAATCATGTTCTGTTTTAAACCTACACTCAGCCTTAATTCTAGAGGGAGCACTTCTATCCAAAATATATTGAAACTTATTAAGAACACAATAACCCCTGAGATGTTTCTTAAATGCTTCCTTATTTGCAAATCTAGTTTTTACCTCCATTTTGCTAGGATCTACTGGAGTAAAAACTTCTTCTTCAGGGAAAAGATCTACATCATGCTCACCCTTCATGTACTGACCAAAATCATCATCAAAGTCATCCATGTAAGCAGGTCTTTCATCCACATCCTTACCTTCACATTCAAGATCAACATCAGTACCATATAATAAGTTACAAATTATAATAAATGAAATCAGTTATAAATGAAATATACCTTTTTCTTTGCCTTCTTTTTCTCCTTCTTCTTCTTCTTCTTCTTCTTCTTCTTCTTCTTTCTCTTCTTGTTCTTCTTCATCTGACCCATACTCAATGTCTTCATCACTGTCATATACTGGAGGAGCTTCTGGATTCTCAATTGGGTGACATTCATCTTCTTTGGTGTTTTCCAGCTGAATATTGTCCACATCTTCAACAAACTTAACTTCATTTGTAGCTTTTGACTGACTGCAACCACTGCTACTAGCCTGAGAATGTTTGAACATGGGCACATCCATGAAACTCAGCTTTCTTGATGCACCTTCAACTGATTTATCCACACTATTTAGCCTTGGGGATCTTCTAGGGGTGGTTCCCTTACTAACTGTCTTCTTCTTTGGTGTAGTCTTTGGAGTCCCAAACACTGTGTCTTTCATCCCCATCCACAAACATATACATCCATCCTCATTTACAAAAGAATCCTCCCAAAAATTATCAAAATCATCATTGTTTAACAATGGCAGTGGCAGACATTCTTCCTTAAACCAATATAAATTAAACTTCTCTTTAACATCCATAGACAAACCCTTATACACCATATACTTAAGTGTCATCAAGTCTGTTTCATCTCTATGGCAATCAGGAAATACCAAAGTCTCATTCTTTGGCTCCGCATATACACTGATATTCCTAAATTTGAACTGACTGCAACACAAATGAAACAAAATCAGATATAAACCTATGAAAACCCAATGAAAACCTAATTAAGCAATATTACTTAAAATCAAACACCCAATCACGAAAATTAAACCCCAATTAAACAATAAAAATTTGGTTTCAAATAAACCCTAATTACAAAGGAAAAAAAACAGAAACCCTAAAAATCAATCGATCAATTAAATTAATTAACTATCAATACAATGATTTTCATCATATATTAAGTCACGGGTTTCGTTAATCTTACCTTGATTCAGACTGTTTCAATCCCGGTTTGTACCTCATCTTCACTGTATCACCACTATCTCTGAATCCCTAAATATGTATAACTTTTCTTCCAAATACACTCTGGTCTTTCTGCTAACATCTATGTCTTCAGCAAAAACAACTTCAATAACATCAGCTTCAAACAGCTTCAATACCTAACCCTAGTTTCAGAACGAGGGAGAAGAGAACGAGGGAGAAGAGAACGAGGGAGAAAGAGAACGAGGGAGAAAGAGAAAGTGTGGTGAGAGATTACACCACACGGGTCTTTAAATGGGCAAGGGCACAGTCGTAAATTCTCCTACCGAGTTTGACTTATTCAACGCAGCTGACCGATCTGGTGGGCCCAGGTGTCAACTCTAACAGAAAGGCCAGTTTCTAAAAGAATTTAAAAGTTTGGCCGGTTTATTAATTATATGGTTTGAAGCGGGACACTTTATTAATTTGCGCAATAAAAATCTATAATCCACATAAAACTAACTGAAACCAAATAGGCTACTTACAGTACCAGGATGAATGTTTCGCATTTGGTGTTTAAATGTTTCTTGATAAGAAAGACAGCCGGATCTGTTTTTTTAACTTTTCTTAGTTCTAGAAAATGATTTGTCGTGATAGCTTCAGAAGATAATTTACTTCGTGAGGAGTTAAGAAAGACAAACAGATCTGTTTTTATATACAAATTGACCAAAAAGAGTGTCTTTTCCCTATCATTCTGTACACAATAACTAACAATAGTGTCTTTCCGTTATTAGAACAAACGTAACCATTTATGGTGGGTTTGGATGTAGAATTTTAAAGGTGGAATTTATAGGTCCAGGAGATTTGGTAGAATTACGTTTCCTTTTGTATGTTTGGTTGCACGAATCCTTGGAATCACGTTTCCTAAGGGATTCAATTTTCCAACAAATCATCCATATGAGTCCGACCCCTTTCCCCTATGATTTGCTGGGAAATTTATCAGGGGATTTATGGGCCCACTTTTTTTAAACTCTAAATTCCATATATATGCAATTTTAAGATTTGAGGGTAATGCCAAACAGTACAAAGACTTTAATACAAGAAAACTCTATAAATCCTAGGAATTTTAATTGAGTTACCAAACACACAAAGAATTTACATGAATCCCAGAATTTGTAATCCCATGGAATTATAAATTCCTGGGAACGGTGAATTCTACGAACAAACCCACCATAATGGTATGTTTGAAAAATCGTATCTTTTCGGAATAACAACCAATCTATTAGTATCATCCACATGACTTACTGATATCGGAGAACATATCGTTGTGGTTCCGCAACGTCAGCAAAATCATTCTCATTTATGCTAACCGAGAAGAATTGATCGTATCTATTGAACATTTGAAATGTTTGGCGAAGGGAATTGTATCTTTTTAAGTGACTGTTGGAGACTTGGAGTTGGCCTATTGTGTACTTTAAACATTAAGTGACTGTTGGGGCTGCCTATTGGATTGTGACTTATAGGAAGCAAATCAGATAGCAGTGACAGGGATAGTTAGTGTTGACGTGTCTCTACCAAAATCAAGAATGACTGTGGTATCGACATGTGGCAATTTGAGGGTCTCTTATTATAAAGAAAGACAAGTGTGACGGAGCCACGCCTGTCCTCCCTAGTTTTTGGTAAACACAAATTTAGTAGAGATGGTCTGGTCAAATGGAATATTTGAAATATTTTGCCTACGGTTGTGCAAGGTTTGGGCAGGCCGGCGTAAAAACTATGCTTTATTTTCGGGAATTAAGTCTGTCTCCTACCCGATCCGTACTTGCTACTGGTAAAGGGTTTTGGTCTGGTCAAATGGAATATTTGTCCCATCTTACTTTTCTGGTTTACAGTTAGTAGATATTACACCTTCTGAAAGTTACCTTCCGCAAAGTTTCTTCCCCAAATATATGTACGAGATAACTACCAGAGATCTTGTTGGGGTTTTTGTTTTGCTTCTCCCTTCTTTGTCGTTCTTCATCCTTGACCTTCATGCTCCTAATTTGTTTATCAATTGACCTTAAGTCTTCAGGAAGTGGCCTCCCCCCAATCTTCTGTGTGTCCTTGAACGTGAACGAGAGAAATTTGGTGCCGTATTCATGTTACCATGTTACCATTAACTCCTCTAATCTGTTCAAAGTAGAGACCTTGAAAAAAAACACGAGTGGGAGTCTCTCAATTTGTGCAGCATGCATACTATCGATTCTATAAAATTGAGAAGAGTAAAAAATTTCTTGGTGATGAAAACATTTATTTATTTTTATTTTTTTGAGATATCATACTTCACCCTATACATAAACTTTCTGGCTCCGCCACATATCATTTTCGTGAGTTAAAGTTATCCCACCCACATATAGGTCTGAACTCATGGGATCTACCAGCACTTGATATGTCTACGTTAAGCACCATTTATCTTTTTCTTTTCCTTTAAAAAAGAAAAGATGAGTATAATGTTTTCACAATTGCGATAGAAAAAGAAGAAAAGAATAATGTGTTTCACAATTTGTGATGGAAATTAAAAAAATTAGAGCCCAAATATCTTATTGTGTTTGTTATTAATATATTGTTGACGCATAAAAGCTTTGATTGCTACTTATCGTGTTCAGTCGGAAAGTTGAGATTTGTTGCAAAAGAACCACTTATTCCTTGAGGTAAAAGCAATTCCAAGAAATGAATTGCCAATTTGGCCACTTTAAATTTTTCCATCATTCAGTCTCACATGCATATCCTCCTAGTTACAAAGGGCACAAATATCTATCTCTACATATCTCAATGTTACGTTCAGTCTTAATGTAATTAGATCTGATCTCATAAAATCTGAGTTTCAGATATATAGGCCGAGGTCTGCAGTCATTAGATTGGTTCATTCATTCTCCAACTTATTAATTACTTTGCTCATCATATCTTAGTATTTCCTAACAATTATATTTCTATTTTCTAGTTTGGGCATCCTATAATTGTTTCGTCTATTTGTGCAGTGTAATAAAATGGCGGCAGCAAAAACATCCGATTCGCTTGAATTTGCACTACTTACGTCAAATAATTACACAAATTGGGAAGTAGCCATGCTTGAGATATTTAGATTGCGTGGATGGACAAATCACGTCTTCTCTAACGAGAACAGAATTGAAGTGTCCAAAGACAAGGAAGTTGTTGAAGAAATAAAAAAGTCGTGCAGTGCAGAGATGCTTCCACATATTATGTATGCAAAATTTGCTAAAGAAGCTTGGGATTGGTTAGCGGAAGCTGGTGCCTGGACAGAATTAGAAAAAGGTCAGATCGATTTCTGAAACAAAACTATATAAATCTTACTCATACTGAAACCGCTTGAATCGTGTCTTTATTTTAGCTGGAAGAACCTCCACTCCTCATGTCAAACTCATACCAATTCTTCTGGGATGGGATTTCTGTTAAAATTTTATTAAATTTAGGAAGGATTGTAGGTTAATCCAACAAAAAAATTTAATTCAGAATAGATATCGTAAATAGCTATTTGTAGAATAAGGAAGACCACTACTTTGATTTTTGGTGTTCCAAAGTCCAAATAACTTTATGGAATGCAGGTAAATCACTATCATCACTTGATCCATTGGATTGGTGACCCCGTGAAATTTGATAACCCTTAAAAATCCTTATTAGAGAACCACAAACAACCATTTCCAGCAGCTATTTGCTCACGAATTGGGATGATACTGATTATCAAAGGTTAATCAACTTTAAAGTACTCATCCATGTTTTGGTTTAATTCTCAGATAATTACAAAAACATGCTAGCAGCAGCAGCTACAGCAAGAGAAATTTTAGGCTTAGACGATGTTCCAGAGGTTGATAAAGTTCTAAGGAAACGCAACTACACAAAATGGAAAATATATATGAAAAACGTATTGTTAAGTAAATATCTTTGGACAGTTGTGGATGGTAGTGATCCAATTAGATCACGATCATACAAGACGAAAAATCATCATGCTTTGGTCGCCATAAGAACGTCATGTGGGGAAGATATGTTTCTTTACATTGATGAAGAAAATGATGCTAAAGATGCTTGGCGCAAGTTAGAGGGCAAGCTAGGAGCAGCTACAACTGCTTCTATGGTGTATTCTAATGAAACTATAAAGGAGAATGAATTTCTTACAGTGAAAGTAGATCATGAACATCTTACAGCAAGGAGCAATTATGAAAATTGGGTATTTTGTATGAAAAATTACTTAATAGTTCAAAATCTGTGGGGTTTTCTGGAAGAGATCGAAAAATCAGACTCTGTGAAAGACGAAGAAGCGCTTGACGTAATAAAAGTTTCATGTGCACCCGATATGCTAGCTTACATTTTGTACATGGATTGTGCCAAACATGCCTGGGAGAAGCTAGCAACCGTAGCAGCTGCTTCTACAGAAGATGAAGGTTAGAATACTTTACATAATGATAAGTAAATTAACTTTTAAGTAGATAGCTGTTATAATGAGATTAAATTTTGCTATCCATGGGACCAGAATCACCAGACTTTTCAATCATTATAAACCATAGTCAAAGTAGACATAAATTGATTTTCCTATAGAGCCCAGTTAGTAATTCGGGATTCGGCAAACGTACGAGTATTATACGGTTTTGTAAAATCCAGATTCGGTCCAAAATTCGATCAATGGGACTTGATTCGTCAGTAATTCGGAACGGCATACGTACGTGTATAATTCGATTTATAAATGTGAGTACGGCTCTGGAAATTCGGTATCTATATATAACAAATAATTTGTATTTATAAGGTCATAGACCAATTTTTATGCATATGTGTGAGTTATTTAAAGAAAAAAAAAACTTAATATAATGATATTAATAATATATACAACAATAGTTATCCAAGAGGACGTCGTATGGTGGTTTAGATGCTTGGTTAGTGAGTTTGAGATCTCTCTCACCTTCACCTTCAAATCTCTTCAATCGTTTTTGTTTCATAAAAATTACAACACGTCTAATATTCGTTCGTGTATGCTCGGGAGGCAGTAAAGCCCAAAAAGTGGAGTCTTTGAAAAGTAAAAGCTAAAGAATTTATGGCGAATTAAGCGGACGTATCATTCGGAATACGTAAAATTCATGAACGAAGAATTTATGGCAAACGTACGCGAATAAGACGGTAAAATTCGTGATATGGAAAAATTCGGGAATGATTCGCGAATCATTGGCGAACTTACTAACTAGGCTATAGAGTTGAATGGATGAAAAGTCGACTTGTATGGGGAGGTATAATTTGATTCTTGTTTGATGGAAGGAAAAGAAGTTTGACAGTGGAAAATAAATTGCATGGAGTTGGCCGAACTCCACCCTTAACTTCTTCGGTGTCAAACCCATTCTTAGTCAGTTTATTTTACAGAACCTTAACATACCTCTCTTATGTCACATGTACTATCTACCAGTTCGGGAACACCACTCTCATTGTCTGCGAACAACACAAGCAGCAGAAATAAGAACAAATTTGAGTACACGCCCAGAAGCTGATAAGGCCGTCTTGACAACACTGGGGAACTACCGGAAGTGGCGATACTACGTGGAACAGTTATTGTGGAGTCGGTTTCTGGAACATGATGATGTGCATCCAAATGACCACCACCCTGTAAAGGAAATCGAAATCATCAAAGAGGCATGTGGTCTTAGAATCATCAAAGAGGCTTGTGGAAGAGAAATACTGCCTTACATTTTTCGCACAAAATCACGTAAAGAAGCTTTGGATACTGTGTCGAAGGCCTTTCTGTGGGGCCAAAAAGGTTAGATCTATTTGTTTAATTTTTTTTTTTCTCATTTCTCTGCTCAAAGTAATTTACTAATTTGACTGACCACAGATTACATGAAATACTCACGACTACTCCACGCTGTCCAGAAAAATGGATTTCGGGAACAGATAAAAGATCGGAATGGTGAACTTTGGAGGGGAGCACACAAGTTTTTTCGAGATCTCCCAGAAGCGTTGGAGGCTGAAATTACCGAAGACGGGTCAACAGCTCTTCACGTTGCGGTTAGGTTAGGCAGAGTTGATTTTGTGAGAGAGTTACTAAAACTGATGACAGCGGCACAAACAGAATTAAAGGCACAGCAGGGTAATACTGCCATTGTAGTTGCAGCTAGAGGTAATAATATGGAGATTGTCAAGATGCTAGTGGATAAAAATCCCGACTTGGTACAAATTTATAATGAACATGGACTTCACGCGGTTACTATAGCTGCAATCAATGGAAACGAGGTGATCATGCGCTATCTTTACCCATCCACAGTCGAACATCTCAACAATAACTGGCACAAAAAAAGTGTTTCTTCTCTTCTCACATCTGCAGCAAGACTTGACGCATTCGGTAAGATCTGCATTAAATCTAAAATTTAATGGATTTAATTTATGGTCTTAATTAAATTTACTTATTCTTTTAATAAGCTTGATTGGAAGACTTATTGACATTTTAATCCCACTATAACATACAGATATTGTCCGCGATGTATTAAGTAAATTCCCAGCTGACTATTCTGCTCTTCAGCGAGATGTTCATGAAATGATTCTTCTGGGTGTATTGGCCGAAAAGCCTTCTGCATTCCCAAGTGGAAATCATTATGGACTTTTAGGAGGATGGGTATACCGGTTGGGTTAGTGATCCATCCCTTATTTAATAGACGAAAATTTAAATTCTAGTAATTTTCATTTCTGAAAGAATGAGTTCTGATGGAAACCCCACACTTGCAATTCTATAAATTGAAAAAATTTAGACTCCACGGGATGTAGTGTCTAAGGTGCTGCCGTGGAACCCTGTGAGTGAAATTATACATATTCTTTCAGAAAAGCAAGAATATGTAAAGAACTTCTCTATGGAATCATTAAAACTGTACGTAATAATTTTGTATTCTTTGCAGCTGGATGCAAGACGAATGGGGTAGTGTTGAAAGCTCTCAAGCTGATTGGTATGTCTCCGGCCTGCTAATGAATTTTATCTTGCTATAATTACTCTTCAGTTTCATTATTTTTTTTGGGGGTTACTTAGCAGCCTGTTGAAAACATGTAAGTATTATTTGTTTTGGGGGTTACATATATGCGTATGAAACAGTTCCAGGCGTGGTCAAAAGTAAGGAAAAAAATGATCAAATAATCGAAATAGTCCAGCATGTTTGTTCCCTGCTTCCCAACATGGATCCTCTCCAACTCACAGAGTCGTTAATATATGATGCAATTCATCGATCCACCATCCATGGAATTATTGAGGTATTTGAAATTCTTATCGATACGAATCCATATGTAGAGCATTTCAAAGATGAAACTGGGAGAGGTTTATTTCAAATTGCTATAATGTACCGCCAAGAGAGTATCTTCCAATACATGTCTCAAATGGGTCAAAGAAATCAGAATATGGATCTTTTGGACAAATTTGGTAACAACGCCTTACACTGTGCTGCATTTTGGGATCCATCTTCCAAGGTAGTCCATGGCCCAGCACTTCAAATTCAAAGGGAGATACAATGGTTCCAGGTAAATCAAATAGTATAGTGGTTCAATCAAATTTATTCGTTTTTTAGGAATTAACTCTGTACAACAGCTAGCTTAAGGATTAATCCCATATTAATTCAACAGTCTAGTATATATATAAGCTTTGTCTCTGTAATTTTCACTTTTTTTAATCCACTTTTGATGATTATTAATCTCGATGAAAAATTTAGGAGGTGGAGAGAGTGGTTCCACCAAGATACAAAGAGATGAGGAACAATGAAAAGTTAACGCCTAACACATTATTCTCGCGTGAACATAAAGATTTAGTGAAAGAAGCAGAAAGGTGGATGAAAGATATGGCACAAGCGTGTATTATTGTCACTACTCTTATCGCCACAGTGATGTTCGCAGCAGCATTTACATTACCTGGTGGCAGTGATCAGAATACAGGCATCCCATTCACTTTAAAATCAAGGGCTTTCAAGGTCTTCATGATTTCAGATGTCATTTCGCTCTTCGCGTCATGCACATCTCTGTTGATATTCTTTTCGATATTAACAGCGCGTTACGCAGAACGTGATTTCCTGACATCTTTACCCAGGAGATTAATATTTGGGCTTTTTACCCTCTTTTTTTCAATAGCAACCATGATGGCAACTTTTACAGCCACTGTCGTTATTGTTTTTCGTGGAGAAGCTCGATCCAGCGCATACATATGGGTGTCCATCTTAGCTTGCATCCCGGTTATCGTATTTGCATTGTTACAATATCGGCTATTTGTCAACCTCGTCTCATCTACATACGGACGTGGTATTTTTCACAGCAAAAGAGTTGTCGTAGCCCCACTTGCTAGTATTGGTTATGGATAATTAGCAGTGACGGAGCTAGTTCTTGGAATTGGTTATGGTTGGTTACTGCCAGCCTGCCGGGTATTAGTATTTCTCTTTTGATTTGATTGCTTTTTTCAGTTGTAGAAAGCAATAACTGTTCCTATTTCAATAACTTTCAGATGCTGCTAATTCATGTTTTACCCAGCTCTCAAGCTGCAACATATTTCTCTCACATACTTCTCCACCGAGGCTGCAACATATGCACATTCGTTATTAGTATTTCAACTCTAAACCATAGATTAGGAGTAATTTATCAAGGATGTGTCCATTCAGTTAAATGAAACTGTAGCGGTGAAAAAGGCTTGGGATGATTCAGCTCCGATTTCACCTTTCCATTGCTGTAAATGGCTCGCGATATCTGGTTCCGAGAAAAATCCAATGCCATTATTTTGATCTGTAGAAAATGAATCTTCCCCTGTTTTATTATCTCTTAAATCTTCCCCTCAAACTTTGGGCCTGAGCAACTTTTTAACTCTAGGAATATTATGTTTTTCCTTGTGCCAGTCTCAATTTTTATTCGATTTCATCTTCAAACTTTACATTAGCCAGTAGTAGTACATATGCACGCATAGAAAGAGTGAGAGAGATTTCATTTGTTCTGGTTTTAGGCCTGGTTCTGGTTTTAAGCCTGGTCGAGTATTGACAAACAGATCCATGAGGTATTACTAGTTCAGCAATCTATTGTAATGGATCACGAATATCCACGCCGTTTATCCATCGATAAAAGAACAGGATATGCAACCATCAAGCAACGGAACTTCAAAAGGGGTGAAAGATTAATGGTGGATGTAGTATCTAAATCTGGGAAGATAGACAAGAAGGGTATTGAAGCTGAATCTTCTGCGAATAATAGCACCAAGCGAGTCAGGGAGATTACTTCAAAAAGAAGGAGAGCGAGTGCAGAGGCAGAAGTTGTGTTCTCAAAAGAACAGTACCATGTGCGATGATACTCGCACAGGGGAAATTGAAGATATGATGCGAAATAATGTTCTGAGAAGTATCAATGAACTTAAAGAAATACAAAAGATGACAGGAGCATAAGAGTAATATGGATATTTTTCTTCATATATGAAAAATCAGTAAGAATTCTATGTACTAGAGTTATATAACTCACAAATAAGAATGAAATGAAAATTTCTATTTTCATAAGATGATATCATATCAAGAAAAAAGGCAAATGTAAGACCTTAGTATAAGGCAGTAGAGTATATAACCATAGAAGAAAGGTATCCAATTGTGGCGTGCACCCTAGTTCGCATAAATGCAAGAGGCAAAAAATAAGACCTATCGCACATCACATTTGGGGAAACCTGATAAGCATAACTCAAGGGAAAAGTACAACGACCCTGGAACTTGAGTTATGGAGATTTGGGGTGAGAAAAAACGAAAAAGCCCATCCAGGAGAGGTGCCTTAAAATTTCAGTCTCAGTTAATTGTCTTAGACTGAGAGACTAAGGTAACAAAGTCTCTCTTAAAGAGTGCAGAAACTCGATCAGGGCGCCGAGGTACACGGTTGAGTCAAGAATGCTGGAAGCATTGGAGCCTACTTCGCCATTCTTGACAAGTCCTGACTATGATGCACTCGGTCCGAAGATACCCCACTTAGGGTGCGGTCTCGTAACCATAAGCCATATCGGTGGAGGGATAAGAGGCTGCGAAAACAACTGGTTGTTCAAATACCGGATGGGAGGAGCCAACCTTAACCCGGTAGAGGTAAGCTTCCTTGAAGGGACAACCGGGGGGGATATAAGGACGGCACCCTCCATTAGGGAGCTGAATTGTGTCAAAAGACGTAAATGTCATGAGGATTTTTACTCACGGGAGTATTAAGGCTTGTCATATTTACGCACAATATAAACCTGAAGACGCAATAATACAAGAAAAAGATAGGGAGAGATCAATGGGTCGATACACTACAATATAAAGACTTCCTGCGATTTCGTCGCACAAGAACAAAGAAAATTTTGGGCAAGATAAGACCTTTAATTAGGAAGGCAAAATAAGACCTCACAAGAAAAATACGATATAAGTTAACTTTGTTTTGCAGGATTCGATAGAGATAAGTTAACTGCAAAATGTTTGGCATGATATTATATTCATCAGCTTATCAATCTGTGACAACTAGCAGAGGCAAGAATGGGAATGCTTATATAAAATAAGTGTTATTTGCCCCCATTTCACAGTCTTATGCATGTGCGAAAAGATAGAACTTTAATGTTGGTGAATGCGAATATGAATTAAAGGGAACTAATAACTAAGGAACAAAAGTTAACACTTTAGAGGTACATATTAAAGAAGAAATTCCAGAAGAAGTGAAGATATATAAGAGGTAGGAAAAGAATTTACATCAAGAGAAAATAATTAATTATCATTATGTTCGGCCTCAGAGTTACTTTCTTCTTCATACTCCTCATCCTCTTCATATTCCTCTTCACTATCAATAATATCAGGAACAACTTCATTGGGAGGAACATCTGCGAATTTATATTTAGAGAGAGGAATCCCATTATCAACACACTTTCTTAATTGCTGAATCACGAGCGCGAATGGCATCCTTACCATTATTTGAAACAGTGAGAACATAATTCTTTTTTAATTGCTGGTACTTGGAGTTGCGAGCGGATAATTTCATTCACAATTTCTCGGTTTCTTCAAGAAGAATCTTTTCATTGGTAGCAAGCTGTGTTTTTAACTATTCAATCCTCTCCAGATAATTCTTTTCTTTATCTGCGAAGTAAAAACAAGATGGTTAGACTTAAAAGAGATGTCATCATCAAGAAATGACAAATATGGAAGAAAAAAGAAAGTGACCTTCGTGATTGGAAATAATGTCCTTAACCAGCGCAGAATGTTCATACCGAAGGCTCACATTTACAGCTAAATTTTATCTAGCATCATTCAGAACTCTAGCAGCCCAACTAAATTCAGCTTCGCTTTCTATGAGAAGTCGAGAACGGATTAAATTTCTTTCATCAATGAGTGCGTTCTTTTCTCTCAAAGCTAAATCAAGCTCATTTTGAACTTTAAGGATAGTTTCTTGGAATTTTTCTAATGCTTTCGCACTCTTAAGAGCGACCTCATCTTTTTCAGTAATGAGTTTATTCTTCTTTTCTTCCAAAACTTGAATTGTCTCTTTATTTTCATGAAGACGGCGTTTGAAGTTATTAAGTGTAGTTAGTAAGGGTCTATGATCCATTCTAAGAGCAGTATACTTCAATCTTAGTTCTTCCAGGCTGAGGTTTTCAAATCCTTTGGTTGGATAATTTTTTAAAGAAGAATTAAGGTGTTCTAAAAAGGTTTCCTCGTTAGAAAAGTTAGATGCCTCATTGTAAAGGTTAGAAAGATCTGCGAATATATAAAAATGAGGAATGCTAATTATCACGAAAAAACAAGGAGGATGAAAAGAGTAAAGATTACATACCAATAATTTCTTCATTTATTTCTCGAGCCTTGCGAAGTAATTCAACGTTGGTAGAATTTTCGGCCTTAAGTTTGGCATTTTCTTTTCCCAAGTTGAGAAGTTTCCTTTGATAACCCGAAGAAACCGCATATGATAAATGAGATACCTGTAAAAAGTATAAGAAAGATGTTACGAGTTGGAGAAGAAGATTAAAAAGAAGGTTTAGATATCACCAAAGAACCAATCGCATATTGGAAACTTGGGTCTACAGCATAAGAAGCTCCACGAAGAGATGGATCATCCAAAATAGGAGCATCGCAGACTTTCGAGACCATGCCAAAAGTATGTTGTATATCATCATCATCAAGATCCTCCATGGAATCAGAAAAAAGGTTGGACAACCCTTTCATTGAAGAAGAGATTGATGGATCTTCAGAAGCCAGAATATCATCATCACTAGATTCAGAACTTGAAGAAGGGTAGAATTCTTTACGCTTCTTAGAAAGATCATAAGAAGAAGTCTTGGTCCCAAAATTAGATGCGAGTTTCTTGGTCTTCCCAGCATCCTTAATATACCAGAAGCTTCAACCTACGGGAATAATAAAGATAAGAAACAGAGGCAACAATATTGTTTAAGTTAAAAAAAGGGAATGTTTCTTACTTCATTATTCTGCGAAGATGATGCATTGTGCGAAGTTTTGGCCTTCTTAGCAGCCTGAAATCAGAAGAGTAGGAAAGTAAGAAGTAGAAAAAAGAAGGTTATGCGAAATTAGGAAAGATATGCGAAGATTTTGTACCATCTTCTTATTCTCATTATCTGATAAGACATACTTCCAAGGTTGATAGGTAGAAAGATTCGCAGGAAGGGGAAGATCAGAACCATCAGCAGCTCTTCCAGATAAATAAGGGCCAACTAAAAAGCCTCTTGTGCCAAATTCTTTCTTCAACCTGGTGAACCCAGCTTCCATCTTTTTACCAGCTGGAGCCATTATCAGAATGGGAATGAGAGATATATAGGTGAATGAAATCACAGTAAAAAAAAATGTGTATATCTTAATCAGATCACAGACGTAAATTATAGCTGAAATACAGAAGCAGGGGAAAAAGAAGAAGAAGGCAAAAAGAAGAAAGAAGAAGATGAAAGAATTTATATAAGGAAAATTTACTCTCGTTTTTCGAGATCTCTCATTAATGCGAAGAATGAATGGATAGGAATAGACGGTTATAAGGACGTGTCAAATAACGAGTGGATAAATGGACACGCGTAGTTATGGAAAGCTCAAATTATGGAAATATGTCGGCAGATCAGAATATGAAAAGTTGAGCATGTGCGATATTATTAAATGGAGATTCTTTATATCGCTCACTTTATAAAGAGAACGAAATGAGAAGAGGCAAAATGTAGGAGTGAAATATCGCACATTCATTATGTATGCGAAGTAAAGGTCATTTAATATAAGCGAGGACTATCGCACATGTTAAAATTAGAATGACGTATTTCATGATGTCAGCATAGTCACGAGTAAAGTGTGATGATCTGTGCGAAGATGTAAAGTGTGCGAGATTGAATGAATGTACATAAGCGATTGTAACACACGGTGATTTCGAAAATAGGGGATCTATTAGCTGCCATCCACTATGTAGTACCCTATATAAGGGGAAGGGATCTGTGTATTGAGGGGAGACTTCTTGAGAGCTTAGACTTGGAATTTAGGAGAGAGAGAAATATTGTTTGTTCTCCAAGTTAGAACTTATCTCAATTCTTGTAATCATATCAAAGATTTTATGAATGAATGTATGAAGTTTAAGAAGATCACTTGAATAACTATTTGATTTTATTAAGTGTGTGGCTGTAGGATTTTCTGCAACTACAAAACTAAACTTCTTGGATCATACAATAGTGAATCCCATTTTGACACAAACATGGTTGTCACCTTAGAACTATTTTTAATGTGTATATGTACAAAGAAAAATTTTCTTAGATCAATCCTGCATTTTTAAACAGTGTTAGCATTAGAACCATAGTTCGTACATCAGATTGAAACCGCCATTGTCATCTTTTCTCAAATTTATGGTCACAATAGAACTCAGACATTTTACGTTGCCAAAAACAACTCAAAATGTATAAAAGGGAAATGAACAGTCTAGAACTGCAAAAGTTGAAAATTTTCTCTATCTATCCCATTGGTCGTGTTTTACAGAAACATGTATATGTGCATCAATCATTTGTGTATCCGTCTATTTTCCGCATCGATGATCAAATGTTGAAGATTTTACTATGAAAAATCATACATGGAGGATCTTTTCATTATTTCATTGTTATTACTATAAAGTTATAAAAGGAAACAGAAGTGAATCAATAATTCATAGCATATCTACTAAATTAAAATCTAGATACAAAATCTTCCTCTTCCATTATAAAATCTGTCTCTTTCTGTGAAGAGATGAATGTCGCCATACAATTCTCTCTGAGTTTGTATTGATTTGATTTTTCAGGTATTTTCATTACAACCTCTGAAAGAGAGAGGATAAGTATTTAAAGACAGTGATTGGACCACACAAAAACCAACACACCCAAGACAGTTGGTAGTCGGTCTCCTACCTGAATAACTAACACCTGTCGGTTACATTACACTCACTCTAATACACACACTGAATTCGCACACTTACAGACATTCTCTAACACCCCCCCCCCCCCCCCCCCCCGCAAGTCCAGTGGCTATTGAGAAGCAAAGACACTGAGCTTAGACCGTAATATAGAGAAGCGGGTAGTGGATAAGCCCTTTGTGAAAATGTCAGCAACTTGTTGCTGTGTTGAGAGAAAGCGTACACTCAAAGCCTTGGCTTCCACCAGTTCTCGAACATAATGAAATGATATCTCAATATGTTTCATGCGATTATGAAAGATAGGATTAGCAGAGAGATAGGTAGCCTCCATATTGTTACACCAAAGAACTGGTGGATTTGGAGTGTGAAATTTCAACTCTGACATAAAAGACTGCACCCAAACCAACTCAGAAGTTGCATCATCCAGAGCACGATACTCAGCTTCGGTACTTGAAAGAGACACGGTTTTTTGCTTTCTAGAACACCAGGAGATCAGATTAGGCCCATAAAGACAGCCATGCCACTAGTAGAACGCCTGTCAATAAGATATCCTTCCCAGTTAGCATCAGAGTATGCTTGCGATTGTAAAGACTGTGAACACCTAAATTGAATACCATGACCCAGAGTGCCCTTTAAATATATGAGAATCCTCTTGATTGCAGTCCAATTGGCTTCAGAAGGAGATTGCATGAATTGGAAAGCCCTGTTAACAGCAAATACAACATCTGGTCTTGTGATAGTAGTATACTGCAGTGCACCAACTACACTTCTGTATAGAGCAGGATCAGCAAATGGTGGAGAATTGGAAGACTAGTTGAACATGAATGTGAAAAAATCATGTTGGTTTTATGTAGCAAATTAGAGATGTATTGCTCCTGATATAGAAGTATGCCTTCACTGTTCCTTGTAGCTTGAATCCCTCAGAAGAAATGCAGATCACCCAAATCCTTTATTGCAAACTCTCTACTAAGATCTGCAAGAAGTTTGTCAATCTCAGTAGCAGAACTTCCAGTAACTATAATATCATCCACATAGACTAAAACATAGATTGTTGCAGTAGTATATACTCTAAAGAACAAGGAAGTATCAGTCTTTGATGATTGAAATCCACAGTGAAGTAAAAATTGGCTAAGTCTTGCAAACCAAGCTCTGGGAGCTTGTTTTAATCTATATAAGAACTTCTGTAATTTGCAGACATGATTTGGAAAAAGTTTATCTTTGTAGCCAGGTGGTTGAAGCATGAACACATCTTCTGTCAGATTGTCATGTAAAAAGGCATTTTTCACATCCAATTGCCTGATGCTCCATCCCATGTAAATAGAGATAGAAACAATCATTCTCACAGTGGTAGGCTTTACAACAGGGCTGAATGTATCTTGATAGTCTACTCCCTCAATTTGATTGAAGCCTTTGGCAACTAGTCTTGTTTTATATCTCTCAATGGTACCGTCAACATTCCTTTTTATTTTAAAGATCCATTTACATCTAATGACATTTTCACCTGATCTTGCAAGAACTAATATCCAGGTGCCATTCTGTAATAAAGTTGTTATTTCTTCATCCATAGCAGCTCTCCAATTTGGATCTTTACAAGCCTCACAATAACAAGTGGGAACTGTTATGTCTTCACACACTGTTTGCACCTCAGAACTGAACACTTTGGGCTTAAAAATGCCTTTCTTACCTCTGTTAGTCATGGGATATTCATTAACAATTGGAGAAGCAACTTGAACAGGATCAGAAGTAGAAGCAGTTGGTACAGTATCAAAAATAGAAGCAGCTGGTAAAAAGTCAGACATAGCAGGCACAGATATATCAACTTCATTTGAAATTGCAGCAGAAGTAACTGATGATGGTTGAATATCCAATGCAGAAGTACCATTAGCATTCATAACCAATTGTGCGTAAGGAAATTCATTTTCTGAAAATGTAACATCCCTTGAGATAATGATCTTATTAGTAAGAGGATTCAGACATTTGTACCCTTTGTGCATATGGTTGTATCCCAAGAATATACATTTAACTGATCTAGGTTCAAGTTTGTGAGCATTAAAGGGTTTGAGACAGGGATAACATGCACATCCAAAGGTATGAAGAAAATTGTAGTCAGGTTTGTGACTAAATAGACAATCAAGAGGTGAAAGTTTCTGTAATATGGGTGTAGGAAGCCTGTTGATTAAAAAATTTGTTTCAAATGCATAACTCCGGTATGATATTTGGAGTGAAGCATGAGAAACAAGAGCTAATCCAGTTTCTACAATGTGTCTATGTTTCCTCTCAGATGTGCCATTTTGAGCATGTGCATGAGGACAAGATACTATATGTCCTATTCCACAGATGTCCAAGAATGTAGATACATTTTTATATTCACCTCCCCAATCATATTGAATAAATTTGATCTTTCTACTTAACAAGTTTTCTACATAAGATTTGAACTTAATGAAAGTATTAAGAACTTATGATTTGTAAGCTAGAGGATATATCCAAGTGAAACTGCTTTAAGAATTAATAAAGGAAACATAGTACTTATATCCATTGATTGAGCAAATGGGAGAAACCCATACATCTGTGTGGATCAAGTCTAATGGACCATACACATTATTAGTACTAGAGGGATAAGGTAAAGCATGACTCTTAGATGTTTGACAAGCTGAACATTCCTGAGATGATAAATGCTTATCTATGACTGCATCCACTGAAGAGAGAACATGCTTCAAGGTCTTGTAGGCGGGATGACCGTACTTATTGTGCCAACTTGCTGAAGTAGAAAGTAAAACTTGTTTGTGTTGACTATCTGTGAACTCCAAATGATATAAGTCATCTTTAACAGGACCACTGAGAAGTACCTTGTGAGTAACTACATCCTTCACATAGAAAATATCATGATGAAATTCAAAGAAGCAGTTATTTTCCTTGGTAAATTGATGCACTGAAATAAGATTTCTAGTAATAGATGGCAGATGAAGCACATTTGAAAGTGTAAATGTGACATTATCATTCTGAAAATTAGAAGATCCAACATGAGTAATGTGCAAACCTGAACCATTTCCAACTTTAACTTGATCATGTCCTTGATATTCAGAATGAAGATTCATATTGGATATGTCAGAAGTAATGTGATGTGTAGCTCGTGAATCAGGTACCCATGAAGAGATTGTAGAAGCACTGTTATCATTGTAAACTACATAAGCCTCAGGTTGTGTACACCAAAACTCATGTGAATCATCTTCATGGTACTCATAACTGGTGTTGTAAGACTGAACCATTGGATTATCATGATATCTGTATTTGCATACTGGTGCAAAGTGACCAATTTGTTTGCAGAGTTGACATCTAAAAGAATTTTTATTGTATCTGCCTGATGAATATGAAGGGAAAAAGTTATTATGTCTTCCACCAGAATCAAATCTTTGGTTTCTACCTCCATTGTTAAATCGACCTCCATTATCAAATCTTCCACCACGAAAACCTCCTCTGAAGTTTCCACCAGATCTGCTACCTCTATATCCGTTAGATCGATTGAAAGATCCTCTATAAGAATTATTCCCTGAATTTGAGTTAGGAGGTGGATAATGGGAAGAATTTGTGTAGTCTTGATAATAAGCAGTAGGTGGATAACAAGAATTTGAGTATTAAGGATCAAATGATGAATAAGGAGTCTAATAAGGTGATTGATGAGTTGATACATTTATAGATGTTGTTGTAAGATCAACTTTGGTCTCAGAATTCACACGAGCTTCTTCTGAAAGTAATAATCCAAACAACTCAGAGGAAGTTATCGGGTTTTCAATTTTCAATTGTTGTGTGGTAATACAGGTTCTGAAAGCATTGAATTCTGGTGGTAAACCTTGTAGAATAAGAAAGACTAAATCCTCATCAGAAATCGATCTTCCAATTTGAGATAACTGATGCGATATAGATCTTGCTTTGTTGAAGTAAACAAGTATAGAATCACTACTTTTCTTCAGATAAACTAAATCAGTTTTTAGTTGCATCAATCTAGACTTCATAGATGAATTGAAATTACGTTTTAAACGAATCTAGATTTCATGAGAGAAGGTGCAATCAATTACCTGAGAGTGAGATTCTTCTATGCAAGCTCTAAACAACCAGGAGAGTATAGCTTGATCTTGATTTACCCAATAGTTGTAGTCAGGATTGCGTATAAAATAATTTTCTGGATCAGGATCTACAACATCTGGAGATGCAAGAAGAGCTTCACCAGTAGTAGATGTTTTTCGAAAATATTTGACAGGACATTGATAAGATCCATCAAAAAATCTGAAAAGGTTGTAACTACGAAGAAGAGGAACAATTTGTGATTTCCATAGTGTATAATTTTGTCGATGTTAATTTTGAAGGTGGTTTAAATGTAAGAGAGATGTGTTTGTTTCTTTCAACCATTGTTGATCTGTGAAATTGATGAAGGTTTTGAGTTAGGGTTTGTAAACGGTATCTGATATCATGTGAAGAGATGAATGTCGCTAGACAATTCTCTCTGAGTTTTTATTGATTTGATTTTTCAGGTATTTTCATTACAGCCTCTGAAAGAGAGAGGATAAGTATTTAAAGACAGTGATTGGTCCGCACAAAGACCAACACACTCAAGACAGCTGGTAACCGGTCTCCTACCTGAATAACTAACACCTGCCGGTTAAATTACACTCACTCTAATACACACACTGAATTCGCACACTTACAGACATTCTCTAACACTTTCTAACACCAGATAAAACTAGAGTTTATGTTTTCTTTCATCCGAAATCGACTTGCTGACCTGGAAGGTATCGTCAACCGACAGGAGAAGGAAGATGTGGAAGTTGTAAAAAACAAGAAGATTACATACAAATCAGTACTTTGACAGGACAAATCATTATGTTGTGAATAATCATCTTTTTGTTGTTGCTATTGAACCACCACCACCACTTGCTTCTGCCATAATTTTATTGTTGTTAGTGGCCGTCGTTGAGAATTAATCCGATAGATGAAGGAACGGTTGTTGTTCTTTGTTTTTAGGGTTTTTGGACAGATGAGGAAGGAGGCACAGTTTCTATGAATCCCTAGTTGAAAACAATACTACTTCCTTATATAAGGGTTAGACGTCTGCTCGTTATATTTAGGGTTTACTCATCACTGTTCATTTCAGTTTTTATCATATTATCTGATGGCTGTAACGTCCCTATACTTGATAAGAACTTTGAAGTGTAGGATTTTTTCTAAGGTGGTGTTGCTTGAAGGAGCCTAGTTTCTAGAATTGGTGCTAGTAGCATTTCATTTTTCTTTTTTAGGTTTTTTTTTTTTAAAGTGGGATACCCCCAAATTGGTTCCATGTGTTGATGGACATTTTTCTCATCGCCTTCCGTGTTACAGTGCTATATGAGCGTCCATTTTCCGCATCATACTCTAAAGAAATTTTCTTAATGATAAAAAGTCCAAGGTCAGAGAGTAGGTCCACTGTCATAGTTGTATAATGTGGTGGCCAGTTAATTTGCGGCTCTCAAATATTCACTTATATAAATGCACGAAGTGACCTTACATGAAGGAAGTACGTAGACACCTCACCGGAGAAGACAACAATTCACAACTTGGAACGAAATTTAATAATTTACAAATGCAACCCATGATATGCCCCGGTATGACATTTGGGACTATACAGGATCTAATTAAAGTAGTAGAAATTACGTTGATCTTAGTTAACCATCGTTGGGCACAGTACTAGATGGAGAACAAATCTAGCATCTTGATGTTAAAGAAGTAGAAGATACGTCGAGAGTGATATTATGTATGGATAATCAACTATAGTAACGCATTGATATTGAAATTACTGAAACATCATATGTGCATCTATTTGCCTCAAACTGATTGACTCTTCATTTTCTTGTATTGGTAGATCCAGAATCCAGATTACACCATACAAGAGGTAATTTCATGAATCAATTAAACAAATAATAAGAAGATGGAGATGACTCGTAATTTTTTTATTTTCACATACACGATGGGAAATTGGAAGAAATTGGGATTTTTTTGTTTCCTGTTTCTTATTCTTCCTGCATCTAGTTATTTGTCAAGACATAGAGAAAGATACCACAAAGATGTGTATAGTGGTGGAAACACACAATCATGCTGTCCAGTTATGACTCATTTGAGGCTTTTTATTTCATGGGTTAGCCAAATACAGTGTTGTGAAATCATATTTTTGTGACCATTTAATCAAGAGGTGATTTTAAACCTGGAAAAATATAAAATCCGAGGCATTGATTTGCTGCGTTAATAGAAATCATTATAAAGGGGGATTCTAAATCTCTGCTTGATTGGTATAAAGGGGGGATTCTAAATCTCTGCCGATATTGAGATATTTAGAGAAATAGCTAGTGAAACTTGATTTGGAATTTACTGACACAAATGTCTAATTTCTTTCAAAACATTTATAAAGATCATAGATATGTGCATCTTTATTTGCCGAATCAATGATCAAACTGATCGACCCTTCTTCATTTTCTATGGTAGATCGAGATAACATCATACGTGGTGGGATATTTTCAACAAACGATTAGATCCAGATTCATTATTTATCTATTTTCACATACACAAAAATTGGTATTACAGATGGTTAAACTAGCAGAAGATTTTCAATACAAACAATCTCGTGCATGTCATTATTTGATTCCCAAAAAGTAAAATTTGCCGCATAACTTACATTTATCTACAAGTTCTTCTTCCTCTAGATTCATATCTTTACCTGATGATGAAGAAGATGGGAGAGGAGAAAATCTTGCAGAACACGAAGAAAATCTCTGCTCAACAAATTAACATTTTGAGAGGAAATATCATAACTCTAACTTCTTATTGGTGATGGTGTTATTGAACCACCACCACTCGCTTCTGCCATGATTTTGTGGCCGTCGCTGGGAATCAGATAGATAGGTAAGGGAACGGCTATTTGTTGTTTTTTCTTTTTAGGTTTTTTTTTCAGTAAACAGATGAGGAGGATGGGGGCACAGTTTGGATCATGAAGCCCTAGTTGAGAACAATACTACTACTTCCTTATATAAGGGTGAGACATCTACCCGTTTTTTTAGGGGTTTACGTATCACCGTTTGTTTCATTTTACTGGTTGATCTAATGGATGTAACGTTTCTATAACCGACCTTAGTTGCTGACCCTAGATTTAAATTTTTATTAGCCTAGGATACAAAATCTTAATGGACGATGAAATTAAAATGTGCCACTAAATTGGTTATAAGCCATTCTTGATGGACATTTTATCACCGACTGGTGGTGCGACATGAGCATCTATTTTCTGCATCAAACTCAAAAGCAATTTTCCTGGAGATTCAAAGACCACGATTAGATGAACAGGTTCCACTGAGCCAAGAACGTAAGACAGACTATCAAATGTTCACTCACATACTTCTCTACATTTGTTACTAGTTTTGTAACCGGTCCGCGAGTTATAACCCTAAAGGAGTCACTATCCATCCATAAAAAACCCGCCAAAATAAAAGTAACACAAAAACTCCAAAAAACAAAATTTTGATGAAACCAAAATTTGGTTTCATCATAAAATTTGATGAAACCTCGTAGAATTTGACGAATCCAATTTTATTTTTTTGAATTTTTGTGTTACTTTTGTTTTGGCGGGTTTTTTGTGGATGGATAATGACTCCTTTGGGATTATAACTCGCGGACCGACTGTCAGCAAGTATTCAAGAACCCCAAAGATAAGATGCACTAGCTGAGACCGACGTGCGGTTGGGTTTGTTATTTTGGCAGCACTGTGAAGGCAAAACAACTATCGGATAGAGTTGCTGAGCTGAAAGACGAAAATGAAAAATTCACTACTAGACCAGTAATTACATAAATGCTACATTTTTGATATGATTCAGCAACGATTTTGCATTTCATGTAAATTCCTCGCGGTTTCTGGTTCCAAGTAAATTCCAGTTGCTGTAAATTTCATCTTGAGGAAATGTATCTCTTTGTTAGTGGTTTCTTTCAAGTTTCAACCATACCACTGCACACATAAGAAAAATAGAACCACTTTTTAGGGACCATGAATTTATTGGGGGACCATGGTCTTATTAGGCCAACCTTCCTATATTTATAAGGAGTGTCCTAAAGTTAGGTACCCTTTACTTTAATTTAAATTAAAATTAACCTAATAACTATATAAATCTAATCATATATATCTAATCTGAATGAATCTATTAACCAATATCAAAATAAAAAACAAAAACAGGACGGGAATCGAATTTTTTTAGTTTTGAATAAAAAAATATTCTCTTCTTCTTCTCTCTTTCCTTACGTTCCTCGTTCGATTGAAAAACCCATCAATCTTTTTAATTCGTTCTTTGATTGGGAAAATTGAGTAGAAATCATCAAAATATGGTTTAAATGGAAGTTAAAGTGGCATGTTCGGTTAGGAATAGTTTAAAAAAAAAATAGTTTTGTAACCGAACATTCTGAAACCAAGAACACGAAGAACACTTCGGTTATCACGAATTTAATTTTTCGTAACGGATATATTGGTTCGCAAAAAACAGTTTTAATCGAACTCCTCATTGAAAACCAATATATTGTGTTCGGTTGGTCCTCAAAAAATTCTAAAACTAGTTAGTAACCGAACTCTACCCATAATACAAAAAAAAAAAAAAAAAAAAAAAAAAACAATGTTACCGAACTGTTTTATTTTTTCCACTATGTTGAGTTGTGATTTAACCGAACTTTGCCTACTATGTTCGGTTGGTTCGCAAAAATTTCTAAAACTATCTAGTAACCGAACTCTACCAATATTATAAAAAGAAAAAAAAAACAATGTAACCGAACTATGTTATTTTGCCTACTATGTTGAGTTTCAATTTAACCGAACTTGTCACACTATGTTCGGTTTGTTCGCAAAAAATCTTAACAAACCGAACTCTTCACTAATTGCATAATGTGGAGTTCGGTTAGATATGTTGTTGGGTTAAAGTTTGCGAACCAACCGAACATTACTCTGTAAATCCTATAAACAAAGTTCGGTAACATGTCTGTTAACCGAACGACTAAAAACCTCCATTAAAGAGCGAGTTCGGTAACCTGCGTGTTTGGAAAAAGTAACCGAACTACACTTTCAGATGAGTTCGGTAACCTGTTCTTCACATAAGGTAACCGAACAAGCCCAAATCTACTCTAAAAATTTACAGTTTTTTGAAAATTTTGAGCAATTCAACCAACATTATCTAAGTTTGAACCATACCTGGGTACCCAAATACTCTTCCTCCGGTTGTGGTTGGTAAAATCCATCGTTTTTCATGTTTTCCTTCTTCATCTTCTCTAACTTTGCTCTCTCAATAATTCTACTTCTTTTAGAAAAAACCATCTGATTTTTTGATCTCACTAATTATCTTTAACTTAATCATTTTACTAATCATTACACTAACTATTATTAACACTAACTAATCATTATCTAAAATTAATCAGGAGGGTAATTTAGGCATTAATATAAAGGTTTTACCTATTTCCTAACCCAATTTTTCCTAGTTTCCATCCACATTAATTCCTATCCCTAGTTTTCCTAAGTACCATCCAAATAAATTTTAGAATATCCTAAATCCCAACCTCTTTTGTTTTTGACTTTGTTTCATACGTATTTTCTATCCACCCACAACTAAAAACCCTAAGATCAAAACAAAAACCCTACTCTTTGTTTCCACCACCGTCTTCTTCCCAACAGATCCACCTTCTTCTTCCCCAACTGGCCATCACGCCGATTTTTTTTTTTAATCTAATTATTCAAACCTACTACCGTATTTTGATGAACGTGTGATTGTGTAACGAAAGTGCTGTTCAAAGTCTATTTTAATGTAGTTGTCATAATCGACGGCCATTAACACTTGTCTAAGCATCCCAAAACTGAAACATACTATATAAATTGTATTGGTTTATTTCCCTACGTTTTTGTTCCTACTGTGAATAACAGAATAAGTAAACCGAATTTAGGTTACTGTTTATGAAAATATGTACAAACAGAGAACGTGTTTTAAATTGTCCATTACCATGGAGATTAACTTTCCATACAAGATAGTGGTATATGCTAGCTAGTATAAGTTTGGACTGGAGGTGATGATGTATGATCATTTACCTAGCTACTTTTATTGCATTAGAAGATTTTGATTGTATTAAAAGATGAACCAGTTTGTACATAGAAAAGACTAAACTTTATAATAACAGGAAGAACTAGTCGTTCATAGATGAAAGTATGAAACGATTATGTCTGAACTCGATCTTCCATATTTAGTCTACGTCGAGATTCTACGTCGACATTTTTAATTGCCAATTGATTCTTCTACGTCTCTAAGAATTCAATAATAAAAGATGGAGAATAGGCGTATCATAATAATTAAAATCTAATTTAGGGTTTAATTTTTAGGGTTATTGAAAATAAGAGGTTAATAAAGAAGAACAGTAGTAAAAGGAACAACAACAAACGGAATAATACTCATAGTTAGAATTAATTTGACTTTTATAGGTGGTACGTAGGAAAAATCAAAAGTGAAAATTAGATTAACTTTGGAAATTGTGAAGAGGATAGGAAGTAGGAAAAATGGGGATGGGAAGTAGGAAATAATACTCTAGATAAGACGTGACCTACATTTACTTCTAATGTCTCACCCAAAATAAAATCATGATCCCCACAAAAAAACCATGGTCCCCAGTAAACTGTTCGAAAAATAGATCCATACCTAAACAGCTCTTTTGTCTTCATAAAAAAAACTCCTGAATGGAGTTCGACTTTCGTGGGCCTCCCTTAAAGGTCTAAGCCCAAAATAAATATTTCTCTCTTTTCATTTAATTTGCTTTGTACTTTGACGCCTTTCCGGCTTGGCAGCAAGATACAACCTTACTTCGCCCTCTATATCAGCGACAAACCTGTACGATCTTCTTTTTTTTACCGGAATTTGCAACAGGCCAGCCACTCTGACAGGGTACTTGCTCCTACCTACGCAGTTTGCTAATTGTTTCAAATCCGTTTACTTTTCCTGCCAAGGCTGCAGAGACCAAGTCAGGCATTGAACATTCCAGCAGAGTATTTCAACTCCAAACTATAGATTGCCACGATTTATAAAGAGGATACCGTGAAGTGGGGTACGTACCGTTTAGATTGCGCGTAATTTATCGAGATCCAAGCCTGTACAGCCCATTGGCCTTTAATAATTTCATGGTCTGGGCCCAAATAAATTGTCGTCGCTTCTCAATTTTTTCTCTAGAAGTAGAAGAAATATTGGATCAGCAGCATTCAGATCTACTTCGATCATTTGGTTTGGGACACCGTGAAGTGGCAAGCAAACCTGTACTAGAGCATGTAAGGAGTACTTCAAATTTGGTCGTAAGAATGAAGTTTATCTGAGTTATTACTTTTTCACTCTCTATTGATTTGCGAGTTGCACTCGACTGATAAAGATGATATACAATAGTTTTTCTGGTCATTTCAATTTTATAGTTCAGGT
Organism: Papaver somniferum; assembly: GCF_003573695.1. Classification (NCBI taxonomy): domain Eukaryota; kingdom Viridiplantae; phylum Streptophyta; class Magnoliopsida; order Ranunculales; family Papaveraceae; genus Papaver; species Papaver somniferum. The sequence continues at coordinate 172,966,156 of NC_039362.1, read as the reverse complement.
TTATATACAGAAGTTTTCAGTTCACCTGAAACATCTACAGATCCGTGTGTCGATTAGGAGCAAGGACTAGAGTTTGATGTAGAAATTTGAATGTCAGCACTGCTACATGGATTAATGCTTTATCTAAACTCATTTTAATTATTTATGAAGTACTAAATAACATTCATGGTTAGGGAATGCAAAGAAAGCTTCAACTATATATACCATTTCCACTGCTTTGATTCCCGTTCTCAACTAGGGTGCACATATCCTACCCTTACCCGCCACCTTGTCCTATCCGTCAGAATTTTTACCCGTATCCTATCTTACCGCCATTGACGGGTAGGGTGACGGGTAAACATTATTTTATCCGCCGTCAAATGGGTAGGGTGACGGATACAACCCGAAATTATCCTATCCTACCCGCTTACCCGCCTCATATATGTAAAAGACCAAATAATCCCTGTCCTTTCTTTTATCCCGTGCCCATTGATCCGTTATTTTAAAACAAACAAGGGGTAAAATGTTAACTCCATGTCTTTTATCAAATTGATCTAATCTAATACAGAAAATTAACATTTCTCTTTTTCTTCCACATCGTTTTCTCCTTCAACCATTTCTTCAATAGAATCTCAGATTCTCAGATAAATCTTTGAAGTACCCGCAATCAGCCATGGCTTTGAGATTAATAGCTAGGGTTTTAGGATGATTATTGTGAAGCCATAACGCAGAAGCATAAAACCCTTCTTTATCTGATTTACCACTACCTCTCACACCTCTCAAGTTACATATCAAATTAAAAGCTGTTAACGGATCTCGTTTAGAACCCTTTAATCGGTTGATTCAAGGTAAGATCTAACTTCAAAATTGATTTTGTTTCATTTTATTTATTTTTTGTGTTAAATTGATTGAAAAAATCATAGGGTTTTACGATTTCATGCATGTTGCAGGATACGATATTAGGTAATCTTAATTGATTAGGACAGTTCCAATATATGATTGATTAGACGTAGTTCCAATCATAGCTAATCTTAATTGAGCTTATTGATGTACATTGTTTGATATGAATTTGTTGCAGAATACGAGGAATTTGAGTGTGCAAAGCTAATGAAGGGTTTAATAAGTGGTTTTTCCTCCTCCTCCTCCTCCTCAATTAATTCCTGATTTGAAATCCAAACTAATTTTCAGGTGAAAATTCACTAAACCCAGATTTCCTTTTCCATCTTTTTACCCAAATACTAGGAGGGTTTTATGTAGTTGAAGTAATTATTTATGTGGGGTTGCTCATTTTGTTGTTAGGAAGTTAAGCTACTTAGATTGAAAGAAAATTTACATATTTGTAGTTGGAATCAGTCAGTGTGTTTGTAGGCAGCCTAACAAGTACACGTATTTTCTTGGATTGTTTCTTGAGTCAATGCCAACTGTGTGGAGAATTAGCTAATGACTTAGTTTTGCTTCATCATACAGCCAAAACTCTTCATTCTGTCACCTGAATGTTCTTTATGTGTAATACCCCGATTTCGGCAGTGGTTCGCCGATGGAATGGAATATTGGTAATGGTTTGTCCTTTCCTAACATCGAGGCCTTTTCAGCACAATTGGCTCCAGAGTTGGCAAAAAACTTTGCAGTTAAGCGTGCTCGGGCAAGAGCAATCTTGGGATGGGTGACCTACCGGGAAGTTTCTGTTGGATGACCGCAGCGATGCCCGTTGAAAACCCGACACTGTCGGATAACCACAGTGGCTAAGTGGGGACAGTATCGGTGGAGGGACGGGTCATTACAAATGGTACCAGAGCCGAAGATGGGTCTCCTGCCGAGGGTGGGAAGGTACGCTGGATGAGGTTGGTCCAGGTGCTTCTCATGAGGGGTAGGGAACATCGGAGATCTGGTCTTGTATATATATTCCGGAGCCGAGGACGGCTCCAATTTAAGGTGGTGGTATTGTAATACCCCGATTTCGGTAGTGGTTCGCCGATGGAGTGGAATATAGGTAATGGTTTGTCCTTTCCTAACACCGAGGCCTTTTCAGCACAATTGGCTCCAGAGTTGGCAGAAAACTCTGCAGCTACGCGTGCTCGGGCGGGAGCAATCCTGGGATGGGTGACCTCCCGGGAAGTTTCTGCTAGATGACCGCAGTGATGCCCGTTGAAAACCCCACACTGCCGGATAACCACAGTGGCTAAGTGGGGACAGTATCAGTGGAGGGACGGGTCATTACATTATGATAGAGTTATGGCTTCTCATATTAATGGTACTCTTGTTCCTGAACTTAAAGAAGTTGTTGCTATTTGGCTCTAGTCTAGAGGTTTTATTTACAGTCCTGCTGCTGAGAAAAAGAAAGTAAATTATTAGTAGACAGCTAGTGCATCAAAGATTAACAAAATGAAAGAAAGGAGGAGATGGTTTAGTGTTTCTTTCTCCACCATTTTGGATACTTTATTTAGCTTAGTGTTGGTTCTTCTTTAAAGTTCTAATTATTGTAGGGGTTCTGAGTCTGCTGGGGTTGTGGGATGTTTTTATCTTTTGATATTTGCAACAGAGATATGTAATTTGCTATCTATCCATATACTGTGTATACAAAAATTAACGGAAAAAAAAAAATCATCATCTTTGTTTCTTGTTATTTTCTTCTTTACAATTTGTATCTGTCTCATTATGAGAGGTGATGCTGCTTAATTAGTTATGTGTAGAAACAAAGTACCTGTTTTTGTTTACGCCTAGCTGATGACATACGTAGAATTGAAAAATCACCTAGCTGATGACATAGCCAAGTAAGGCAGGGGCCAGGTGTATCCTCTCTCTGATTTTATACATTCATGTGTATGAATGTCATTGTCTCTGAACAGATGTCATTGTCTGATCTGAAGTTCAGATTCTGAACTAAGATTTTTGAGTTGCATGATATCTAACACTTAGGTATAGCTGTGTTAAACTTCCTTCCATACTGCAAATTGCACCTGAACCCTAAGTACATCTTCTGAATTCCTAAGCAGAAACTGATTTCATCTTAATCCAGTCAATAGTCATCTCAAATATTGTACGGGCGCAGCCTCCCACTGCAACATATCTTCATCATTTCAATGAAGCCATCTTCACTGAATTCCTAACCATAAAAGTACATCTTCTGAATTCATAAGTTTTTTCAGTTCTATGTATGTCATATGTTTTTGATGTTTGGGTAGCTCTTAGATATGCAAAATAGTTAGAGTTCAATCAAGTTCTTATTATTTGAATTATATGATTTCATGTAATGGTATTTCGATTACTGACCTATATGTATGGACTTAATTATGTATCTTAGAGACTTAATTAGAATTGGATGGGATATGCGAAGTGACAATAATGACAAAGTAGATAACTGGGAAGAAGGAGGAGGTGGAATAAGATGATCACGCCTTTTTCGCCCCTTAGTTGACTCAAGAATAGGCTGCTTAACGAGGAGAGTGTCATCCGGCAAAGAATAGAAGGTTAGAATTTAAGGATATCACGAGAGGAAAATAATAGGCGAGGTAGATACCTGTTTGGGAGTTAAAGACTCGATAGTAACAACCTTTCCCTTGGACGTCTTGAGAAGACCAGCGGCAGGCATCACGAACTGAAAGAAAAGGGGAACATAAGAACAAATCGGGCCCCGAAACGAGATAAATCATAAGGAAGAAAGTCATATCTCGGCTGGTACAGACCACCGAAATTTCCAAGGATCGCAATCAGCGAGATAGAAATGTTTAGGAAGAAGGCCTTGGCGAGGAGCCCCCTTTTCGTCAAAACCCCAAACAAAATGGCCACTAACCACCAGAGGAAACATCGCCCAATCATCATCACAAGAGAGGAGAAATTGGGAATCCACATCTAACAAGAGAGCTTTGGTCGGAGCCACAACAGCATTTCGAACAAGATCAATGTCCCATTCCTGGTACTCTCTCATGCTGGTGAATTTAGCTGAGTAGTTGGCCACGAAAGAGTCCACATTGAAGTCGCGAGAATCGAATTCTTCTGTTGCTGATGGAACTTGCGAAGTACCATTACCTGAGCGAACCCAAAACTCGTTGGAGATGCGAATTGCATTAGTAGAGAGTTGAAAAATTCCACACTGCATCTTACTCAGAATCTCAAGAAAGATGGGGTTAGAAGGGTCGTAAAGCGGGAAAGATAATCCAGCCCTCAATTGGCCCACAGTAACGATCATCTTGTCGGTCGCCCAAGTATCCGACTGAATCCATCTGTAATTCAGTTCCATGTCCTAAGTAGCAGCAACAGATGGACTCACAGAAGAATCAACAGCAGGAGTTAGGGTTAAACCCATCTTTTGAAAATCCGCTTGGAATTCCTCAAAGGATTTGAGTGATACAGTTGTGGAAACCTTCTTGGGATCCATGGTAACAAAAAGAGAGTAGAAGGTCGAGAAGGGTAGCAACAATGGCAGAAGATGAAGAAAGTGCAAAAAACAGATAAACACAAAGCGAAGGGAGGAAGAAGAGGAAAAGAAACCCCAAACCTAAGTCCAGTTGGATATAAATAGCGTAGAGAAGATGACTGGCTCAGCGGGTTGACGACACGTTCGAGGTATATTAACCGGCAATAGGCGGTTACCCAGAGAACGTGGTCACGTGGAGGCAGGAAAGTGGAGAACGTGGCGGCAAGGGAATCCAAAGCGGTTCTTATTCCATTCTCGAACGGATCGAATAGAATAAGAAAAGGAAAAATGTGGGTACACGAAATAGGTTCGCCACGTGTCGGACATAAAAGGAAGAAGTATGGCTAGAGAATCTCATTTACAGATTCCAATCAGGGACTTGTCAATTCAAATGTCAGAATTACCTCGTCACCGATCAATCCCGCGAAGTACAAAGGGGATGCGAAGAGACTTACACGAAGAATCTAAGTTACGAAAGACCAAGTTAGAGTACCCAACAGGATATCAACGACGAAATAGAAAGGGAGAAGTACAATAACTTGGAAAAAGGATAACCTGCGAAGTAAATATATTGGGGAGTAAGAAAAGAGACAGGTGTCCCGACAAACCCATGTGAATATAGTGAAAGAAGGGGAAAAACTTTATGGAAAATGGCCTGGGCGAAGTATAAAGCACCCCCGAAAGAACTTGGCGAAGTAAAATGAGTTGTACCCCATTAGGATTGATTGGCCTATAAATAGAGGTCCTTGAGCAAGGCAAAGGGGATCGGATTTTGGAGAGAGAAGAGAGCTTAGCTTAGAGAGGGAGATTAGGGTTTCCTTGTGTTCAAGAACTTGTATTTCGTTTCCTTAGAATTCATCAATAAAGATTTTTTAGTTTATATTACTTAAACATGTCTTAGACTTTGGTTATATTCCTTTTGGGTGTGCTACTGGATTTTCAGTAGTTACAGTCGTAGCCGTTTGTTGGATGTAGACAATATTCACACATCGTGTACATTGTTGAACCACGTTAAATTTGTGAGTACTTTACTTCTTGTTGCTTTGTTTATGGCTTGCATATATGTGGTTCTCTTTCTCTTCTTCTTATCCTAGATCGTAGTGAGGTTCATGGAGCAATCTGAGAGATCAAGTGTTTCTTGTTAGCTATTTTGTTTCCGCAGTATTAGCATGTAGATGGCTCTGAACCCCAACATACACTACCCGGTGGTAGTGATCAAAACACAGGTCGTCCCTTACGTGCAATAACAAAAGCTTTCAAGATTTTTATAATTTTGGATGTGATTACTGGAAATCCAGCAACACACTCAAATGGAGAATATGCAAGATCTAAGACATAATAAACACTAGAGCTTAAACTTATTTATTAATCTCAAGCGAAATACAAGTTACACTCGTGGGTTACAAGGAAACCCTAATCCCTTCTCCCATCCTATGAATCACAAGGAAACTCTAACTCTCTCTCTCTCTCCTATGCTAGACCTTTCCCTCTCCAAAAGATCTCTCCGTTTACATTGTCCAAAGGTCTCTATTTATAGGCCTAAGCAACATTAGTGGCATACAACTCATATCATCTCGCCGAGGTTACTTTATGCTTCGCCCCGAGCATATTCCATAAAGTTTTTCCCCACCTTTCGCTGACTTCACGTGGTCTTGTCGGGACACCTGTCCTTTTTCTTGAGCCCTACTGTTCCTACTTCGCGGTTTATCTTCTTCGCCAAGTAATCTTTTTGTGGCTTCGCCTTTGTTCCTCTTGATGGTCCTTCTACTTTATTCGGGGTGGGGAGTTATCTCGTGCTTGGGATTTGTATTTCTCCTTCTGATGTTGACTGATTTGACAAGTCACTGACACATATCTTTGATTAGGATTTCCTTACCTTACTTAGTATGACACGTGGCAATCATATTTCGTGTACCTACATTGGATGCTGTTTCACTCTTTTCTTCATGCATTTCGGTTTTGATGTTCTTCGCTATATTAACATCACGCTATGCAGAAATTGACTTCCTGACATCTATGCCTAAGAAAATGATACTTGGTCTCTCCACTCTCTTTATATCTATAGCAACCATGATGGCAACTTTTGCGGCAACTCTGGTTATTGTTCTTCGTGGAGAAGCTTCTTGGGTTTACATTCCTGTGTCCGTCTTAGCTAGCATCCCCGTGCTCTTATTCGGTCTGTTGCAATTGCCACTATTTATTAACATTCTCACATCTACCTACGGTCGTGGTATTTTCCATAAGAAGAGAGTTGTTTTAGCCCCGCTTACTGGTATCAGTTATGGTTGATGATATGACGGAGCTAGACTTTGGTATTTGTTTGATCTCGTTTACTGTAACAAAATTTCGTATCTTGAATATTTTTATTTTTCGCTCAGTTTGATGTTTGAAAGTTGAAAATCTTCTTGTTTAGATGTCATAACAAAAATTGAGTGAGCTATGATCTAGTTAGTCATTAGTTTTCATGAAGAATCTTAGGATTCGATCAACCATGACTTTTACATTTTATTAGAAATCAACAACTGGTGATGTTGAATTTATCGTGTAACATAAGTCACTACTGCTCAATAAAACAGGATGAAAACAATTAAAACAGAAACCAAAGGAAACATCCTCATACTGGGCTAAACTCGTTGCTGATCACTGGAGTAGTATCTCCCCAAGGCTAGTTGCCAATGACTGAGTGGTTGATGGGGAGACTCCCCTAGTCCCACCCAAATACCATTTCTGAATCATTTCGATTACATTTCCGTTCTCAACTTTTATCTTCAGATCTTTCTGTCCTTCTATTTCCAGCCCAATCTGCGCAAAACAATTAAGCAAAGGTCACGATGAAACTTAGTAGTAAATCTATGAAAACTATTTAGTAGTAAATCAAACTGATAATAACCTCGGCAACGGCAGGTGTGGTAGCTGAGAAATGGAAGGTAATAACAGAATGCTGCTTCAAGTATTTAGACTGAAAGAACTCAATAACTTTGTCAAGGGACTCTTCTTCTTCGTCTTCGTACTTATCAGCGGCTGCTAATTCGTCCCTCACCCAACTCTCTAGCTGCAACATGTATTGTGATCCTTTTATCTCTTTAATCACCACTACTCTCACATACTTCTCCACCGATGCTGCAAAATCACATACGAAAATTTGTCATTAGCATTTCACCTAAACAACATATTACGGGTAATATATCAAAGAGGTGTGGACTCAGTTACCCGAAACCACAGCAGCGAAAAATTCATCATCTTGGGACAATTCAGCTCCGGTTTTGCCTTTCCATTGCTGCAAATGGCTAGCAATTTCTGGTTCCAAGTAAACTCCAATTGCTGTGAATTTGATCTGGAGAAAATGTATCTCCATGTCCGTAATTCCTATCAAACATATAGTTGGACGCATAAGAAAAAAAGTACAGCCCATCGAGCTTTACAAATTTCAACGTCTAGGCACAAATTGAAACTGTCACTTCTCAAAAAAAAAATTCTCTAAAAATGTTAGAGAAATTTTACAGGAGATCGACAAACTGTGAACAAGAAGCGATGGAGCATACCTTGTCCCAACAGAGGCAATTGTTTTTCAGTAGTCACAGTGGTGATGTTTTGCGGGAAAGGAATGTCATCCACGAGCACCGTCTTAGTAGCAGACTCAACGTCCTTCGTTTCACCCACTGATCATCCCAAAATTCAAACACAAAAAGAAAAACCCAAAATAATTAAATCATTTGAAGCGTATTCTCAAGAATCATTGAACAGATAAAACTATACAAACGAAAAGACAAACTAAGCGATTTGCTGATGAAACTTACTAGTTCTTAGAGTGGTATGACTAGCTAGGGAACTGTTGCTTAACAGTAGAAGAAGTATCAGAGCTCTAGCTAGAAGAAATGAATATGGATGGTAAACAAGAAGAGAAGGAAGTGACTAAATGTACTCGGTTGTTATATAAGTTTTGAGTGTATGGTGGTGTTGTTTGGTGGCTTGGGTGGTGCTCCTACTAACCCTTCAATTCACCTACCATCCCATTATTTTTGGCTTACTTACCCGTACCACCAGCATCTTCTGGTGCACAATTAAGAAGTCGGTTGGGGGTATATTTTGTTTGTACACAACCTTCCTAATCTTCCTTTTTTGCCTCTCAGCTCAGATAAATGATACCACCATGATCCCAAATTTCCTACTAGAGAACATTTCTCTCCTATTCTTTTCTATTTTTAATATTCTTTTCTGGATTTTTTTTATTTTATCCAACACTGGATTTTCTTGCATTTCTCTAAATTTAAGCGAAATGCATAATGCGTTTCTAACTAGAGAAAACAGCCAATCTCTTCCAAAGTCTGAGGAAGCTCCCTTCATGCATGAGCCCATAACACCTGATTTTACTGACAAGTGGAAACTACCAAGGGTGGGCATCTTTGTCATTTTCAATTGCATTGCCATAGACATCAGAAAAAATATCTTCGAGAGTTGAAGTCTTTGTCTACCCCCGTATGGTACTGAATTCAACAGTACTGACGTGTCTACATTAATCACCATTCCTTTGAACCTACTTACCTTCTCGTCTACAGATGATCTGATGCTACCTAACTCGTGTTACAGTTATCTAGTTGGCCACGCCATGAAGTACTGTGATCGTAGGTCCCACCTACACTACCGGTCTACAACTTGCCAAACCCGATGGTAATTCTTAATCAATGTAGAAATATTCGCAAAGCTGCTGCCGGTAAAAGAGTTAAAGAGTCAAAGAGTTGTACATGAAATTTTTTGGTATTTCTAAGAAAAATCATGTGAGATTAACTCTAGCAGATGTAATGGTACATCCGAGTTAAAAAAAAATGACATAAATTTTATTTTAAAAAAATTAAGATTTTTTCTATATTTTCTATTTGATTTTTGAGCTTAACTTGTTGCTTCGCTACCAATCAAAGCTGCGTAGAAAGTTTGATTCTAACTGATTATTAAATAATTTTAAATAAATTTTAAATTACATGAAAAGAACCAAATCAGTATCGTTATAAGACTGGCCGGTAAATTAGATTTCAGATGCTCAAAAATATATATCATAATAAGAGTTATGCGAGGATAAAATACCCGATCGCCACGTGTCATCATCTTAAGAGATGATCTCATGATGAGACGATAAGAGAGAAGCACCAAATCATACCGCATAAAGTGGTTCGTCTGAATCAAGACGCCTGCTACAACGTCACATGAATGACGCGTGTAAGGAGTGGTCTAATCTGCTCAGACGGTCAAGTCTAAAAAGAAGGACCGCATTTAATGAAGGATCAGAAGATGCGCAAGCGAGTCTATAACACCCTAGAGAGTTCGGACGACCTATACTATAGCCCGAAGATGATACAGCACGAAGTTACTCGGAAGGGTCGCACGATGGTGCACAAGGCGAGATGTATCGGAGAGGAACCCAGCATACCATCACGAGGGATAGTATAGAAGATCGCCCGAAATCCCTTGGAAAAAGACGACAAACTCCGTGTACTCGGCGAGGCCACACCTTCACGAGTTTTATTTATCTATAAATACCAGTCCATGTAACAGGAGATGGACAACTTATGTAATCCCAGATGGTCTTTCTACAGAGAATTCCTGAGGAAGATCCAGATAGAGAGGGAGTGAGAAATCTAAGAGATATTTATAACTCCTTCAAGGGTAAGACCTATAATCATAATAAAGAACACATCTTCTTCCCGTGGACGTAGGTCTTCATGGCCGAACCACGTTACATACTTGTGTTAATAATTGGAGTCTTGTTTTTGAATAATTTTTTTCTTTCTTTAAACTATCTCTCGTAGTTCTTTGTACATTCTTTTCATCTTAATATAATTCCCTCTTCTGATAAAAAAAAAACGTTACTTACTTGTGTCAATCTTTACTTTCTTGCCATTTACTTCTTGTTTGTGAATGAATCTAGCTTGTTAGTAGTTTTTTAGTCTTTAGATCTTCTTGGGTGTAGTCATCAGAAAAGATGCTACTACATTTTGGCGATAGAAATGGGGAGGTATGAAGATATAATCTACGTCCCTAAAACAGCTCTATATTGTTTTCATGATTTCATTAAGAAAAGGTGGATTTCATACCATTGTGTAAAGTTCTGCTAAGATGCACGAGTAGATCTCGGACTCATACACGATCTACAAAGATCAGTGAAGTTCTGATGACCCTCGAAATCAGCAGATATACACTCTTTTCTCTTTGTTTCGTTAAAAATTTTCATTTTTTAAGATTTCTTATATCTTCCTAAAGATACTCAAGAGAGTTGAAGATCAGAGGGAAAAAGAAGTCACAAGCACTTCAAAATACCACTCAAGCGATCTCCTTCATGAAAGAGTTGGGAAAGATTTTTAGTCACTAAGCTTCATAAGTGAAAACATCACCTTATGAAAGTTGAAAAGACAATCTTTACTTGATTTTCAAAAAAAAAAAACTCAAAATAATCCTAGATCTTCTTCTTAGAAACTCAAATCTAAGTCAAGGGGAGAGATTAATGAGTAAATAATCAGTTTTCAAAGCTAAAAACTTGCTGAAAACCAAGAGTTCAAAAGACACAGAGATATTTTCCATAAATGAAAGATACTCTGAGGTCATCATGACCTCATCTCCCGAAGTACGATAAGGTGACGTGTAGAGAGGGGTATTTCTCCCAAGAAGAGACAAGAACGATACCCTTGACCCACCACTTTACTCTATGGAAAGGGAGAATGTTTTGACATTTTCACATGTCTTTCATAATTTTATGATAAAAGTCTTTCTATACTAAAAATGTTCAGCCTGAACTATGGCTTAGTAAATGCACGTGACCTGCAAACTTAGGGTCCCCCCTTACTGGTAGAAAAGACAAATTAAAAATAATTGCATATGTTGCAGGGAAGGCCATGGTGACGAGACAATCCACTCGAACGAACCCTGGTGATACTGGTGGATCCCCACCCGAAGGTCTAGACGACATGGAGTTAGGCGATCCAATGCACAACCGTGCGGTCCCAAGAGAAGGACAAGCCCATGAGCAATATAGAGAAGGTCTAACTGATAACTCTATCTCTGACCAAGAAGGAAACCCCTTCGAATGTCAAGATGACATTAATATAACTCAACCATGAGGGTTGAATGATTTGCCAAGGCAAATACCAATCCGAGAGTTATAGAAGGAAAATCCTTCTGACTTCGGAGACACCACGACGATTCTTGCCACCATCCTGAGGGCACAAAATGCCCAGGATGAGAGAGTGGCTAAACTAGAAAGGAGAAACAAGAAGCTAGAATGGAGGGGCCGAACTATGTTATTTTGCCTACTATGTTGAGTTTCAATTTAACCGAACTTGTCACACTATGTTCGGTTTGTTCGCAAAAAATCTTAACAAACCGAACTCTTCACTAATTGCATAATGTGGAGTTCGGTTAGATATGTTGTTGGGTTAAAGTTTGCGAACCAACCGAACATTACTCTGTAAATCCTATAAACAAAGTTCGGTAACATGTCTGTTAACCGAACGACTAAAAACCTCCATTAAAGAGCGAGTTCGGTAACCTGCGTGTTTGGAAAAAGTAACCGAACTACACTTTCAGATGAGTTCGGTAACCTGTTCTTCACATAAGGTAACCGAACAAGCCCAAATCTACTCTAAAAATTTACAGTTTTTTGAAAATTTGAGCAATTCACCCACATTACTAGTTTGAACCATACCTGGGTACCCAAATACTTCCTCCGTTGTGGTGGTAAAATCCATCGTTTTTCATGTTTTTCCTTCTTCATCTTCTCTAACTTTGCTCTCTCAATAATTCTACTTCTTTTAGAAAAAACCATCTGATTTTTTGATCTCACTAATTATCTTTAACTTAATCATTTTACTAATCATTACACTAACTATTATTAACACTAACTAATCATTATCTAAAATTAATCAGGAGGGTAATTTAGGCATTAATATAAAGGTTTTACCTATTTCCTAACCCAATTTTTCCTAGTTTCCATCCACATTAATTCCTATCCCTAGTTTTCCTAAGTACCATCCAAATAAATTTTAGAATATCCTAAATCCCAACCTCTTTTGTTTTTGACTTTGTTTCATACGTATTTTCTATCCACCCACAACTAAAAACCCTAAGATCAAAACAAAAACCCTACTCTTTGTTTCCACCACCGTCTTCTTCCCAACAGATCCACCTTCTTCTTCCCCACTGGCCATCACGCCGATTTTTTTTTTAATCTAATTATTCAAACCTACTACCGTATTTTGATGAACGTGTGATTGTGTAACGAAAGTGCTGTTCAAAGTCTATTTTAATGTAGTTGTCATAATCGACGGCCATTAACACTTGTCTAAGCATCCCAAAACTGAAACATACTATATAAATTGTATTGGTTTATTTCCCTACGTTTTTGTTCCTACTGTGAATAACAGAATAAGTAAACCGAATTTAGGTTACTGTTTATGAAAATATGTACAAACAGAGAACGTGTTTTAAATTGTCCATTACCATGGAGATTAACTTTCCATACAAGATAGTGGTATATGCTAGCTAGTATAAGTTTGGACTGGAGGTGATGATGTATGATCATTTACCTAGCTACTTTTATTGCATTAGAAGATTTTGATTGTATTAAAATGAACCAGTTTGTACATAGAAAAGACTAAACTTTATAATAACAGGAAGAACTAGTCGTTCATAGATGAAAGTATGAAACGATTATGTCTGAACTCGATCTTCCATATTTAGTCTACGTCGAGATTCTACGTCGACATTTTTAATTGCCAATTGATTCTTCTACGTCTCTAAGAATTCAATAATAAAAGATGGAGAATAGGCGTATCATAATAATTAAAATCTAATTTAGGGTTTAATTTTTAGGGTTATTGAAAATAAGAGGTTAATAAAGAAGAACAGTAGTAAAAGGAACAACAACAAACGGAATAATACTCATAGTTAGAATTAATTTGACTTTTATAGGTGGTACGTAGGAAAAATCAAAAGTGAAAATTAGATTAACTTTGGAAATTGTGAAGAGGATAGGAAGTAGGAAAAATGGGGATGGGAAGTAGGAAATAATACTCTAGATAAGACGTGACCTACATTTACTTCTAATGTCTCACCCAAAATAAAATCATGATCCCCACAAAAAAACCATGGTCCCCAGTAAACTGTTCGAAAAATAGATCCATACCTAAACAGCTCTTTTGTCTTCATAAAAAAAACTCCTGAATGGAGTTCGACTTTCGTGGGCCTCCCTTAAAGGTCTAAGCCCAAAATAAATATTTCTCTCTTTTCATTTAATTTGCTTTGTACTTTGACGCCTTTCCGGCTTGGCAGCAAGATACAACCTTACTTCGCCCTCTATATCAGCGACAAACCTGTACGATCTTCTTTTTTTTACCGGAATTTGCAACAGGCCAGCCACTCTGACAGGGTACTTGCTCCTACCTACGCAGTTTGCTAATTGTTTCAAATCCGTTTACTTTTCCTGCCAAGGCTGCAGAGACCAAGTCAGGCATTGAACATTCCAGCAGAGTATTTCAACTCCAAACTATAGATTGCCACGATTTATAAAGAGGATACCGTGAAGTGGGGTACGTACCGTTTAGATTGCGCGTAATTTATCGAGATCCAAGCCTGTACAGCCCATTGGCCTTTAATAATTTCATGGTCTGGGCCCAAATAAATTGTCGTCGCTTCTCAATTTTTTCTCTAGAAGTAGAAGAAATATTGGATCAGCAGCATTCAGATCTACTTCGATCATTTGGTTTGGGACACCGTGAAGTGGCAAGCAAACCTGTACTAGAGCATGTAAGGAGTACTTCAAATTTGGTCGTAATGAAGTTTATCTGAGTTATTACTTTTTCACTCTCTATTGATTTGCGAGTTGCACTCGACTGATAAAGATGATATACAATAGTTTTTCTGGTCATTTCAATTTTATAGTTCAGGTTTATATACAGAAGTTTTCAGTTCACCTGAAACATCTACAGATCCGTGTGTCGATTAGGAGCAAGGACTAGAGTTTGATGTAGAAATTTGAATGTCAGCACTGCTACATGGATTAATGCTTTATCTAAACTCATTTTAATTATTTATGAAGTACTAAATAACATTCATGGTTAGGGAATGCAAAGAAAGCTTCAACTATATATACCATTTCCACTGCTTTGATTCCCGTTCTCAACTAGGGTGCACATATCCTACCCTTACCCGCCACCTTGTCCTATCCGTCAGAATTTTTACCCGTATCCTATCTTACCGCCATTGACGGGTAGGGTGACGGGTAAACATTATTTTATCCGCCGTCAAATGGGTAGGGTGACGGATACAACCCGAAATTATCCTATCCTACCCGCTTACCCGCCTCATATATGTAAAAGACCAAATAATCCCTGTCCTTTCTTTTATCCCGTGCCCATTGATCCGTTATTTTAAAACAAACAAGGGGTAAAATGTTAACTCCATGTCTTTTATCAAATTGATCTAATCTAATACAGAAAATTAACATTTCTCTTTTTCTTCCACATCGTTTTCTCCTTCAACCATTTCTTCAATAGAATCTCAGATTCTCAGATAAATCTTTGAAGTACCCGCAATCAGCCATGGCTTTGAGATTAATAGCTAGGGTTTTAGGATGATTATTGTGAAGCCATAACGCAGAAGCATAAAACCCTTCTTTATCTGATTTACCACTACCTCTCACACCTCTCAAGTTACATATCAAATTAAAAGCTGTTAACGGATCTCGTTTAGAACCCTTTAATCGGTTGATTCAAGGTAAGATCTAACTTCAAAATTGATTTTTTCATTATTTATTTTTTTTGTTAAATTGATTGAAAAAATCATAGGGTTTTACGATTTCATGCATGTTGCAGGATACGATATTAGGTAATCTTAATTGATTAGGACAGTTCCAATATATGATTGATTAGACGTAGTTCCAATCATAGCTAATCTTAATTGAGCTTATTGATGTACATTGTTTGATATGAATTTGTTGCAGAATACGAGGAATTTGAGTGTGCAAAGCTAATGAAGGGTTTAATAAGTGGTTTTTCCTCCTCCTCCTCCTCCTCAATTAATTCCTGATTTGAAATCCAAACTAATTTTCAGGTGAAAATTCACTAAACCCAGATTTCCTTTTCCATCTTTTTACCCAAATACTAGGAGGGTTTTATGTAGTTGAAGTAATTATTTATGTGGGGTTGCTCATTTTGTTGTTAGGAAGTTAAGCTACTTAGATTGAAAGAAAATTTACATATTTGTAGTTGGAATCAGTCAGTGTGTTTGTAGGCAGCCTAACAAGTACACGTATTTTCTTGGATTGTTTCTTGAGTCAATGCCAACTGTGTGGAGAATTAGCTAATGACTTAGTTTTGCTTCATCATACAGCCAAAACTCTTCATTCTGTCACCTGAATGTTCTTTATGTGTAATACCCCGATTTCGGCAGTGGTTCGCCGATGGAATGGAATATTGGTAATGGTTTGTCCTTTCCTAACATCGAGGCCTTTTCAGCACAATTGGCTCCAGAGTTGGCAAAAAACTTTGCAGTTAAGCGTGCTCGGGCAAGAGCAATCTTGGGATGGGTGACCTACCGGGAAGTTTCTGTTGGATGACCGCAGCGATGCCCGTTGAAAACCCGACACTGTCGGATAACCACAGTGGCTAAGTGGGGACAGTATCGGTGGAGGGACGGGTCATTACAAATGGTACCAGAGCCGAAGATGGGTCTCCTGCCGAGGGTGGAAGGTACGCTGGATGAGGTTGGTCCAGGTGCTTCTCATGAGGGGTAGGGAACATCGGAGATCTGGTCTTGTATATATATTCCGGAGCCGAGGACGGCTCCAATTTAAGGTGGTGGTATTGTAATACCCCGATTTCGGTAGTGGTTCGCCGATGGAGTGGAATATAGGTAATGGTTTGTCCTTTCCTAACACCGAGGCCTTTTCAGCACAATTGGCTCCAGAGTTGGCAGAAAACTCTGCAGCTACGCGTGCTCGGGCGGGAGCAATCCTGGGATGGGTGACCTCCCGGGAAGTTTCTGCTAGATGACCGCAGTGATGCCCGTTGAAAACCCCACACTGCCGGATAACCACAGTGGCTAAGTGGGGACAGTATCAGTGGAGGGACG
Source organism: Papaver somniferum (assembly GCF_003573695.1). Classification (NCBI taxonomy): domain Eukaryota; kingdom Viridiplantae; phylum Streptophyta; class Magnoliopsida; order Ranunculales; family Papaveraceae; genus Papaver; species Papaver somniferum. The sequence goes on along the minus strand of NC_039362.1, from coordinate 172,949,649 downwards.
GGTCATTACATTATGATAGAGTTATGGCTTCTCATATTAATGGTACTCTTGTTCCTGAACTTAAAGAAGTTGTTGCTATTTGGCTCTAGTCTAGAGGTTTTATTACAGTCCTGCTGCTGAGAAAAAGAAAGTAAATTATTAGTAGACAGCTAGTGCATCAAAGATTAACAAAATGAAAGAAAGGAGGAGATGGTTTAGTGTTTCTTTCTCCACCATTTTGGATACTTTATTTAGCTTAGTGTTGGTTCTTCTTTAAAGTTCTAATTATTGTAGGGGTTCTGAGTCTGCTGGGGTTGTGGGATGTTTTTATCTTTTGATATTTGCAACAGAGATATGTAATTTGCTATCTATCCATATACTGTGTATACAAAATTAACGGAAAAAAAAAATCATCTTTGTTTCTTGTTATTTTCTTCTTTACAATTTGTATCTGTCTCATTATGAGAGGTGATGCTGCTTAATTAGTTATGTGTAGAAACAAAGTACCTGTTTTTGTTTACGCCTAGCTGATGACATACGTAGAATTGAAAAATCACCTAGCTGATGACATAGCCAAGTAAGGCAGGGGGCCAGGTGTATCCTCTCTCTGATTTTATACATTCATGTGTATGAATGTCATTGTCTCTGAACAGATGTCATTGTCTGATCTGAAGTTCAGATTCTGAACTAAGATTTTTGAGTTGCATGATATCTAACACTTAGGTATAGCTGTGTTAAACTTCCTTCCATACTGCAAATTGCACCTGAACCCTAAGTACATCTTCTGAATTCCTAAGCAGAAACTGATTTCATCTTAATCCAGTCAATAGTCTCTCAAATATTGTACGGGCGCAGCCTCCCACTGCAACATATCTTCATCATTTCAATGAAGCCATCTTCACTGAATTCCTAACCATAAAAGTACATCTTCTGAATTCATAAGTTTTTTCAGTTCTATGTATGTCATATGTTTTTGATGTTTGGGTAGCTCTTAGATATGCAAAATAGTTAGAGTTCAATCAAGTTCTTATTATTTGAATTATATGATTTCATGTAATGGTATTTCGATTACTGACCTATATGTATGGACTTAATTATGTATCTTAGAGACTTAATTAGAATTGGATGGGATATGCGAAGTGACAATAATGACAAAGTAGATAACTGGGAAGAAGGAGGAGGTGGAATAAGATGATCACGCCTTTTTCGCCCCTTAGTTGACTCAAGAATAGGCTGCTTAACGAGGAGAGTGTCATCCGGCAAAGAATAGAAGGTTAGAATTTAAGGATATCACGAGAGGAAAATAATAGGCGAGGTAGATACCTGTTTGGGAGTTAAAGACTCGATAGTAACAACCTTTCCCTTGGACGTCTTGAGAAGACCAGCGGCAGGCATCACGAACTGAAAGAAAAGGGGAACATAAGAACAAATCGGGCCCCGAAACGAGATAAATCATAAGGAAGAAAGTCATATCTCGGCTGGTACAGACCACCGAAATTTCCAAGGATCGCAATCAGCGAGATAGAAATGTTTAGGAAGAAGGCCTTGGCGAGGAGCCCCCTTTTCGTCAAAACCCCAAACAAAATGGCCACTAACCACCAGAGGAAACATCGCCCAATCATCATCACAAGAGAGGAGAAATTGGGAATCCACATCTAACAAGAGAGCTTTGGTCGGAGCCACAACAGCATTTCGAACAAGATCAATGTCCCATTCCTGGTACTCTCTCATGCTGGTGAATTTAGCTGAGTAGTTGGCCACGAAAGAGTCCACATTGAAGTCGCGAGAATCGAATTCTTCTGTTGCTGATGGAACTTGCGAAGTACCATTACCTGAGCGAACCCAAAACTCGTTGGAGATGCGAATTGCATTAGTAGAGAGTTGAAAAATTCCACACTGCATCTTACTCAGAATCTCAAGAAAGATGGGGTTAGAAGGGTCGTAAAGCGGGAAAGATAATCCAGCCCTCAATTGGCCCACAGTAACGATCATCTTGTCGGTCGCCCAAGTATCCGACTGAATCCATCTGTAATTCAGTTCCATGTCCTAAGTAGCAGCAACAGATGGACTCACAGAAGAATCAACAGCAGGAGTTAGGGTTAAACCCATCTTTTGAAAATCCGCTTGGAATTCCTCAAAGGATTTGAGTGATACAGTTGTGGAAACCTTCTTGGGATCCATGGTAACAAAAAGAGAGTAGAAGGTCGAGAAGGGTAGCAACAATGGCAGAAGATGAAGAAAGTGCAAAAAACAGATAAACACAAAGCGAAGGGAGGAAGAAGAGGAAAAGAAACCCCAAACCTAAGTCCAGTTGGATATAAATAGCGTAGAGAAGATGACTGGCTCAGCGGGTTGACGACACGTTCGAGGTATATTAACCGGCAATAGGCGGTTACCCAGAGAACGTGGTCACGTGGAGGCAGGAAAGTGGAGAACGTGGCGGCAAGGGAATCCAAAGCGGTTCTTATTCCATTCTCGAACGGATCGAATAGAATAAGAAAAGGAAAAATGTGGGTACACGAAATAGGTTCGCCACGTGTCGGACATAAAAGGAAGAAGTATGGCTAGAGAATCTCATTTACAGATTCCAATCAGGGACTTGTCAATTCAAATGTCAGAATTACCTCGTCACCGATCAATCCCGCGAAGTACAAAGGGGATGCGAAGAGACTTACACGAAGAATCTAAGTTACGAAAGACCAAGTTAGAGTACCCAACAGGATATCAACGACGAAATAGAAAGGGAGAAGTACAATAACTTGGAAAAAGGATAACCTGCGAAGTAAATATATTGGGGAGTAAGAAAAGAGACAGGTGTCCCGACAAACCCATGTGAATATAGTGAAAGAAGGGGAAAAACTTTATGGAAAATGGCCTGGGCGAAGTATAAAGCACCCCCGAAAGAACTTGGCGAAGTAAAATGAGTTGTACCCCATTAGGATTGATTGGCCTATAAATAGAGGTCCTTGAGCAAGGCAAAGGGGATCGGATTTTGGAGAGAGAAGAGAGCTTAGCTTAGAGAGGGAGATTAGGGTTTCCTTGTGTTCAAGAACTTGTATTTCGTTTCCTTAGAATTCATCAATAAAGATTTTTTAGTTTATATTACTTAAACATGTCTTAGACTTTGGTTATATTCCTTTTGGGTGTGCTACTGGATTTTCAGTAGTTACAGTCGTAGCCGTTTGTTGGATGTAGACAATATTCACACATCGTGTACATTGTTGAACCACGTTAAATTTGTGAGTACTTTACTTCTTGTTGCTTTGTTTATGGCTTGCATATATGTGGTTCTCTTTCTCTTCTTCTTATCCTAGATCGTAGTGAGGTTCATGGAGCAATCTGAGAGATCAAGTGTTTCTTGTTAGCTATTTTGTTTCCGCAGTATTAGCATGTAGATGGCTCTGAACCCCAACATACACTACCCTGGTAGTGATCAAAACACAGGTCGTCCCTTACGTGCAATAACAAAAGCTTTCAAGATTTTTATAATTTTGGATGTGATTACTGGAAATCCAGCAACACACTCAAATGGAGAATATGCAAGATCTAAGACATAATAAACACTAGAGCTTAAACTTATTTATTAATCTCAAGCGAAATACAAGTTACACTCGTGGGTTACAAGGAAACCCTAATCCCTTCTCCCATCCTATGAATCACAAGGAAACTCTAACTCTCTCTCTCTCTCTCCTATGCTAGACCTTTCCCTCTCCAAAAGATCTCTCCGTTTACATTGTCCAAAGGTCTCTATTTATAGGCCTAAGCAACATTAGTGGCATACAACTCATATCATCTCGCCGAGGTTACTTTATGCTTCGCCCCGAGCATATTCCATAAAGTTTTTCCCCACCTTTCGCTGACTTCACGTGGTCTTGTCGGGACACCTGTCCTTTTTCTTGAGCCCTACTGTTCCTACTTCGCGGTTTATCTTCTTCGCCAAGTAATCTTTTTGTGGCTTCGCCTTTGTTCCTCTTGATGGTCCTTCTACTTTATTCGGGGTGGGGAGTTATCTCGTGCTTGGGATTTGTATTTCTCCTTCTGATGTTGACTGATTTGACAAGTCACTGACACATATCTTTGATTAGGATTTCCTTACCTTACTTAGTATGACACGTGGCAATCATATTTCGTGTACCTACATTGGATGCTGTTTCACTCTTTTCTTCATGCATTTCGGTTTTGATGTTCTTCGCTATATTAACATCACGCTATGCAGAAATTGACTTCCTGACATCTATGCCTAAGAAAATGATACTTGGTCTCTCCACTCTCTTTATATCTATAGCAACCATGATGGCAACTTTTGCGGCAACTCTGGTTATTGTTCTTCGTGGAGAAGCTTCTTGGGTTTACATTCCTGTGTCCGTCTTAGCTAGCATCCCCGTGCTCTTATTCGGTCTGTTGCAATTGCCACTATTTATTAACATTCTCACATCTACCTACGGTCGTGGTATTTTCCATAAGAAGAGAGTTGTTTTAGCCCCGCTTACTGGTATCAGTTATGGTTGATGATATGACGGAGCTAGACTTTGGTATTTGTTTGATCTCGTTTACTGTAACAAAATTTCGTATCTTGAATATTTTTATTTTTCGCTCAGTTTGATGTTTGAAAGTTGAAAATCTTCTTGTTTAGATGTCATAACAAAAATTGAGTGAGCTATGATCTAGTTAGTCATTAGTTTTCATGAAGAATCTTAGGATTCGATCAACCATGACTTTTACATTTTATTAGAAATCAACAACTGGTGATGTTGAATTTATCGTGTAACATAAGTCACTACTGCTCAATAAAACAGGATGAAAACAATTAAAACAGAAACCAAAGGAAACATCCTCATACTGGGCTAAACTCGTTGCTGATCACTGGAGTAGTATCTCCCCAAGGCTAGTTGCCAATGACTGAGTGGTTGATGGGGAGACTCCCCTAGTCCCACCCAAATACCATTTCTGAATCATTTCGATTACATTTCCGTTCTCAACTTTTATCTTCAGATCTTTCTGTCCTTCTATTTCCAGCCCAATCTGCGCAAAACAATTAAGCAAAGGTCACGATGAAACTTAGTAGTAAATCTATGAAAACTATTTAGTAGTAAATCAAACTGATAATAACCTCGGCAACGGCAGGTGTGGTAGCTGAGAAATGGAAGGTAATAACAGAATGCTGCTTCAAGTATTTAGACTGAAAGAACTCAATAACTTTGTCAAGGGACTCTTCTTCTTCGTCTTCGTACTTATCAGCGGCTGCTAATTCGTCCCTCACCCAACTCTCTAGCTGCAACATGTATTGTGATCCTTTTATCTCTTTAATCACCACTACTCTCACATACTTCTCCACCGATGCTGCAAAATCACATACGAAAATTTGTCATTAGCATTTCACCTAAACAACATATTACGGGTAATATATCAAAGAGGTGTGGACTCAGTTACCCGAAACCACAGCAGCGAAAAATTCATCATCTTGGGACAATTCAGCTCCGGTTTTGCCTTTCCATTGCTGCAAATGGCTAGCAATTTCTGGTTCCAAGTAAACTCCAATTGCTGTGAATTTGATCTGGAGAAAATGTATCTCCATGTCCGTAATTCCTATCAAACATATAGTTGGACGCATAAGAAAAAAAGTACAGCCCATCGAGCTTTACAAATTTCAACGTCTAGGCACAAATTGAAACTGTCACTTCTCAAAAAAAAAATTCTCTAAAAATGTTAGAGAAATTTTACAGGAGATCGACAAACTGTGAACAAGAAGCGATGGAGCATACCTTGTCCCAACAGAGGCAATTGTTTTTCAGTAGTCACAGTGGTGATGTTTTGCGGGAAAGGAATGTCATCCACGAGCACCGTCTTAGTAGCAGACTCAACGTCCTTCGTTTCACCCACTGATCATCCCAAAATTCAAACACAAAAAGAAAAACCCAAAATAATTAAATCATTTGAAGCGTATTCTCAAGAATCATTGAACAGATAAAACTATACAAACGAAAAGACAAACTAAGCGATTTGCTGATGAAACTTACTAGTTCTTAGAGTGGTATGACTAGCTAGGGAACTGTTGCTTAACAGTAGAAGAAGTATCAGAGCTCTAGCTAGAAGAAATGAATATGGATGGTAAACAAGAAGAGAAGGAAGTGACTAAATGTACTCGGTTGTTATATAAGTTTTGAGTGTATGGTGGTGTTGTTTGGTGGCTTGGGTGGTGCTCCTACTAACCCTTCAATTCACCTACCATCCCATTATTTTTGGCTTACTTACCCGTACCACCAGCATCTTCTGGTGCACAATTAAGAAGTCGGTTGGGGGTATATTTTGTTTGTACACAACCTTCCTAATCTTCCTTTTTTGCCTCTCAGCTCAGATAAATGATACCACCATGATCCCAAATTTCCTACTAGAGAACATTTCTCTCCTATTCTTTTCTATTTTTAATATTCTTTTCTGGATTTTTTTTATTTTATCCAACACTGGATTTTCTTGCATTTCTCTAAATTTAAGCGAAATGCATAATGCGTTTCTAACTAGAGAAAACAGCCAATCTCTTCCAAAGTCTGAGGAAGCTCCCTTCATGCATGAGCCCATAACACCTGATTTTACTGACAAGTGGAAACTACCAAGGGTGGGCATCTTTGTCATTTTCAATTGCATTGCCATAGACATCAGAAAAAATATCTTCGAGAGTTGAAGTCTTTGTCTACCCCCGTATGGTACTGAATTCAACAGTACTGACGTGTCTACATTAATCACCATTCCTTTGAACCTACTTACCTTCTCGTCTACAGATGATCTGATGCTACCTAACTCGTGTTACAGTTATCTAGTTGGCCACGCCATGAAGTACTGTGATCGTAGGTCCCACCTACACTACCGGTCTACAACTTGCCAAACCCGATGGTAATTCTTAATCAATGTAGAAATATTCGCAAAGCTGCTGCCGGTAAAAGAGTTAAAGAGTCAAAGAGTTGTACATGAAATTTTTTGGTATTTCTAAGAAAAATCATGTGAGATTAACTCTAGCAGATGTAATGGTACATCCGAGTTAAAAAAAATGACATAAATTTTATTTTAAAAAAATTAAGATTTTTTCTATATTTTCTATTTGATTTTTGAGCTTAACTTGTTGCTTCGCTACCAATCAAAGCTGCGTAGAAAGTTTGATTCTAACTGATTATTAAATAATTTTAAATAAATTTTAAATTACATGAAAAGAACCAAATCAGTATCGTTATAAGACTGGCCGGTAAATTAGATTTCAGATGCTCAAAAATATATCATAATAAGAGTTATGCGAGGATAAAATACCCGATCGCCACGTGTCATCATCTTAAGAGATGATCTCATGATGAGACGATAAGAGAGAAGCACCAAATCATACCGCATAAAGTGGTTCGTCTGAATCAAGACGCCTGCTACAACGTCACATGAATGACGCGTGTAAGGAGTGGTCTAATCTGCTCAGACGGTCAAGTCTAAAAAGAAGGACCGCATTTAATGAAGGATCAGAAGATGCGCAAGCGAGTCTATAACACCCTAGAGAGTTCGGACGACCTATACTATAGCCCGAAGATGATACAGCACGAAGTTACTCGGAAGGGTCGCACGATGGTGCACAAGGCGAGATGTATCGGAGAGGAACCCAGCATACCATCACGAGGGATAGTATAGAAGATCGCCCGAAATCCCTTGGAAAAAGACGACAAACTCCGTGTACTCGGCGAGGCCACACCTTCACGAGTTTTATTTATCTATAAATACCAGTCCATGTAACAGGAGATGGACAACTTATGTAATCCCAGATGGTCTTTCTACAGAGAATTCCTGAGGAAGATCCAGATAGAGAGTGAGAAATCTAAGAGATATTTATAACTCCTTCAAGGGTAAGACCTATAATCATAATAAAGAACACATCTTCTTCCCGTGGACGTAGGTCTTCATGGCCGAACCACGTTACATACTTGTGTTAATAATTGGAGTCTTGTTTTTGAATAATTTTTTTCTTTCTTTAAACTATCTCTCGTAGTTCTTTGTACATTCTTTTCATCTTAATATAATTCCCTCTTCTGATAAAAAAAAAAACGTTACTTACTTGTGTCAATCTTTACTTTCTTGCCATTTACTTCTTGTTTGTGAATGAATCTAGCTTGTTAGTAGTTTTTTAGTCTTTAGATCTTCTTGGGTGTAGTCATCAGAAAAGATGCTACTACATTTTGGCGATAGAAATGGGGAGGTATGAAGATATAATCTACGTCCCTAAAACAGCTCTATATTGTTTTCATGATTTCATTAAGAAAAGGTGGATTTCATACCATTGTGTAAAGTTCTGCTAAGATGCACGAGTAGATCTCGGACTCATACACGATCTACAAAGATCAGTGAAGTTCTGATGACCCTCGAAATCAGCAGATATACACTCTTTTCTCTTTGTTTCGTTAAAAATTTTCATTTTTTAAGATTTCTTATATCTTCCTAAAGATACTCAAGAGAGTTGAAGATCAGAGGGAAAAAGAAGTCACAAGCACTTCAAAATACCACTCAAGCGATCTCCTTCATGAAAGAGTTGGGAAAGATTTTTAGTCACTAAGCTTCATAAGTGAAAACATCACCTTATGAAAGTTGAAAAGACAATCTTTACTTGATTTTCAAAAAAAAAAAACTCAAAATAATCCTAGATCTTCTTCTTAGAAACTCAAATCTAAGTCAAGGGGAGAGATTAATGAGTAAATAATCAGTTTTCAAAGCTAAAAACTTGCTGAAAACCAAGAGTTCAAAAGACACAGAGATATTTTCCATAAATGAAAGATACTCTGAGGTCATCATGACCTCATCTCCCGAAGTACGATAAGGTGACGTGTAGAGAGGGGTATTTCTCCCAAGAAGAGACAAGAACGATACCCTTGACCCACCACTTTACTCTATGGAAAGGGAGAATGTTTTGACATTTTCACATGTCTTTCATAATTTTATGATAAAAGTCTTTCTATACTAAAATGTTCAGCCTGAACTATGGCTTAGTAAATGCACGTGACCTGCAAACTTAGGGTCCCCCCTTACTGGTAGAAAAGACAAATTAAAAATAATTGCATATGTTGCAGGGAAGGCCATGGTGACGAGACAATCCACTCGAACGAACCCTGGTGATACTGGTGGATCCCCACCCGAAGGTCTAGACGACATGGAGTTAGGCGATCCAATGCACAACCGTGCGGTCCCAAGAGAAGGACAAGCCCATGAGCAATATAGAGAAGGTCTAACTGATAACTCTATCTCTGACCAAGAAGGAAACCCCTTCGAATGTCAAGATGACATTAATATAACTCAACCATGAGGGTTGAATGATTTGCCAAGGCAAATACCAATCCGAGAGTTATAGAAGGAAAATCCTTCTGACTTCGGAGACACCGACGATTCTTGCCACCATCCTGAGGGCACAAAATGCCCAGGATGAGAGAGTGGCTAAACTAGAAAGGAGAAACAAGAAGCTAGAATGGAGGGGCCGAACTATGTTATTTTGCCTACTATGTTGAGTTTCAATTTAACCGAACTTGTCACACTATGTTCGGTTTGTTCGCAAAAAATCTTAACAAACCGAACTCTTCACTAATTGCATAATGTGGAGTTCGGTTAGATATGTTGTTGGGTTAAAGTTTGCGAACCAACCGAACATTACTCTGTAAATCCTATAAACAAAGTTCGGTAACATGTCTGTTAACCGAACGACTAAAAACCTCCATTAAAGAGCGAGTTCGGTAACCTGCGTGTTTGGAAAAAGTAACCGAACTACACTTTCAGATGAGTTCGGTAACCTGTTCTTCACATAAGGTAACCGAACAAGCCCAAATCTACTCTAAAAATTTACAGTTTTTTGAAAATTTTGAGCAATTCAACCAACATTATCTAAGTTTGAACCATACCTGGGTACCCAAATACTCTTCCTCCGGTTGTGGTTGGTAAAATCCATCGTTTTTCATGTTTTCCTTCTTCATCTTCTAACTTTGCTCTCTCAATAATTCTACTTCTTTTAGAAAAAACCATCTGATTTTTTGATCTCACTAATTATCTTTAACTTAATCATTTTACTAATCATTACACTAACTATTATTAACACTAACTAATCATTATCTAAAATTAATCAGGAGGGTAATTTAGGCATTAATATAAAGGTTTTACCTATTTCCTAACCCAATTTTTCCTAGTTTCCATCCACATTAATTCCTATCCCTAGTTTTCCTAAGTACCATCCAAATAAATTTTAGAATATCCTAAATCCCAACCTCTTTTGTTTTTGACTTTGTTTCATACGTATTTTCTATCCACCCACAACTAAAAACCCTAAGATCAAAACAAAAACCCTACTCTTTGTTTCCACCACCGTCTTCTTCCCAACAGATCCACCTTCTTCTTCCCCAACTGGCCATCACGCCGATTTTTTTTTTAATCTAATTATTCAAACCTACTACCGTATTTTGATGAACGTGTGATTGTGTAACGAAAGTGCTGTTCAAAGTCTATTTTAATGTAGTTGTCATAATCGACGGCCATTAACACTTGTCTAAGCATCCCAAAACTGAAACATACTATATAAATTGTATTGGTTTATTTCCCTACGTTTTTGTTCCTACTGTGAATAACAGAATAAGTAAACCGAATTTAGGTTACTGTTTATGAAAATATGTACAAACAGAGAACGTGTTTTAAATTGTCCATTACCATGGAGATTAACTTTCCATACAAGATAGTGGTATATGCTAGCTAGTATAAGTTTGGACTGGAGGTGATGATGTATGATCATTTACCTAGCTACTTTTATTGCATTAGAAGATTTTGATTGTATTAAAATGAACCAGTTTGTACATAGAAAAGACTAAACTTTATAATAACAGGAAGAACTAGTCGTTCATAGATGAAAGTATGAAACGATTATGTCTGAACTCGATCTTCCATATTTAGTCTACGTCGAGATTCTACGTCGACATTTTTAATTGCCAATTGATTCTTCTACGTCTCTAAGAATTCAATAATAAAAGATGGAGAATAGGCGTATCATAATAATTAAAATCTAATTTAGGGTTTAATTTTTAGGGTTATTGAAAATAAGAGGTTAATAAAGAAGAACAGTAGTAAAAGGAACAACAACAAACGGAATAATACTCATAGTTAGAATTAATTTGACTTTTATAGGTGGTACGTAGGAAAAATCAAAAGTGAAAATTAGATTAACTTTGGAAATTGTGAAGAGGATAGGAAGTAGGAAAAATGGGGATGGGAAGTAGGAAATAATACTCTAGATAAGACGTGACCTACATTTATTTCTAATGTCTCACCCAAATAAAATCATGATCCCCACAAAAAAACCATGGTCCCCAGTAAACTGTTCGAAAAATAGATCCATACCTAAACAGCTCTTTTGTCTTCATAAAAAAAACTCCTGAATGGAGTTCGACTTTCGTGGGCCTCCCTTAAAGGTCTAAGCCCAAAATAAATATTTCTCTCTTTTCATTTAATTTGCTTTGTACTTTGACGCCTTTCCGGCTTGGCAGCAAGATACAACCTTACTTCGCCCTCTATATCAGCGACAAACCTGTACGATCTTCTTTTTTTTACCGGAATTTGCAACAGGCCAGCCACTCTGACAGGGTACTTGCTCCTACCTACGCAGTTTGCTAATTGTTTCAAATCCGTTTACTTTTCCTGCCAAGGCTGCAGAGACCAAGTCAGGCATTGAACATTCCAGCAGAGTATTTCAACTCCAAACTATAGATTGCCACGATTTATAAAGAGGATACCGTGAAGTGGGGTACGTACCGTTTAGATTGCGCGTAATTTATCGAGATCCAAGCCTGTACAGCCCATTGGCCTTTAATAATTTCATGGTCTGGGCCCAAATAAATTGTCGTCGCTTCTCAATTTTTTCTCTAGAAGTAGAAGAAATATTGGATCAGCAGCATTCAGATCTACTTCGATCATTTGGTTTGGGACACCGTGAAGTGGCAAGCAAACCTGTACTAGAGCATGTAAGGAGTACTTCAAATTTGGTCGTAAGAATGAAGTTTATCTGAGTTATTACTTTTTCACTCTCTATTGATTTGCGAGTTGCACTCGACTGATAAAGATGATATACAATAGTTTTTCTGGTCATTTCAATTTTATAGTTCAGGTTTATATACAGAAGTTTTCAGTTCACCTGAAACATCTACAGATCCGTGTGTCGATTAGGAGCAAGGACTAGAGTTTGATGTAGAAATTTGAATGTCAGCACTGCTACATGGATTAATGCTTTATCTAAACTCATTTTAATTATTTATGAAGTACTAAATAACATTCATGGTTAGGGAATGCAAAGAAAGCTTCAACTATATATACCATTTCCACTGCTTTGATTCCCGTTCTCAACTAGGGTGCACATATCCTACCCTTACCCGCCACCTTGTCCTATCCGTCAGAATTTTTACCCGTATCCTATCTTACCGCCATTGACGGTAGGGTGACGGGTAAACATTATTTTATCCGCCGTCAAATGGGTAGGGTGACGGATACAACCCGAAATTATCCTATCCTACCCGCTTACCCGCCTCATATATGTAAAAGACCAAATAATCCCTGTCCTTTCTTTTATCCCGTGCCCATTGATCCGTTATTTTAAAACAAACAAGGGGTAAAATGTTAACTCCATGTCTTTTATCAAATTGATCTAATCTAATACAGAAAATTAACATTTCTCTTTTTCTTCCACATCGTTTTCTCCTTCAACCATTTCTTCAATAGAATCTCAGATTCTCAGATAAATCTTTGAAGTACCCGCAATCAGCCATGGCTTTGAGATTAATAGCTAGGGTTTTAGGATGATTATTGTGAAGCCATAACGCAGAAGCATAAAACCCTTCTTTATCTGATTTACCACTACCTCTCACACCTCTCAAGTTACATATCAAATTAAAAGCTGTTAACGGATCTCGTTTAGAACCCTTTAATCGGTTGATTCAAGGTAAGATCTAACTTCAAAATTGATTTTGTTTCATTTTATTTTTTTTGTGTTAAATTGATTGAAAAAATCATAGGGTTTTACGATTTCATGCATGTTGCAGGATACGATATTAGGTAATCTTAATTGATTAGGACAGTTCCAATATATGATTGATTAGACGTAGTTCCAATCATAGCTAATCTTAATTGAGCTTATTGATGTACATTGTTTGATATGAATTTGTTGCAGAATACGAGGAATTTGAGTGTGCAAAGCTAATGAAGGGTTTAATAAGTGGTTTTTCCTCCTCCTCCTCCTCCTCAATTAATTCCTGATTTGAAATCCAAACTAATTTTCAGGTGAAAATTCACTAAACCCAGATTTCCTTTTCCATCTTTTTACCCAAATACTAGGAGGGTTTTATGTAGTTGAAGTAATTATTTATGTGGGGTTGCTCATTTTGTTGTTAGGAAGTTAAGCTACTTAGATTGAAAGAAAATTTACATATTTGTAGTTGGAATCAGTCAGTGTGTTTGTAGGCAGCCTAACAAGTACACGTATTTTCTTGGATTGTTTCTTGAGTCAATGCCAACTGTGTGGAGAATTAGCTAATGACTTAGTTTTGCTTCATCATACAGCCAAAACTCTTCATTCTGTCACCTGAATGTTCTTTATGTGTAATACCCCGATTTCGGCAGTGGTTCGCCGATGGAATGGAATATTGGTAATGGTTTGTCCTTTCCTAACATCGAGGCCTTTTCAGCACAATTGGCTCCAGAGTTGGCAAAAAACTTTGCAGTTAAGCGTGCTCGGGCAAGAGCAATCTTGGGATGGGTGACCTACCGGGAAGTTTCTGTTGGATGACCGCAGCGATGCCCGTTGAAAACCCGACACTGTCGGATAACCACAGTGGCTAAGTGGGGACAGTATCGGTGGAGGGACGGGTCATTACAAATGGTACCAGAGCCGAAGATGGGTCTCCTGCCGAGGGTGAAGGTACGCTGGATGAGGTTGGTCCAGGTGCTTCTCAGGGGGGGGGGGGGGAACATCGAGATCTGGTCTTGTATATATTCCGGAGCCGAGGACGGCTCCAATTTAAGGTGGTGGTATTGTAATACCCCGATTTCGGTAGTGGTTCGCCGATGGAGTGGAATATAGGTAATGGTTTGTCCTTTCCTAACACCGAGGCCTTTTCAGCACAATTGGCTCCAGAGTTGGCAGAAAACTCTGCAGCTACGCGTGCTCGGGCGGGAGCAATCCTGGGATGGGTGACCTCCCGGGAAGTTTCTGCTAGATGACCGCAGTGATGCCCGTTGAAAACCCCACACTGCCGGATAACCACAGTGGCTAAGTGGGGACAGTATCAGTGGAGGGACGGGTCATTACATTATGATAGAGTTATGGCTTCTCATATTAATGGTACTCTTGTTCCTGAACTTAAAGAAGTTGTTGCTATTTGGCTCTAGTCTAGAGGTTTTATTTACAGTCCTGCTGCTGAGAAAAAGAAAGTAAATTATTAGTAGACAGCTAGTGCATCAAAGATTAACAAAATGAAAGAAAGGAGGAGATGGTTTAGTGTTTCTTTCTCCACCATTTTGGATACTTTATTTAGCTTAGTGTTGGTTCTTCTTTAAAGTTCTAATTATTGTAGGGGTTCTGAGTCTGCTGGGGTTGTGGGATGTTTTTATCTTTTGATATTTGCAACAGAGATATGTAATTTGCTATCTATCCATATACTGTGTATACAAAAATTAACGGAAAAAAAAAAATCATCATCTTTGTTTCTTGTTATTTTCTTCTTTACAATTTGTATCTGTCTCATTATGAGAGGTGATGCTGCTTAATTAGTTATGTGTAGAAACAAAGTACCTGTTTTTGTTTACGCCTAGCTGATGACATACGTAGAATTGAAAAATCACCTAGCTGATGACATAGCCAAGTAAGGCAGGGGCCAGGTGTATCCTCTCTCTGATTTTATACATTCATGTGTATGAATGTCATTGTCTCTGAACAGATGTCATTGTCTGATCTGAAGTTCAGATTCTGAACTAAGATTTTTGAGTTGCATGATATCTAACACTTAGGTATAGCTGTGTTAAACTTCCTTCCATACTGCAAATTGCACCTGAACCCTAAGTACATCTTCTGAATTCCTAAGCAGAAACTGATTTCATCTTAATCCAGTCAATAGTCATCTCAAATATTGTACGGGCGCAGCCTCCCACTGCAACATATCTTCATCATTTCAATGAAGCCATCTTCACTGAATTCCTAACCATAAAAGTACATCTTCTGAATTCATAAGTTTTTTCAGTTCTATGTATGTCATATGTTTTTGATGTTTGGGTAGCTCTTAGATATGCAAAATAGTTAGAGTTCAATCAAGTTCTTATTATTTGAATTATATGATTTCATGTAATGGTATTTCGATTACTGACCTATATGTATGGACTTAATTATGTATCTTAGAGACTTAATTAGAATTGGATGGGATATGCGAAGTGACAATAATGACAAAGTAGATAACTGGGAAGAAGGAGGATGGAATAAGATGATCACGCCTTTTTCGCCCCTTAGTTGACTCAAGAATAGGCTGCTTAACGAGGAGAGTGTCATCCGGCAAAGAATAGAAGGTTAGAATTTAAGGATATCACGAGAGGAAAATAATAGGCGAGGTAGATACCTGTTTGGGAGTTAAAGACTCGATAGTAACAACCTTTCCCTTGGACGTCTTGAGAAGACCAGCGGCAGGCATCACGAACTGAAAGAAAAGGGGAACATAAGAACAAATCGGGCCCCGAAACGAGATAAATCATAAGGAAGAAAGTCATATCTCGGCTGGTACAGACCACCGAAATTTCCAAGGATCGCAATCAGCGAGATAGAAATGTTTAGGAAGAAGGCCTTGGCGAGGAGCCCCCTTTTCGTCAAAACCCCAAACAAAATGGCCACTAACCACCAGAGGAAACATCGCCCAATCATCATCACAAGAGAGGAGAAATTGGGAATCCACATCTAACAAGAGAGCTTTGGTCGGAGCCACAACAGCATTTCGAACAAGATCAATGTCCCATTCCTGGTACTCTCTCATGCTGGTGAATTTAGCTGAGTAGTTGGCCACGAAAGAGTCCACATTGAAGTCGCGAGAATCGAATTCTTCTGTTGCTGATGGAACTTGCGAAGTACCATTACCTGAGCGAACCCAAAACTCGTTGGAGATGCGAATTGCATTAGTAGAGAGTTGAAAAATTCCACACTGCATCTTACTCAGAATCTCAAGAAAGATGGGGTTAGAAGGGTCGTAAAGCGGGAAAGATAATCCAGCCCTCAATTGGCCCACAGTAACGATCATCTTGTCGGTCGCCCAAGTATCCGACTGAATCCATCTGTAATTCAGTTCCATGTCCTAGTAGCAGCAACAGATGGACTCACAGAAGAATCAACAGCAGGAGTTAGGGTTAAACCCATCTTTTGAAAATCCGCTTGGAATTCCTCAAAGGATTTGAGTGATACAGTTGTGGAAACCTTCTTGGGATCCATGGTAACAAAAAGAGAGTAGAAGGTCGAGAAGGGTAGACAATGGCAGAAGATGAAGAAAGTGCAAAAAACAGATAAACACAAAGCGAAGGGAGGAAGAAGAGGAAAAGAAACCCCAAACCTAAGTCCAGTTGGATATAAATAGCGTAGAGAAGATGACTGGCTCAGCGGGTTGACGACACGTTCGAGGTATATTAACCGGCAATAGGCGGTTACCCAGAGAACGTGGTCACGTGGAGGCAGGAAAGTGGAGAACGTGGCGGCAAGGGAATCCAAAGCGGTTCTTATTCCATTCTCGAACGGATCGAATAGAATAAGAAAAGGAAAAATGTGGGTACACGAAATAGGTTCGCCACGTGTCGGACATAAAAGGAAGAAGTATGGCTAGAGAATCTCATTTACAGATTCCAATCAGGGACTTGTCAATTCAAATGTCAGAATTACCTCGTCACCGATCAATCCCGCGAAGTACAAAGGGGATGCGAAGAGACTTACACGAAGAATCTAAGTTACGAAAGACCAAGTTAGAGTACCCAACAGGATATCAACGACGAAATAGAAAGGGAGAAGTACAATAACTTGGAAAAAGGATAACCTGCGAAGTTATATTGGGGAGTAAGAAAAGAGACAGGTGTCCCGACAAACCCATGTGAATATAGTGAAAGAAGGGGAAAAACTTTATGGAAAATGGCCTGGGCGAAGTATAAGCACCCCCGAAAGAACTTGGCGAAGTAAAATGAGTTGTACCCCATTAGGATTGATTGGCCTATAAATAGAGGTCCTTGAGCAAGGCAAAGGGGATCGGATTTTGGAGAGAGAAGAGAGCTTAGCTTAGAGAGGGAGATTAGGGTTTCCTTGTGTTCAAGAACTTGTATTTCGTTTCCTTAGAATTCATCAATAAAGATTTTTTAGTTTATATTACTTAAACATGTCTTAGACTTTGGTTATATTCCTTTTGGGTGTGCTACTGGATTTTCAGTAGTTACAGTCGTAGCCGTTTGTTGGATGTAGACAATATTCACACATCGTGTACATTGTTGAACCACGTTAAATTTGTGAGTACTTTACTTCTTGTTGCTTTGTTTATGGCTTGCATATATGTGGTTCTCTTTCTCTTCTTCTTATCCTAGATCGTAGTGAGGTTCATGGAGCAATCTGAGAGATCAAGTGTTTCTTGTTAGCTATTTTGTTTCCGCAGTATTAGCATGTAGATGGCTCTGAACCCCAACATACACTACCCGGTGGTAGTGATCAAAACACAGGTCGTCCCTTACGTGCAATAACAAAAGCTTTCAAGATTTTTATAATTTTGGATGTGATTACTGGAAATCCAGCAACACACTCAAATGGAGAATATGCAAGATCTAAGACATAATAAACACTAGAGCTTAAACTTATTTATTAATCTCAAGCGAAATACAAGTTACACTCGTGGGTTACAAGGAAACCCTAATCCCTTCTCCCATCCTATGAATCACAAGGAAACTCTAACTCTCTCTCTCTCTATGCTAGACCTTTCCCTCTCCAAAAGATCTCTCCGTTTACATTGTCCAAAGGTCTCTATTTATAGGCCTAAGCAACATTAGTGGCATACAACTCATATCATCTCGCCGAGGTTACTTTATGCTTCGCCCCGAGCATATTCCATAAAGTTTTTCCCCACCTTTCGCTGACTTCACGTGGTCTTGTCGGGACACCTGTCCTTTTTCTTGAGCCCTACTGTTCCTACTTCGCGGTTTATCTTCTTCGCCAAGTAATCTTTTTGTGGCTTCGCCTTTGTTCCTCTTGATGGTCCTTCTACTTTATTCGGGGTGGGGAGTTATCTCGTGCTTGGGATTTGTATTTCTCCTTCTGATGTTGACTGATTTGACAAGTCACTGACACATATCTTTGATTAGGATTTCCTTACCTTACTTAGTATGACACGTGGCAATCATATTTCGTGTACCTACATTGGATGCTGTTTCACTCTTTTCTTCATGCATTTCGGTTTTGATGTTCTTCGCTATATTAACATCACGCTATGCAGAAATTGACTTCCTGACATCTATGCCTAAGAAAATGATACTTGGTCTCTCCACTCTCTTTATATCTATAGCAACCATGATGGCAACTTTTGCGGCAACTCTGGTTATTGTTCTTCGTGGAGAAGCTTCTTGGGTTTACATTCCTGTGTCCGTCTTAGCTAGCATCCCCGTGCTCTTATTCGGTCTGTTGCAATTGCCACTATTTATTAACATTCTCACATCTACCTACGGTCGTGGTATTTTCCATAAGAAGAGAGTTGTTTTAGCCCCGCTTACTGGTATCAGTTATGGTTGATGATATGACGGAGCTAGACTTTGGTATTTGTTTGATCTCGTTTACTGTAACAAAATTTCGTATCTTGAATATTTTTATTTTTCGCTCAGTTTGATGTTTGAAAGTTGAAAATCTTCTTGTTTAGATGTCATAACAAAATTGAGTGAGCTATGATCTAGTTAGTCATTAGTTTTCATGAAGAATCTTAGGATTCGATCAACCATGACTTTTACATTTTATTAGAAATCAACAACTGGTGATGTTGAATTTATCGTGTAACATAAGTCACTACTGCTCAATAAAACAGGATGAAAACAATTAAAACAGAAACCAAAGGAAACATCCTCATACTGGGCTAAACTCGTTGCTGATCACTGGAGTAGTATCTCCCCAAGGCTAGTTGCCAATGACTGAGTGGTTGATGGGGAGACTCCCCTAGTCCCACCCAAATACCATTTCTGAATCATTTCGATTACATTTCCGTTCTCAACTTTTATCTTCAGATCTTTCTGTCCTTCTATTTCCAGCCCAATCTGCGCAAAACAATTAAGCAAAGGTCACGATGAAACTTAGTAGTAAATCTATGAAAACTATTTAGTAGTAAATCAAACTGATAATAACCTCGGCAACGGCAGGTGTGGTAGCTGAGAAATGGAAGGTAATAACAGAATGCTGCTTCAAGTATTTAGACTGAAAGAACTCAATAACTTTGTCAAGGGACTCTTCTTCTTCGTCTTCGTACTTATCAGCGGCTGCTAATTCGTCCCTCACCCAACTCTCTAGCTGCAACATGTATTGTGATCCTTTTATCTCTTTAATCACCACTACTCTCACATACTTCTCCACCGATGCTGCAAAATCACATACGAAAATTTGTCATTAGCATTTCACCTAAACAACATATTACGGGTAATATATCAAAGAGGTGTGGACTCAGTTACCCGAAACCACAGCAGCGAAAAATTCATCATCTTGGGACAATTCAGCTCCGGTTTTGCCTTTCCATTGCTGCAAATGGCTAGCAATTTCTGGTTCCAAGTAAACTCCAATTGCTGTGAATTTGATCTGGAGAAAATGTATCTCCATGTCCGTAATTCCTATCAAACATATAGTTGGACGCATAAGAAAAAAAGTACAGCCCATCGAGCTTTACAAATTTCAACGTCTAGGCACAAATTGAAACTGTCACTTCTCAAAAAAAAAATTCTCTAAAAATGTTAGAGAAATTTTACAGGAGATCGACAAACTGTGAACAAGAAGCGATGGAGCATACCTTGTCCCAACAGAGGCAATTGTTTTTCAGTAGTCACAGTGGTGATGTTTTGCGGGAAAGGAATGTCATCCACGAGCACCGTCTTAGTAGCAGACTCAACGTCCTTCGTTTCACCCACTGATCATCCCAAAATTCAAACACAAAAAGAAAAACCCAAAATAATTAAATCATTTGAAGCGTATTCTCAAGAATCATTGAACAGATAAAACTATACAAACGAAAAGACAAACTAAGCGATTTGCTGATGAAACTTACTAGTTCTTAGAGTGGTATGACTAGCTAGGGAACTGTTGCTTAACAGTAGAAGAAGTATCAGAGCTCTAGCTAGAAGAAATGAATATGGATGGTAAACAAGAAGAGAAGGAAGTGACTAAATGTACTCGGTTGTTATATAAGTTTTGAGTGTATGGTGGTGTTGTTTGGTGGCTTGGGTGGTGCTCCTACTAACCCTTCAATTCACCTACCATCCCATTATTTTTGGCTTACTTACCCGTACCACCAGCATCTTCTGGTGCACAATTAAGAAGTCGGTTGGGGGTATATTTTGTTTGTACACAACCTTCCTAATCTTCCTTTTTTGCCTCTCAGCTCAGATAAATGATACCACCATGATCCCAAATTTCCTACTAGAGAACATTTCTCTCCTATTCTTTTCTATTTTTAATATTCTTTTCTGGATTTTTTTTATTTTATCCAACACTGGATTTTCTTGCATTTCTCTAAATTTAAGCGAAATGCATAATGCGTTTCTAACTAGAGAAAACAGCCAATCTCTTCCAAAGTCTGAGGAAGCTCCCTTCATGCATGAGCCCATAACACCTGATTTTACTGACAAGTGGAAACTACCAAGGGTGGGCATCTTTGTCATTTTCAATTGCATTGCCATAGACATCAGAAAAAATATCTTCGAGAGTTGAAGTCTTTGTCTACCCCCGTATGGTACTGAATTCAACAGTACTGACGTGTCTACATTAATCACCATTCCTTTGAACCTACTTACCTTCTCGTCTACAGATGATCTGATGCTACCTAACTCGTGTTACAGTTATCTAGTTGGCCACGCCATGAAGTACTGTGATCGTAGGTCCCACCTACACTACCGGTCTACAACTTGCCAAACCCGATGGTAATTCTTAATCAATGTAGAAATATTCGCAAAGCTGCTGCCGGTAAAAGAGTTAAAGAGTCAAAGAGTTGTACATGAAATTTTTTGGTATTTCTAAGAAAAATCATGTGAGATTAACTCTAGCAGATGTAATGGTACATCCGAGTTAAAAAAAAATGACATAAATTTTATTTTAAAAAAATTAAGATTTTTTCTATATTTTCTATTTGATTTTTGAGCTTAACTTGTTGCTTCGCTACCAATCAAAGCTGCGTAGAAAGTTTGATTCTAACTGATTATTAAATAATTTTAAATAAATTTTAAATTACATGAAAAGAACCAAATCAGTATCGTTATAAGACTGGCCGGTAAATTAGATTTCAGATGCTCAAAAATATATATCATAATAAGAGTTATGCGAGGATAAAATACCCGATCGCCACGTGTCATCATCTTAAGAGATGATCTCATGATGAGACGATAAGAGAGAAGCACCAAATCATACCGCATAAAGTGGTTCGTCTGAATCAAGACGCCTGCTACAACGTCACATGAATGACGCGTGTAAGGAGTGGTCTAATCTGCTCAGACGGTCAAGTCTAAAAAGAAGGACCGCATTTAATGAAGGATCAGAAGATGCGCAAGCGAGTCTATAACACCCTAGAGAGTTCGGACGACCTATACTATAGCCCGAAGATGATACAGCACGAAGTTACTCGGAAGGGTCGCACGATGGTGCACAAGGCGAGATGTATCGGAGAGGAACCCAGCATACCATCACGAGGGATAGTATAGAAGATCGCCCGAAATCCCTTGGAAAAAGACGACAAACTCCGTGTACTCGGCGAGGCCACACCTTCACGAGTTTTATTTATCTATAAATACCAGTCCATGTAACAGGAGATGGACAACTTATGTAATCCCAGATGGTCTTTCTACAGAGAATTCCTGAGGAAGATCCAGATAGAGAGGGAGTGAGAAATCTAAGAGATATTTATAACTCCTTCAAGGGTAAGACCTATAATCATAATAAAGAACACATCTTCTTCCCGTGGACGTAGGTCTTCATGGCCGAACCACGTTACATACTTGTGTTAATAATTGGAGTCTTGTTTTTGAATAATTTTTTTCTTTCTTTAAACTATCTCTCGTAGTTCTTTGTACATTCTTTTCATCTTAATATAATTCCCTCTTCTGATAAAAAAAAAAACGTTACTTACTTGTGTCAATCTTTACTTTCTTGCCATTTACTTCTTGTTTGTGAATGAATCTAGCTTGTTAGTAGTTTTTTAGTCTTTAGATCTTCTTGGGTGTAGTCATCAGAAAAGATGCTACTACATTTTGGCGATAGAAATGGGGAGGTATGAAGATATAATCTACGTCCCTAAAACAGCTCTATATTGTTTTCATGATTTCATTAAGAAAAGGTGGATTTCATACCATTGTGTAAAGTTCTGCTAAGATGCACGAGTAGATCTCGGACTCATACACGATCTACAAAGATCAGTGAAGTTCTGATGACCCTCGAAATCAGCAGATATACACTTTTTCTCTTTGTTTCGTTAAAAATTTTCATTTTTTAAGATTTCTTATATCTTCCTAAAGATACTCAAGAGAGTTGAAGATCAGAGGGAAAAAGAAGTCACAAGCACTTCAAAATACCACTCAAGCGATCTCCTTCATGAAAGAGTTGGGAAAGATTTTTAGTCACTAAGCTTCATAAGTGAAAACATCACCTTATGAAAGTTGAAAAGACAATCTTTACTTGATTTTCAAAAAAAAAAAACTCAAAATAATCCTAGATCTTCTTCTTAGAAACTCAAATCTAAGTCAAGGGGAGAGATTAATGAGTAAATAATCAGTTTTCAAAGCTAAAAACTTGCTGAAAACCAAGAGTTCAAAAGACACAGAGATATTTTCCATAAATGAAAGATACTCTGAGGTCATCATGACCTCATCTCCCGAAGTACGATAAGGTGACGTGTAGAGAGGGGTATTTCTCCCAAGAAGAGACAAGAACGATACCCTTGACCCACCACTTTACTCTATGGAAAGGGAGAATGTTTTGACATTTTCACATGTCTTTCATAATTTTATGATAAAAGTCTTTCTATACTAAAAATGTTCAGCCTGAACTATGGCTTAGTAAATGCACGTGACCTGCAAACTTAGGGTCCCCCCTTACTGGTAGAAAAGACAAATTAAAAATAATTGCATATGTTGCAGGGAAGGCCATGGTGACGAGACAATCCACTCGAACGAACCCTGGTGATACTGGTGGATCCCCACCCGAAGGTCTAGACGACATGGAGTTAGGCGATCCAATGCACAACCGTGCGGTCCCAAGAGAAGGACAAGCCCATGAGCAATATAGAGAAGGTCTAACTGATAACTCTATCTCTGACCAAGAAGGAAACCCCTTCGAAGGTCAAGATGACATTAATATAACTCAACCATGAGGGTTGAATGATTTGCCAAGGCAAATACCAATCCGAGAGTTATAGAAGGAAAATCCTTCTGACTTCGGAGACACCACGACGATTCTTGCCACCATCCTGAGGGCACAAAATGCCCAGGATGAGAGAGTGGCTAAACTAGAAAGGAGAAACAAGAAGCTAGAATGGAGGGGCCGTACGTTAAAACGAAAACCAAAGAAAAAGGCGTCTCACAAAGGGATTCTTGAAGACGAAAATCCTTTTGAGATCTTGCAGGATGACGAGCGAGTCAATGTCCCGAATACCTCGAACGAGGAAACGGAGGAGCAATTCCCTAAGGGGAATAGAAAAATCATAAACGAGGACGAATATCCCTCGTAAGGTTCGTCCGATGTTGACCCAAAACATAGACGAGAACGAAGGAAGGAGGACGAAACCAGGAGTCAGAATGTCCCTGAGAATCTCGTGGTCACCAACCCTAAGCGAGGGGAAACCACGAAGGAAAAGTCCACTCTCTCTAAGATATGCTCATATGTTGAGCCTCTCGAAGAAGAGTCGGGCCGATCCAGATATCTCCACCCCGAAACCTCGTTCTCAGCCGAAAGGGAAGAAGGGTGAAAAAAGAAGGCCAAAAGGCGACAGACAGATGATCAATTACAAGCTTGAATTTTCCACCTGGAGGCCATGTGCAAAGAAGCACCAGGAAGGCGA
This sequence comes from Papaver somniferum, assembly GCF_003573695.1. NCBI lineage: Eukaryota > Viridiplantae > Streptophyta > Magnoliopsida > Ranunculales > Papaveraceae > Papaver > Papaver somniferum. The sequence continues at coordinate 172,925,353 of NC_039362.1, read as the reverse complement.
GAAGGCAAAAAACTGGCGGAAGTCGTACAAGAAGCAGGGCAATCTCCACTATCAAGGAGTCTATTTTCCAAGCCATTTCCAAGAAAATGTTCACTCCCTACATTTGTGACTCCCTTCAACGGGACTGGAGATGCCATAGAACATCTCAGATCCTATAAAATGACGTCAACTCAATGGAACCATTACGACGTAGTATAGTGTAGATTTTTCCCGGAAAGTATAAAAGACGAAGCCCTGATGTGGTTCAACAACCTACCCAAGGAGTCGGTCAAATCCTTTGACCATTTATCAGAATTGTTTCTAGAGGCGTACAAACATAATAGCCGAGTCAAGCCGGAAATTGATATGTTTATTTCAACTCGCCCGAGGACCAAACGAGTCCCTCAGATCACTAGTGGCTCGCTGGAGAAAATTATGTGCCGAGATCGGGAGAGTCCCTGAAACCTACACGATCTTAGGGTTTAAAAATAGTTTAAGAAAAACGGACCCTATAATTGTCCGTATGTATGAAACCATGCCACCTAATTTGGGAAATCTAAGGGAGATTCAGGAGGACTACATAGCCCTGGAAGAACTCCAAGACGGAACCTATCACAAATTGGTGAAAGGAACTAGTAGGGGAGCCAATGTGGTAGAACCACAGGACCCTCAACCACAATTCCGAGGAGCCGGAGGATCCAATAACGGGTCAACCCACTTCGATAAACATTGAAGCGGAGGATGGAAAGGTCGAGACCAAGCCCATCAAAAGAAAGAGAAGTTTGTGAATCCAATATATACAAATTTGAACACTTCCATATCCGAAATCGTCAAGAAGATTGAAGGAAAATACAAAATCACTTATCCATGGAATAGGGGACAACATCCAGAACGTACGAAAAATAGAACAAACTTTTGTGAATTCCGTCAATTCCATAGAGACCCAACAGATTCATGCAAAGACCTGAAAAAGGTAGTGCAGGATCTGATTGATGAAGGAAAGCTTCAGGTATATATCGCGCAGCCAGCGATCCAACCAGTGGAAGGACCACCCGTACATCGTGTAGAAATACCACGCGAAGCACAATATTTGGGGTGCAATACAATCTCGCACTCGGCTGTCACTATGCCAGATGGAAACATCACAGGGCGAATCCACAAACACAACTTCCAAGGAGAAGAAGTTTTCAGCGTATCCAAAAAACCTCCCATGGAGGATTGGATGAAAATCCCTAAAACATTTTCAGCCTTGGAGGTACCATATAATTGACGAAATCACAATGACCCATTAGTGGTCACAATGGACATTGCACTCCTGAACCCGAAGGAGTAGATGAAAAGCTTAAGGGATTTCCATGGGCAATGCCCAAAGTATTACTAGACGGAGAGAGTTTTGTTGAAATTTTATTTTATGAAACATTCAAACGGATAGGCCTAAGAGATGAATGCTTAATACCATCCACCTATAACATATTTGGGTTCAACGGCTCATCTACCCGCCCAAGAGGAGAAATAACCCTCGAAATTCGTGTAGGAGGAATCCTTACACTCACCACATTCTGTGTAGTGGACGTAATTTCGCCCTACACTACCATCATCGGGCGATCCTGGATCCATGGGATCAAAGGAGTCTCCTTGACGTATCATCAGAAACTAAGGTTTCCCACACCAAGTGGAGTCGTCGAAATCTAAGGATATTCAGATGAAGCTAAATACTGTTACAATATGGACGTTCAAAAGAAACCGTTGAGGTATATGTGGATGACATGCTTGTCAAAAGAAAGCTTCCAAGAGATCATGCAGGAGATCTAGAGAACATCTTCAAACAAATGAGGAAATTCAATATGAAAATTAACCCAGCGAAATGCACCTTCGGGGTGACATCCGGAAAATTCCTGAGATACCTGGTCACCCAACGAGGCATTGAGGTCGACCCCGACAAGGTTCGGGCGATACTAGAAATGCCTTCGCCTGCAACAGTTAAAGACGTGCAGAGATTGAATGGCCGCTTGGCAGCCTTAGGAAGGTTTATTGCCAGGTCATCAGATAAGTTGAAAGACTTCTTTAGTACCCTTAAAAAGGGAGAAAAATTCTCTTGGAGGAACGAATGCAAAGAAGCTTTCCAGAAGATCAAGGAGCATCTGGCCACTTTGCCAATCCTCCAAAAACCAAATACGGGCGAACCTGTGTACATCTACCTAGCATCAACCACCACTTCAATAAGTGCGGTTTTGACTCGGATAGACGACCAAGAAGAAAAGCCCATTTACTTCATAAGTAAAACTCTGACACAACTAGAGAAAAATTACTCATATATCGAAAAGGTCATCTTATCCTTGGTATATGCAACGCAAAAATTGCGAACATATATTTCAATGCACACATAGTGACGGTCATAACCAAAGCTCTGATAGAGTCGGTGTTGGACCATGCACATAGTGCAGGAAGAATCTCCAAATGGGGGGCACAAATCAAACAGTTTGGAGTAAGATACCAAACTCAGACAGCAATTAAAACCCAAGCGGTTGCAGACTTCCTCGCTGACTTCCCCTTAGACAAAGCCGGGGAGGTCGAGGATATCCCGGGCATGGAGGACGAGCTAGAAGGGACGCCCGAATTGCTTCGGTCTGAAAATCCAAGGTGATGGGAGGTCTTCGTTGACGGATCGAGTAATTCGGAAGGGTCGGGGATCGGAACGGTCTTCACCACGCCAACATGTCGAAGGATCGTTTACAGCCTAAGGCTAGAATTCCCCGCTACCAACAATGTATCAGAGTATGAAGCTGTAATACATGCTCTCTGAGTCATAATCGCACTCGACATCACTGATGTAAGACTTACCAGTGATTCACAACTAGTCATCCGAAAAATTGACGGAGCATATCAAGCTTCGGACGAAAGTTTGCAGAGATACTTACAACTCGTTAAACATTATATTGGGCAGATCTCAAATATCATGTTCTGACACCTGAATAGGAACACTAACAGGCACGCACACAGATGCCTTGGATTTCATAGCATCCATGACAGTCGATCCTGAATCCACGAATGTTACGATTGACAGGATCATGCTCCCTTCAGTATCTGAAGAAGGAAATCCCGAAGTCCTCAATATGGACACAATAAACCAAGACGTAACTCCATCCGAAGATGATTGGAGAACACCAATTATAAAATATCTAGTTATGGGATACCTCCCAAGCGATCAGAAACTCGCACAAAAAATCATTTCCCGATCAGGAAATTACCAACTCAGAGATGGTATCTTGTACAGACAATCATACTTGGGACCATTGCTCATATGTTTGTCCTTCAAAGAAGGCTATGAAATATAAAAAGAGATCCACTAGGGATATGCCGGAAACTATAGCGGGGGCAGATCCCTAGCTCACAAGGCCAGATTACAAGGATATTTTTGGCCTCGCATGAACGAGGACTCTAAAAAAATGGCGAAGTCATGTATCGAATGCCAAAAATTTGGTAAAAGAAGGCACACACCATCAATGGACCTAAAATCCGTCCTCAACCCTTGGCCATTCGCCAAATAGGGAGTTGACATCGTTGGGCCGCTGCGCACAGGCACGGGACAACGAAAATATTTAATCGTGGCCACTGATTACTTCACCAAATGGGTGGAGGCAGAGGCCCTCAGACACATCAGAGACCATGATGTCTTCAAATTTCTCTTCGAGCATATCATATGCCATTTCGGTATCCCAGCCGCCATTGTATCAGACAATGGGGCCCAACTCCGGGGGAAAAATATTGACTTACTCTTTAACTGCTTCAAGATAAGGAAGAACAAGTCCATACCCATCTATCCCGAAAGCAATGGTCAGGCGGAAGCCACAAACAAGACCATTGCTGAAAAAATAAGTTAGATGGGCATGGGGAAAGCTGGTGCGAGCAATTACATAACGTTCTATGGGGCTATCGAACTATCCGAAGGGAGGCAACATGGATGACCCCCTTCGCTCTCACCTATGGAACATAAACGATCATACCAACAGAGGCAATGATTCCAACAACAAAAACCGAGGCTTGGGAAATGAACCTAACCTCGGACATGATACTCTCGAAGCTATCGAGGAGAACCGAGAAATCGCACTTCAGAAGCTAGAAAACTACCATCGGAGATTAGCACAATAATACAACAAACTTGTTCATCCGAGACAATTTAGCCCAGGTGACAAAGTATGGCGCGAAATACCGCCATACCAACGCGAGGCAGGAAAATTCGCTCCAATTTGGGAAGGGCCACTTACAGTCATTGCTAAGGAAGGCGATGGAGCATACATATTGCTCAAATCATATGGCGAAGAATTAGAACGCCCATGGAATATCAAATATCTCAAAGCATATAATGATTAGACAACCTCATAAAAAGGTTAGCTCTTGAAGGACGGATCTAACCCATACTTGTAACAAGGTCATGAAACATTGCCCAAATGTACTAGGGTATCTAAAAATCCCTCTTTTGAATTCAACAAAATTACATCTTTTGCATCATACATAGCATGTTCTTTATTATTTTTTTTGCTCTTAATTTTATTTTTATTTTCCGAATATTTGTTTTCTTTAGTCATTTATTTTTGCACTTACATACATAATCATACATATGCATTAGCAATAAAAACTCATTCAAAACGATGACACAGTGTTATCCACACCTTCCATTCTATTAGGAATGATGCGGGTCCAACACTCAAGCTGCCCCAGACGAAAATTGACCTAAGACAATGCCATCTAGTTCGCAAAGACAGATGAAGCGGGGGACACCATAAGCTACCTAACACGGAAAATACATAGGATAATGCCATCACGATCATGAAATCGGATGATGTCCTGCAATAACAGGAGGTATCCAGATTTGGGAATACTCGCCTCTGGCTAAGGCATGAGTCACTCAACCGAGATATCACCCCAAGAAGGACGAACAGATGACACAACTCATCAACAACCAAAGGGTAAAGTGTAAACAAAACTGGACACTATTAAAACAAGTCAAGTCCATAAGAGAATTGCAACAACAGGAGCAAATATATCATCCTCAAAACCTGGTACTGTAAGAGATGACCCTTCCGACTAAGGAATTGATCACTCTTCGGACTTGTCACCCATGATCAGATTAACAGTATGAAAAATAGTCTCCAATAAAGTCGTGAATAAACAAAAAGTACGATTTATGTAACACAACTTACATCAAAGGGAATAAAACTTCCCCAAACAAAGGAAAATTACTCGGACACAACACTTGAGCATGAAACTGAAAGAACCTAGACGAATCCTAAGCAGACGATGCCACGAGCATCTCGCTGGGAGTACTTTGGTCACAACCAAAACATCTCTCCCACCAAAAAGACCAATCGCCAATCCCGGAGACGAAAAGTCGCCTGAACTAAAAGAGGCTGAAGTCTAATACAGGAGAAGAATATACATACCTAAAAATATCGGTAAACTAATATTTTATACCCCAACACCTCTAAGTTCGGACGACTCACGATAATAAAAAGAGCAACAGTAACCTATGAGGACTATTGATTCTCAAAAGAAAAAGACGTTGCCTTTAACATGACTGACGAGCAAAGTTGCACGGCAGGAAGTGTTTCCAAGCTCAACAGGGTGCAAAGTTGCACGGCAGGAAGTGTTTCCAAGCTCAACATGGTGTAAAGTTGCACGGCAGGAAGTGTTTCCAAGCTAAACAGGGTGCAAAGTTGCGCAGCTGGAGGTGTTTCTAAGCCAAAACGCACGAAGGGGCACAAAGACGATTAGAAACCTTCCAGCAAAAAGAACAACGCACTAGCAAAAACATCAATCTTCATAAATCTTCGATTAGCTAGAAGACGACGGGCATAAGATGAGTCCCCCTAAGAAAATATTGGAGATGATCTAGAGATCGGATCAAAGAAGATTAATAGATTGAGAAGTTGAGAGGTTATACTGTCACACTCAAAGAAGCAAACCCCTGACACCACGGAGGACGAGGAGGAAAACTTACAATATCCATGAAAATTTTCATAAGAGAAAGCCTTGAACTATTTAAGAAAAGAGAAGAAAGTAGAACTAAACTTCTTATCTAAATGAGGCCTTTTATATAAAGGAAAATCCTTGGAAAAATAATCAATGACTAAAAACTCCAGACGTGGTAAACAAGACGACGAGAAATCCGGAGAAAATCTGCAAAAAATTAATAAATAAAAGTATTTCTCGAAAAAGAGAAGTCCTTAAAACAACCAACCCATGCCCTAAACCAATGAAAGCGCACTTAGGTGCAGACGTGGCAGAAATCTCAGACGTGGCGAAAAATGTGGGATGGTTACGAAGTTTTCTTCCCATCATGTCCTTGGCATGTTGCAAAGAAAATGAGCAAAATGTGAGGGTAAAATACTCAATCGTCACGTGTCATCATCTTAAGAGATGATCTCATGATGAGACGATAAGAGAGAAGCACCAAATCATACCACATAAAGTGGTTCGTCTGAATCAAGACGCCTGCTACAACGTCACATGAATGACGTGTGTAAGGAGTGGTCTAATATACTCAGACGGTCAAGTCTAAAAAGGAGGACCGCATTTAATGAAGGATCAGAAGAGGCGCAAGCGAGTCTATAACACCCTAGAGAGTTCGGACGACCTATATTATAGCTCGAAGATGATACAACACGAAGTTACTCGGAAGGGCCGCACGATGGTGCACAAGGCGAGATGTCTCGGAGAGGAACCCAGCATACCATCACGAGGGATAGTATAGAAGTTCGCCCGAAGTCCCTAGGAAGAAGATGACAAACTCCGTGTACTCGGCGAGGCCACACCTTCACGAGTCTTATTTATCTATAAATACCAGTCCATGTAACAGGAAATTGGCAACTTATGTTATCCCAGATGGTCTTTCTACAGAGAATTCCTGAGGAAAATCTAGATAGAGAGGGAGTGAGAAACCTTAGAGATATTTGTAAATCCTTCAAGGGTAATACCTATAATCATAATAAAGAATACATCTTCTTCCGGTGGACGTAGGTCTTCATGGCCGAACCATGTTACATACTTGTGTCAATCTTTACTTTCTTGCCATTTACTTCTTGTTTGTGGATGAATCTAGCTTGTTAGTAGTTTTTTACTCTTTAGATCTTCTTGGGTGTAGTCATAAGAAAAGATGCTACTAGAATTTACTCCACATATTAGGAACATCAGATTTAACCTTATTATAATTATTTCAGAGACCTGTAAACACTGGGATAGACCTGAACAGAAACAGAACTTTAGGAAGCACTAATGTTAGAATTATAAATGATACACCCATTCCTCAAGGGTTTAATGGTTTTAATCATATAGTAGGGTTTTAATCATAAAGTAAGAAATGATATCAAGTTCTTATGAATCAGTCAAAATCTGCGGTAAATGATTTTTAAGTCACTTGTAGTTGTGTTGATGTAGTTTATCTATTTTTTTCCTTAAGTGAACCAACTGGCATTATCCCAGTTGGCCAAGGGTTAAACTCCCATCCTTTAGGTTAGAGGGTTCAGTTCATGTTGTTGATCGATCAAAAACAATAATGTAATTTCCGTTGCAGATGTTATTGGCGTTATTGTTATAGTTCTTCTTGTTGTTGTTATCATTATATATGGTTGAAACTCTAAATGCAGGGGAAAATGATGTTCTTTTGTAAAGAACCAGACCATCAATCTTAATCAAATTTTTGATTCATATGAGCAAAGAAAAAACAAGAAAAACATTAATCTAAATAACAAAACTGGAAATTCAATCCAAGAAAACACAAAATTAAAACCTAAAGCTAGTACTGGAAAGTAAATAACAAGCTTCAAAGAAAAGAAAAATCTAAGATGTGGTAACGAACGGAAAATTACGCCTAGAACGTCCAGCCGCGCAGGCCCAAACTCTCTGATGCACAACTCGCAACTCATTGTTCGGCCTTAAAACTTCGCTTTTCTCCAGGAAAATGCACTTTCCTTTGCATCGCCAAGCATGTGTTTTCAAGATAATGCCTTAAACTTAGTTTGCACATTGTTCCATTTTACCCTTATTCTGCGAAGGGTGCAGGCTTACAAAGGCAAAATTCGATGCATTGTGCATGCATCTCTGACTTTTGAGTTTGTCCAGGCATAAGAAATGTCTTGGACTTGCACATAAGTCATTACAAGCCTATTCCATATTCCTTACTTCGTTTCAACATTACTTAAAACATGCACTAATCTACCTCGTGCCAAGGGTGCATCAGTCAGGCTCATCGCATCCTTGTCTTGCATCGTTCCGGCAATACAAGTGTGCATGCAAGTCCAGGGGAGGAGCCAACCCATTGCAAGGGTGGTCACTTGCACCCTTTCCCAGCTGGCTCCAAAGCCAATTTAGGCCCAATAATAGATTTTTTTTTTGCTATTTACACGAACATTTTTGCTTATTTGCACCCCATAAAAAAATTGCACCCCAAAGTGAATTTTTGCACCCCTATTCAGAAATCTTGGCCCTGCCCCTGGAAAGCTCCTCAAACTTATACACTAGTTTAGATTCCTTTCCTGTGCTATGCCTAATTTGCAATTGGTGAATGCCAACATAAAAGAGCTTGATGAGAAGTATGAGCATCCAATAAATGGAATGCAACTTACATCATTAAATATTGAAACAATCATCCCTTGTATCCTAATGCCAAGCCATATGATATGATCAGTTATCATAATGTCACAATCAGCTCTCAATTAAGTGATATGGGCAACAAAGCGCTAAATCACTAACGCTGCAACTCATTGTGGCTGTCCATGTAACCTTCTTCATACTGTAAAGGGATCAAGCACGGACCGTAGTTTAACAGTATCAGTACCAGCAACTAAAAGCCAAAGCCAACCGAAGGGTCTTTCACAAATAATTCACAAGTATGTATATCACCCGTGCCATGTAATTTGCAAGTATGCGTTTTCTAGATTGGGTCATACAAACTATCTAATGTTCACCCTTCATTCATTCTGCATCATTCTGGTGCATTCTTGGTCTAGCAACGCAATAACGATGACTCCTGCACATCAATGAAACTCTTTCTTGCAAAAGATTCTTTGGGCATGTTAGATCGGATGCCGAGTTCCCTGCCTAAACAGAAAAAACTAAATTTGTATTATCCTCTCCGCGCTATGCTGGGTAGAATCCAAAAATGAGGCCTTACTTGAGCTTGGTGGTCCAAGAAGTAAAGTTGAAACATTTTATATTGGGCTCATGCACCCATACCATAGAGTTTCTCTCTTTATTTCAAATTTATGAAATTATTAAAAAATCCCACTCATAACGGCTAGTAATTGATTTTATCAAACCAATATGGCAATTCATCCATTCTCAGCGATCTCAGTAATCACTTTCCCAAATTCTAACATTCATTCAACTTCCTAAAATAGATTCCAGTAATTATATCCCCTTTGAATTATGTCTTTACTAAGAGATTATTGAGAAAGGGGGAATGGAAGCAGCATCAGTTAAGAATCCTCCTCCTCCTCAGACCCAGCCATGGAGAATCTCAATCCGTGCAAAGGCTTTCAAGAACTTTGATCTCACCATCGTCGCTTCATCCACATTTCTTTCGTCTTTTAGAATCGACACTACCCAGTTCTCCATCCTCGTCAAGATCCGGAAATTCTTCCTGAAAGTGGAATCCGAACCAGTAGTTATGAAAAAGAATAAACGGAATTCTTTCAAATCGAAATTTCTTAAACTCTTGGGAAAACTTCGTCCCAAAAGTCTTAAGAAATTTGTGCCCGATATAAAGAAGATCGATTCGGATTATTCGAAACCGCAGATTGGATTTCCTTCATCTCCTTTAAATCGTGGGCGTATGAAGAAGGTATGTGTGGCAATTTTACTTCAACATTACATTGTTATTTCGTGAATTCGTATGGAAAAAAAATTCTTAGAAATTCCGGCGATTTGGTTTGCAGGAATTGGGTGACTCCCGGAATGTGTTCGACTTAATTCCTCGATGGGTTTCGGTGACGAATGATGTACGAGGGGGAGGAATCATTATCTACATTTCTAAACGCTTAATCTACATTTCTATACTACTATTAGTGCTGTCATTTACAATTTATTCTTATTCGTATTGTTCGCCTACGGCGAAATTCTTTATTTCTTTGTTAATGTCATGGTGGCGGCGACTGATAATATCATGGTGGCGTTGGTGTGTCTCTTCCGATTTTGTTCGAAACATTCTCTCGAGCAGTAAGTTCACGAGTTTTTTCTTTGTGTCATTGCAAATACTACATTTTGTTAGCATGTTGCTACGAGCACTCAATAATTTACTTGTCGCCATTGTCTTTGTAACAGTCGGAGGCGCCCTGATGTAGCAGTGTCCGCCGGTGGAGGCCCTAACTCTATTATTTAGAGACCGAGATCGGAAGAGACTACGAATGTGAAGCAGATTGGTGGAGAACAAGTCAAGTTTTATAGATTGAAAGATTTTGTATAAATCTAATTAGTTTGCAGTAGTATTTTGTGATTCTAGCTGGTTTTTCAACATTTATAGACTTCTTGAAATGAATTATGATGACAATGATCTGAATTTTTTTAAATGTCACTGTAATGTAATGTTAAAAATTTCAATTATTATAACAATGACCTGAGTTCGTCAACATGATATTCATTCATCAATGAATAGAAAAATCTCACCTTTCAAATTCCACAAGCAAAAATTAACAATTCATTATTTTTATCTTGGATTTCTTTTGTCCCAAGAGCCTATTCATCTAGCAATTGAGCACTTTTCAAAATTTCGAATGTTAGTATAGTACAACGTTAAATTCTCTAAATTTTGATACCGATCACCTGAGTTAGTCAACACAAAATATCTTCACTGATGAAAAGAGAAATCAAGTTACAAAATTCCACAAGCAAACACGCTATTTACCCATCTTTCAAAAGTGACGTTGTTTTATACCGGTCAATTGACCAACAGAGCATTCTACATATAATTATGAGAAAATGGGTCATATAGCCAAAAAGGCTCTTTTTCTGGACCAAATGGATAGTTAGAATTTGGCCTGGGTCAAATAGCCAATGGAATCTTTTTAGTGTGGAGAGACATTACTACCCTTTTGTAACCGTTCTAACCCCACGTTTTCATCAAAACCACCCATGATCTCCCTCTCTCTTCACTAAAACCACAACGTTCCTCCGGAAACCAGAAATTTTTCACCCCCACCGTCCTTCATCTTCATCCCCACACCAGAAATCGTTTTCATCATCTTCATCTTCATACCCAGTTACCAGAAATCGTTTTCATCTTCTCTTCAATTTCATCGTTTTCATCCACTGTCTCATAACAAATTGAGGGGAATCAGTTTCATCCACCGTCAACACCACCATCAACGATACTAGAAATTGTTTTCATCCTCCGTCTCTAATACACAATCAACACTACAACAATGGTTTCAGTGAATTAGGGTTTCAATAATTTCAGTGTATTGGGAGATTTTAGGGTTTCAATCGATCTGTTTCAGTGTATTTGGAGAGTTAGTGTTTCAATAAGTTTCCACAGAATGTCTCCTAGAACTCGTAAGTTTTCAAACCCTAACTCTTTTTTGTTCTTAATTTCAGAATTGCATGATTTAATTTTTGAATTGGTTGTTTTAATTTTCATTTTAGTTGATTTATGTGTTGAATTGCTTGTTTTATTTTAAATTTCAATTAGATGAAACTGGTTTGCATCTGGTTTCATTAAGTATTAAACCAGTTTAAAACAAGATGTAACTGATTTGTTTCACTGTGAAATTGGTTGAAGTGAAATTGGATCTGGGTATCTGATTTGTTTCAGCAGGTTTTAAACCAGGATGTAACTGGTTTCATCTTTTGTTAATCTGCAGTGTATATTGTTTCAAGCAGATTAACACTGGATGAAACCAGTTTCGTTCAGGTTTAAAGATACATCTGCGGTTAATATAAGACTATTAGTATGTTGTGAATGGGATGTATGAAAATCTATGTTATGGATTGAACGAAATTGGGTTTGGATTTGGCTACGAAGTGATGCTCAGCAGGTGTTTGAAACTGGTTTTCATCAAATTTTAAGTTAGAATGTAAATGACATATTGGTGGTATTAAATTAATGATTAAATGGGTTTGCATCTTGTTATTTAATTGTTTTTAAATGTTAAATTGCTTGAAGTGAGATTGGATGTAATTTGGTTTTCATCTTGGCTTGAATCTGGTTATATCAACTGTTTCAGCAGGTTTACACTATTATGAAACTGATTTCATCCAGGTTTAGTTTGCAGTGTATGTTGTTTCAGCAGACTAAGACTAGATAAAATCAGATACATCCAGGATTTTGCTACTTTTTAAAGTTAACTTTTGAAGATCTGTATTAAAGTTAGGTCCTATTTTAGCTTCATGCCATAAATCAGTTATTCTGAAACCTGCTGAAACTTGTTTTCATCTAGCATGAAAGATATGATGTAACTGGTTTCATCCAAATTGTTGCAGGAAGCGGTAGCAAGAAAAGTAAGAAGAGTGCTGCTGTTGAAATTACATCCAAGAATAAGCATGATGTGAAAGTGGGCGGAGAGTCTAGCACAGGGGATATGGAACTTGTGGATGCCGAAATGGATGAAGACAAGTTAGAGAAAAAGGAAGGGAAAAAAACGTTCCGATCAAACCTGAAACCGACAGTTGAAGTGCTGGAAAAACTGGTATTTACTGAAGCACAAGAGGTTGTGTTAAGGAAGACTAAATTCTGGAACTTTATTGAGGCGATCAAACAAGGTAAGGTGGGCAAGGCTGAATGTAGCAAATCTCCAAGGGAGTTCGAGTTCATCATAAGAAATTTTGACCCGAAAGAGTTGGCATTCAAGATTGGTGATCAAGTTTTCAAGACCGATGCAAATCATCTTGCTGTTATTTTCAAAATGCAGAGAATACGTATGAGTGAACAAGATAAGAAACTTTATATACCAAAAGAAGACCCAAGTTTGAAAACTTCTGAATTTTACAAAAAGTACTTTCTTGAGCCAAAGAGAAGGGATGAAGAGGAGAAAAAGAATGATGAAAAGAAGAAGGTTGGAGCCAAAGAGAAGAAAAGGAAAGAGAAGAATACTGGGGACAAGTTGGATAAGAAATACATTGTCGAAGGAATACATACTGCTATGAATGAAGAAGGAACAGAAGAAGACTTGGCGAAACTTTTGTTGTTGTTCATGTTCTGTACAGTATTCTTCAAAAACACTGGAGGTATGTATGTCCACTACAAGTATTTGAACTTCCTACAGTCAATCGACACTATTAACAAAGTATCTTGGCCCGATCTCATTCACGAGCATTTAATGCAAAATGTTAAAGCTGTATACGAGACACCATACTCTATCTATGGTTGCAGCTTATATTTGCTGGTGAGTATCGTCTTCTATCTTTTGAATATATTTTTTTCTTACGTTAAATGTATCACGCAGTGAGTAACATCTTATATATTATCTTTTGGATATATTTTTGTTTTTGCAGTTATGGATTTTTGAGCAAATGAAAGGCATTAACAGGAAAGACAACAGTGATTCATGGCCAAGGTTTGCAAGATGGGACTTGTATAAAGTATCTTGCGAAATTGAGGGGAAGCTTGAAACTCTTTCAAGCAGTGAGGTAAATATCTTGTTGTTATTATAACTGGATGAATCCAGTTACATCTTGTGTTGATGTTGTTTAGATTCATTTTTAAAATTCTATCCCCTATTATAACTGGATGAAACCAGTTACATCTTATGTTATAAAATGATGAAACCCATTATCTACCAAGTTTCATCCTGTGTTATTAGTGGATGAAACCCAGTTACATCATGTGTTATGATAAATTTTAGGTTGTTGACTTTGTTGGTAGATGGAGTCATGGGAAGAAAAAACTATGCTTGTTTGGTGATGAAGAAGAAAACACAGATGAAGATGATGTTTCCAAGTTGAATAATGAACTAGCTGAGAAGGACAAGATTATCCGTCACTTGAATGACGAGTTGGAAGCAAGGAATACAGAGTTGGAAGCAAAGGAGGCTGAGTCTGAAGCAAAGGATAAGACAATCTCAGACTTGCAAAGTGAAGTGGAAGCCTTGAAAGCGCAACTCAAGCCTCAACCGGGAACTCCGCAAGCTTCCTCTCAAGAGATTATTCTTTACACCCCACCTGAAGACTATTTCAACCTTAACATCACTCAAGAGATGAATAAACCTGTGGAGGAGGCTGTTCCTAAAGACGACATCACTCGAGAGATGAACAAACCTGTGGAGGAAGCTGACAATATTCCCGAAGCAGAACCTGTAACACCAGTTCCTCGAGCAGAACCTCTAGCACCAGTTCCTGCATCAGAAATCAACCAAGAAGAAATTATCGCAGCAGAACCTCTGGCAGTTATTGGATCGCTTGAGAATAGAGTGAAGAACGTATATAAAAGGGATATAAATAACAAGTTTGTATCAGATGATGATGAGCGTGCAGAGAAGAAGCAGAAGGACGATAAGTTGAGGAAGTTAACAAGGAACAACAAGATGTGAAAAAATTATTTGATGAGCGGAATAAGACAAGATGAAGAGAAGTTAATAAAGGAGTACTTTGTAACTGGAAAAGTAAGGTATGTATCTGCATTCTTTTGCTGTTTTTTTTTCATTCTACTTTTCTTATTTCTGTAAAAGTACTTCTAAGTTTATACTAAATTGTATGAACTTGTTTAAATGCAGCGACTGCGTTTGGAAGTCCAATGGAGGTGTATGTATCAGTGGAGAACACATCCAGCAACTTGTTTTCAATCAGCCATTGGTGAACACTATTTTGGAGTTCAAAATCGAAAAATGGAGACAATTGTTTCAATCTGGCGGTGATACCAAAGGACACTCCAAGTCAATCTTTCTCAGTGCGCTTGTATGGGTAAACATTTTGAATACTACATTTTAAAATGAATGAACTTAGGTCTGCAATTTGTTTTCATATAACTTTTAAGTTAGTGTAGGATGTACCTGGCTTGCATCTGTTGCTTGAAATATAATTCTCTCACTAGTGTAGGATAAAACGGAGTTTCATCTAGCTATTATGTATAGGATGTAACTAGGTTTCATATGATACCTGCAGAAACTGGTTTTCATCTAGCATTAATGACAGGATGTAATTGAGTTTCATCCATATAAAAAAATATGGTTTAACTGGTTTTGATTCAAATTTGTATTCAGGCTAATGTCATTGCGGGAGATGAGTTGGACGCTGCAAAAATGATAAATACTGAACTGCAAAAGATTGATGTCGAAACGCAACACTTGTTCATCCCAATGTTGAATGAGAAAGAACATTTCACATTGCTTCACCTTGACATCCATGGAAGAACTTGGACACACTACAATTTTCGCATAGGTTCTTCAAACTATTTAAAAGAAGCTCAAATGATGGCGGAAAGAATAAATCATCTCATTCAAGTTCAAATTCAAAGTACTAGTATGGATGACGTTGATGTCGTCGTTCAATCAGATTTTCCACAACAGTGCGAAAGGTAGGTCGTTAACTCTTTGAACTGAGATTATAACATATAAACTGAAACGAAGTTTGAATCGACATTACATTTTTTTTCTCCAGATCGTTAATCTGACATTACATATTCATTTGTCTTGCAGTGATGATTCGATGATGTATGTTATCTACTACATGGAATGGGCAATGACATACGGTTACTCCTTTGAAGGCAAAGATACTATTAGAGAGGATATGGGCACAAGACGAGTCAATCTGGCATATGAAATCCTAACTGATGAGAATAGCTGCTGGAAAGTTTGATATGTTTAGGTTGTTTAGAAAATTTTTATTAATGTAGTTCATTTGGTAGTACTTTTTTTTTGTTGAACTATGTCTTCGCATACAGTTGTGATCCGTGGATTCGTCTTAATTAAAATATGAACTTTTTTACTGAAAAATGCCTATACTTCAATTTCATGATGGTTGTGTTTGAATATGTTAGACAAAAATGATTAAATTTGCAGGTTGAAAATGTAACCAGGCTTGGATGAAACTGGTTACATCCTAGCCTGTATAAAACTTCATTTTTTTTTGTCAGATTGTAACCAGGCTTGGATGAAACTGGTTACATCAAAGCCTGTATAAAAACTGTTTTCAGAGTGTGCAGGTTGACAAAAAATAGTTTTTCTGTCCATATGTGATGGATGAAATCCAGTTTCATCCTGGCCAAAAATCTCATTTTTTGCAGAATAGGCAGGATGAAACTGGTTACATCCCGTACAATTAAATTTGAATCTTCGCAAACATTCAAATTTTACAGTGAAAAACTGAAGGGAATGTACAATTAAACAATTAACATAAGACTAAAAGATATATACTATTAAAATGAAGAGAAATACTTGAAAAAATAATTCCATAAGATATATTTTTATGAACAAAAGAAACAATCCAAGGTAAATACTAGTTGCGAAAATATAATTCAAGGTAAATGAATCTTAAATGTGCAACAAGATGCTGCAGAGAAGAATAAACTAATAAAGATATCATGGTAAAAATCTAATAAAAGATATCATGGTAAAAAGTTGCACAGAAGAAATGAAGGTTGGAGATGTTCTTAAGCAGGTACTTAACGTGCTTTTCCGCAGGAGGATGAGGACACGTCGTCTTGTTATGATGTGCCTGAGTATGGAAGTTACCGCACGTAATTGGTCTCTTGAAACTTGCACTACCTGTGTTAGGAATCCGCTTCTTCTTCGGTCTACCATGTTTTTTTCCTACGACAGTTGGTGGGTTCACGAGATCTCCAGTAGCAACATCAATAGGCTTGTCTTAATCAGGAATGGGCTTGATAGGACGATCATACGAAGCACGGAATCTAGCAATGCTGAAATACAGATTAATGTACTCGTAAACATTGATGTTATTTGAATGCATACACGCAATAGCGTGATCGCAAGGGAACTTCTCAGTAAACCAAACCCTACAGCTGTACTGAAACCTCGCAATATTAACAGCATGCGTGTGCTTTCCATCAAAAACTTCCCACTCCATGTCACCAGACTTGGTTATTATCCACTGGACACCAACACGAATGGAAGCCAACACTTTTTTCTCTAGCCTGGGACAAATGAATCCTTTATACGTCGCCCCCTTCCTCTTCCTTGCACTCATCTGTTCCATAATTTTAAGTCTGATCCAGTTAACAAGTATTGCAATAGGCATACCTTTTTCTTCCTTGATCCAAGAGTTGAAGGACTCTGCAATGTTTGAACACATGTCGTCGTAACGACAGCCCAGACAATGTGCATTGGACCAACATTCCACTGGAATCTCACTCAAGAATTTGTGAAGACCATCACATCCCATATCCTTCAACTTTTGCATACCCTGATCAAAGCCTTCATGAGTCGATGAATAGAAACATTCTTTGAACAAACCCATCGCAGCACAATGCTCTCCCTTTTTCTTGTTGGTCTTACTACGGACATTATTCTTCAAATGCTGGTAACACCAAGCATGATAGAAAGTTGGGAAAACATCACGAATCCCTTGGATCAAACCCTCATGGTGATCCGAAATAAAAGTTAGTACACGAGGACCCAAGATAGATTCTAGTTTCTTCAAGAACCAATGACAATTCTCAACAGTTTCAGCTGATACGATACCATATGCCAGGGTAAGTATTCCTACAGAAACAAAATAAACACAAAAAGAAAAAATCATATCAAACTGACTGAAACTGCTATTGTACAGAATGAAACCAGTTTTATTCTCTAGTCTGACTTCACCAGTTAAGGATGAAACCGGTTTCATCCAGCGATAATCTGAGATAAATTTTTTTTTATGACATCAAAAATAAAAGAAGACGTACCATTATTCGCATCCTTCCCGGTAGCCGCCATATGACAACCCCTAAATTTTCCAGTTAGGAAAGTTGCATCCAAGAACAGTACCGGGCGACAATATTCGAAACCAGAGATGCAAGCATCGAAGGCTAAGAACAAACTCTTAAACTCGCCACCTTCAACAACTAAATCAGCCCTACTACCTGGATCGTGTTTCTTCACGGCTTCACACCACCATCTCAAGTCAGTGTATGATTTAGTGTCCTCGCCATACAATTCCTTGAAACTTAATTCTTTCCCGGCACCCATAATCACTTTTGAGTTCTCTAACAATATCCCTGGCTTTCTTGTTGGGATTCTGTTCAATCTGCTCAAATATCAAACTCTTGATAAGTTCGCGCGTAACCGGATCAGCCTTTGTTCCATCACTATAACCAGCACAACATTTATGTTCCCCGTTATAGGCCTTGAGGAATAAGTGACCCTTCACATTGGAAGTCTTGGGAGCTGCATGGAACATCCAGTCGCATTCCAATTTCTCCTTGTAATAACATTCCACCATAATATCGTTCTTGCTCTTGACGACTCTCACCCTGCGACCAAAAAAATGGTTATATTTTCAACAACAAGACGAGCTTCATCGTCCTCCATAAAAATCTTGACCAACACCTTTTATAATAAACTCCCATTCAGCCGCCTTGCAAGATCTTTTAATTGCCAACTTTCCATTGTATGTACGTTCTTGAGACATGGGGATATCTTGAGAAGAAACAAGCTCTTGAGAGGAAGGAATAGGTGACTGAGCTAAAAGCAACTCCGTCATTGTAGGTGTAGGAGTAACTTTACTGCTGCTCGGAAGATGACAAGGATTAACCATGAGCTCTGCTAGGGTCTGGTGCTAAACGAAACTCGCTCATTCTACTGCTGCTCGGAAGATGACAAGGATTAACCAACTGAGCTCTGCTAGGGTCTGGTGCTAAACGAAACTCGCTCATTCTACTGCTGCTCGGAAGATGACAAGGATTAACCAACTGAGCTCTGCTAGGGGGTGCTAAACAAAACTCGCTCATTCTACTGCTGCTCGGAAGATGACAAGGATTAACCAACTGATCTCTACTAGGCTCTGGTGCTAAACGAAAATCGCTCATTCTACTGCTGCTCGAAAGATGACAAGGATTAACCAACAGATCTCTACTAGGGTATGGTGTTAAACGAAACTCGCTCGTAGTAGGTTCACGAACAAAATCAGGAGCACGAAGAGGAACACGTTCAAATAAACGAAGCTCCAAGAAAGACAACTGGTTAACAATACACAATGACAAGAAAGAACAGAGCTTCACATCACTGTCAACAACATTGCTTCTCCCCTCATAGTCAAATACAAACTGAATTGAGTCCGGTAAAATGCTATTCCAATAAGAACATACATGCGCCTTCAACTCATCAACTGTTGACTTCGTAGTAACTTGGTATGGACACGCATCGGTACCCCGGATAACTACACAGAGAAAATGACGATCCATCTTCAAAAGGAATATATAAAAACAAATCTTCTGAATCTGGATGTATTCAATTGATAATATGTAAACAAATTAGCAGCAGAGCTCCGATTGATGAAACTTCGATTAGATGAAACTTGGATTCTACAAACGTATTAAACAATCGCTAATCATCATGATTGATAAACGAGATCTGAAGAAAAAAAACGAGCTCTGAATTGCCGATTTCTGCAGAGATCTGCGGGAAGGGAAGAGGAGGTCCTGCAGAGCTCTGCGGGAAGGGAAGAGAAATAAATTCTCTTTGAAAAGAAGGGTTTAAAAGGTTAGGGGGTATTTTAGGTAAGAGACATTTTTTTTTAAATTTTCCTGGGCCAAATATCCAAATTGGCTATATAAACAGAATAGTTCTGATTTTTGGCTATATAAACAGTATCAAAAGCTAAGAATCTATATGACCCAGGAATTTTGTGTTTTGGTCTTTTTGACCAATTTTGTTATAATTATGTCACTGTAGCATAATGTTAAATCTTTGAATTATGATACCAATAATATGAGTTCACTAACATAAAAAATTTTACCGATAAAAAAAAAAATCCAACTTCAAAATTCCACAAGTGAACACACTATTTATTCTTTCTCATCTTAACTTTTTTTTCGCCCAACGCTTATTCATTGGGAAAAAACGATCCACATCAAAAGTGTTTGATGTTTATCAATCGAGTAACTGAACATTCTACAAAATTCCGAATGTCACTATATTACAGTACTAAAGAAAACTAATCCAATTCAACAATGTTACAAATTAATCAAGTAAGTCTTCAAAAATTATTAAGATGAATATTGTATGATTAAAATTTTTAATTTCTAGATTTAGTGTGGATTTGGAAATTAGTGGATTATTTAAAAGTTTCATTTGGGAAATTAACGTGCTTTTCCGCAGGAGGATGAGGACACGTCGTCTTGTTATGATGTGCCTGAGTATGGAAGTTACCGCACGTAATTGGTCTCTTGAAACTTGCACTACCCGTGTTAGGAATCCGCTTCTTCTTCGGTCTACCATGTTTTTTTCCTACGACAGTTGGTGGGTTCACGAGATCTCCAGTAGCAACATCAATAGGCTTGTCTTAATCAGGAATGGGCTTGATAGGACGATCATACGAAGCACGGAATCTAGCAATGCTGAAATACGGATTAATGTACTCGTAAACATTGATGTTATTTGAATGCATACACGCAATAGCGTGATCACAAGGGAACTTCTCAGTAAACCAAACCCTACAGCTGCACTGAAACCTCGCAATATTAACAGCATGCGTGTGCTTTCCATCAAAAACTTCCCACTCCATGTCACCAGACTTGGTTATTATCCACTGGACACCAGCACGAATGGAAGCCAACACTTTTTTCTCTAGCCTGGGACAAATGAATCCTTTATACGTCGCCCCCTTCCTCTTCCTTGCACTCATCTGTTCCATAATTTTAAGTCTGATCCAGTTAACAAGTATTGCAATAGGCATACCTTTTTCTTCCTTGATCCAAGAGTTGAAGGACTCTGCAATGTTTGAACACATGTCGTCGTAACGACAACCCAGACAATGTGCATTGGACCAACATTCCACTGGAATCTCACTCAAGAATTTGTGAAGACCATCACATCCCATATCCTTCAACTTTTGCATACCCTGATCAAAGCCTTCATGAGTCGATGAATAGAAACATTCTTTGAACAAACCCATCGCAGCACAATGCTCTCCCTTTTTCTTGTTGGTCTTACTACGGACATTATTCTTCAAATGCTGGTAACACCAAACATGATAGAAAGTTGGGAAAACATCACGAATCCCTTGGATCAAACCCTCATGGTGATCCGAAATAAAAGTTAGTACACGAGGACCCAAGATAGATTCTAGTTTCTTCAAGAACCAATGACAATTCTCAACAGTTTCAGCTGATACGATACCATATGCCAGGGTAAGTATTCCTACAGAAACAAAATAAACACAAAAAGAAAAAATCATATCAAACTGACTGAAACTGCTATTGTACAGAATGAAACCAGTTTTATTCTCTAGTCTGACTTCACCAGTTAAGGATGAAACCGGTTTCATCCAGCGATAATCTGAGATAAATTTTTTTTTATGACATCAAAAATAAAAGAAGACGTACCATTATTCGCATCCTTCCCGGTAGCCGCCATATGACAACCCCTAAATTTTCAAGTTAGGAAAGTTGCATCCAAGAACAGTACCGGGCGACAATATTCGAAACCAGAGATGCAAGCATCGAAGGCTAAGAACAAACTCTTAAACTCGCCACCTTCAACAACTAAATCAGCCATACTACCTGGATCGTGTTTCTTCACGGCTTCACACCACCATCTCAAGTCAGTGTATGATTTAGTGTCCTCGCCATACAATTCCTTGAAACTTAATTCTTTCCCGGCACCCATAATCACTTTTGAGTTCTCTAACAATATCCCTGGATTTCTTGTTGGGATTCTGTTCAATCTGCTCAAATATCAAACTCTTGATAAGTTCGCGCGTAACCGGATCAGCCTTTGTTCCATCATTATAACCAGCACAACATTTATGTTCCCCGTTATAGGTCTTGAGGAATAATGACCCTTCACATTGGAAGTCTTGGGAGCTGCATGGAACATCCAGTCGCATTCCAATTTCTCCTTGTAATAACATTCCACCGTATATCGTTCTTGCTCTTGACGACTCTCACCCTGCGACCAAAAAAATGGTTATATTTTTCAACAACAAGATGATCTTCATATCGTCCTCCATAAAAATCTTGACCAACACCTTTTATAATAAACTCCCATTCAGCCGCCTTGCAAGGTCTTTTAATTGCCAACTTTCCATTGTATGTACGTTCTTGAGACATGGGGATATCTTGAGACGAAACAAGCTCTTGAGAGGAAGGAATAGGTGACTGATCTAAAAGCAACTCCGTCATTGTAGGTGTAGGAGTAACTTTACTGCTGCTCGGAAGATGACAAGGATTAACCGATTGAGCTCTGCTAGGGTCTGGTGTTAAAAGAAACTCGCTCATTCTACTGCTGCTCGGAAGATGACAAGGACTAACCAACTGAGCTCTGCTAGGGTCTGGTGCTAAACGAAACTCGCTCATTCTACTGCTGCTCGGAAGATGACAAGGATTAACCAATTGAGCTCTGCTAGGGTATGGTGCTAAACAAAACTCGCTCATTCTACTGCTGCTCGGAAGATGACAAGGATTAACCAACTGATCTCTACTAGGCTCTGGTGCTAAACGAAAATCGCTCATTCTACTGCTGCTCGAAAGATGACAAGGATTAACCAACAGATCTCTACTAGGGTATGGTGTTAAACGAAACTCGCTCGTAGTAGGTTCACGAACAAAATCAGGAGCACGAAGAGGAACACGTTCAAATAAACGAAGCTCCAAGAAAGACAACTGGTTAACAATACACAATGACAAGAAAGAACAGAGCTTCACATCACTGTCAACAACATTGCTTCTCCCCTCATAGTCAAATACAAACTGAATTGAGTCCGGTAAAATGCTATTCCAATAAGAACATACATGCGCCTTCAACTCATCAACTGTTGACTTCGTAGTAACTTGGTATGGACACGCATCGGTACCCCGGATAACTACACAGAGAAAATGACGATCCATCTTCAAAAGGAATATATAAAAACAAATCTTCTGAATCTGGATGTATTCAATTGATAATATGTAAACAAATTAGCAGCAGAGCTCCGATTGATGAAACTTCGATTAGATGAAACTTGGATTCTACAAACGTATTAAACAATCGCTAATCATCATGATTGATAAACGAGATCTGAAGAAAAAAAAACGAGCTCTGAATTGCCGATTTCTGCAGAGATCTGCGGGAAGGGAAGAGGAGGTCCTGCAGAGCTCTGCGGGAAGGGAAGAGAAATAAATTCTCTTTGAAAAGAAGGGTTTAAAAGGTTAGGGGGTATTTTAGGTAAGAGACATTTTTTTTTAAATTTTCCTGGGCCAAATATCCAAATTGGCTATATAAACAGAATAGTTCTGATTTTTGGCTATATAAACAGTATCAAAAGCTAAGAATCTATATGACCCAGGAATTTTGTGTTTTGGTCTTTTTGACCAATTTTGTGTATAATTATGTCACTGTAGCATAATGTTAAATCTTTGAATTATGATACCAATAATATGAGTTCACTAACATAAAAAATTTTACCGATAAAAAAAATAAATCCAACTTCAAAATTCCACAAGTGAACACACTATTTATTCTTTCTCATCTTAACTTTTTTTTCGCCCAACGCTTATTCATTGGGAAAAAACGATCCACATCAAAAGTGTTTGATGTTTATCAATCGAGTAACTGAACATTCTACAAAATTCCGAATGTCACTATATTACAGTACTAAAGAAAACTAATCCAATTCAACAATGTTACAAATTAATCAAGTAAGTCTTCAAAAATTATTAAGATGAATATTGTATGATTAAAATTTTTAATTTCTAGATTTTAGTGTGGATTTGGAAATTAGTGGATTATTTAAAAGTTTCATTTGGGAAATTAACGTGCTTTTCCGCAGGAGGATGAGGACACGTCGTCTTGTTATGATGTGCCTGAGTATGGAAGTTACCGCACGTAATTGGTCTCTTGAAACTTGCACTACCCGTGTTAGGAATCCGCTTCTTCTTCGGTCTACCATGTTTTTTTCCTACGACAGTTGGTGGGTTCACGAGATCTCCAGTAGCAACATCAATAGGCTTGTCTTAATCAGGAATGGGCTTGATAGGACGATCATACGAAGCACGGAATCTAGCAATGCTGAAATACAGATTAATGTACTCGTAAACATTGATGTTATTTGAATGCATACACGCAATAGCGTGATCGCAAGGGAACTTCTCAGTAAACCAAACCCTACAGCTGTACTGAAACCTCGCAATATTAACAGCATGCGTGTGCTTTCCATCAAAAACTTCCCACTCCATGTCACCAGACTTGGTTATTATCCACTGGACACCAACACGAATGGAAGCCAACACTTTTTTCTCTAGCCTGGGACAAATGAATCCTTTATACGTCGCCCCCTTCCTCTTCCTTGCACTCATCTGTTCCATAATTTTAAGTCTGATCCAGTTAACAAGTATTGCAATAGGCATACCTTTTTCTTCCTTGATCCAAGAGTTGAAGGACTCTGCAATGTTTGAACACATGTCGTCGTAACGACAGCCCAGACAATGTGCATTGGACCAACATTCCACTGGAATCTCACTCAAGAATTTGTGAAGACCATCACATCCCATATCCTTCAACTTTTGCATACCCTGATCAAAGCCTTCATGAGTCGATGAATAGAAACATTCTTTGAACAAACCCATCGCAGCACAATGCTCTCCCTTTTTCTTGTTGGTCTTACTACGGACATTATTCTTCAAATGCTGGTAACACCAAACATGATAGAAAGTTGGGAAAACATCACGAATCCCTTGGATCAAACCCTCATGGTGATCCGAAATAAAAGTTAGTACACGAGGACCCAAGATAGATTCTAGTTTCTTCAAGAACCAATGACAATTCTCAACAGTTTCAGCTGATACGATACCATATGCCAGGGTAAGTATTCCTACAGAAACAAAATAAACACAAAAAGAAAAAATCATATCAAACTGACTGAAACTGCTATTGTACAGAATGAAACCAGTTTTATTCTCTAGTCTGACTTCACCAGTTAAGGATGAAACCGGTTTCATCCAGCGATAATCTGAGATAAATTTTTTTTTATGACATCAAAAATAAAAGAAGACGTACCATTATTCGCATCCTTCCCGGTAGCCGCCATATGACAACCCCTAAATTTTCAAGTTAGGAAAGTTGCATCCAAGAACAGTACCGGGCGACAATATTCGAAACCAGAGATGCAAGCATCGAAGGCTAAGAACAAACTCTTAAACTCGCCACCTTCAACAACTAAATCAGCCATACTACCTGGATCGTGTTTCTTCACGGCTTCACACCACCATCTCAAGTCAGTGTATGATTTAGTGTCCTCGCCATACAATTCCTTGAAACTTAATTCTTTCCCGGCACCCATAATCACTTTTGAGTTCTCTAACAATATCCCTGGATTTCTTGTTGGGATTCTGTTCAATCTGCTCAAATATCAAACTCTTGATAAGTTCGCGCGTAACCGGATCAGCCTTTGTTCCATCATTATAACCAGCACAACATTTATGTTCCCCGTTATAGGTCTTGAGGAATAATGACCCTTCACATTGGAAGTCTTGGGAGCTGCATGGAACATCCAGTCGCATTCCAATTTCTCCTTGTAATAACATTCCACCGTATATCGTTCTTGCTCTTGACGACTCTCACCCTGCGACCAAAAAAATGGTTATATTTTTCAACAACAAGATGATCTTCATATCGTCCTCCATAAAAATCTTGACCAACACCTTTTATAATAAACTCCCATTCAGCCGCCTTGCAAGGTCTTTTAATTGCCAACTTTCCATTGTATGTACGTTCTTGAGACATGGGGATATCTTGAGACGAAACAAGCTCTTGAGAGGAAGGAATAGGTGACTGATCTAAAAGCAACTCCGTCATTGTAGGTGTAGGAGTAACTTTACTGCTGCTCGGAAGATGACAAGGATTAACCGATTGAGCTCTGCTAGGGTCTGGTGTTAAAAGAAACTCGCTCATTCTACTGCTGCTCGGAAGATGACAAGGACTAACCAACTGAGCTCTGCTAGGGTCTGGTGCTAAACGAAACTCGCTCATTCTACTGCTGCTCGGAAGATGACAAGGATTAACCAATTGAGCTCTGCTAGGGTATGGTGCTAAACAAAACTCGCTCATTCTACTGCTGCTCGGAAGATGACAAGGATTAACCAACTGATCTCTACTAGGCTCTGGTGCTAAACGAAAATCGCTCATTCTACTGCTGCTCGAAAGATGACAAGGATTAACCAACAGATCTCTACTAGGGTATGGTGTTAAACGAAACTCGCTCGTAGTAGGTTCACGAACAAAATCAGGAGCACGAAGAGGAACACGTTCAAATAAACGAAGCTCCAAGAAAGACAACTGGTTAACAATACACAATGACAAGAAAGAACAGAGCTTCACATCACTGTCAACAACATTGCTTCTCCCCTCATAGTCAAATACAAACTGAATTGAGTCCGGTAAAATGCTATTCCAATAAGAACATACATGCGCCTTCAACTCATCAACTGTTGACTTCGTAGTAACTTGGTATGGACACGCATCGGTACCCCGGATAACTACACAGAGAAAATGACGATCCATCTTCAAAAGGAATATATAAAAACAAATCTTCTGAATCTGGATGTATTCAATTGATAATATGTAAACAAATTAGCAGCAGAGCTCCGATTGATGAAACTTCGATTAGATGAAACTTGGATTCTACAAACGTATTAAACAATCGCTAATCATCATGATTGATAAACGAGATCTGAAGAAAAAAAAACGAGCTCTGAATTGCCGATTTCTGCAGAGATCTGCGGGAAGGGAAGAGGAGGTCCTGCAGAGCTCTGCGGGAAGGGAAGAGAAATAAATTCTCTTTGAAAAGAAGGGTTTAAAAGGTTAGGGGGTATTTTAGGTAAGAGACATTTTTTTTTAAATTTTCCTGGGCCAAATATCCAAATTGGCTATATAAACAGAATAGTTCTGATTTTTGGCTATATAAACAGTATCAAAAGCTAAGAATCTATATGACCCAGGAATTTTGTGTTTTGGTCTTTTTGACCAATTTTGTGTATAATTATGTCACTGTAGCATAATGTTAAATCTTTGAATTATGATACCAATAATATGAGTTCACTAACATAAAAAATTTTACCGATAAAAAAAATAAATCCAACTTCAAAATTCCACAAGTGAACACACTATTTATTCTTTCTCATCTTAACTTTTTTTTCGCCCAACGCTTATTCATTGGGAAAAAACGATCCACATCAAAAGTGTTTGATGTTTATCAATCGAGTAACTGAACATTCTACAAAATTCCGAATGTCACTATATTACAGTACTAAAGAAAACTAATTCAATTCAACAATGTTACAAATTAATCAAGTAAGTCTTCAAAAAATTTTAAGATGAATATTATATGATTTAAATTTTTAATTTCTAGATTTTAGTGTGGATTTGGAAATTAGTGGATTATTTAAAAGTTTCATTTGGGAAATTAAACTTATATTATACTTTATGTTTATATATGATTACAAAACATGGACAAATCAGAAAGATTTAGGGAGAAAATATGAAAACCTTCATCTAATTTAGGACTTGAAAGGAGAGAATATATGATTAAAAAAAAATCAAATATGATACCAATAATCTAAGTTCGCCCACAAAATTCTTAACTAGTAAGAAGAAAAATCTAACTTCATAAATGTAGAAGCATATCAGCATATGCACTATTTATTCTTTGTTTATCTTGGATAATGGTCTAACCTCGGTATTTCCCTTTTTCCAACTCTTATCACCTCGTCTACCAATGCGTGGTGCTTTTATGTTTGTCGCGGTGCTCAAGATATTATCAATACCGTCCACGTCTGAATCTTAAAATACCATCCAATGATTAAAAATCAGTCAAGAACCTATCCATATCATAAAGTCTCATTGACTAATATAAAAGTAGTATGAATGTTTTAATATTGATTTCAACGTTTGACTAAAATTTTCCAAACTTGGACAAAGTACCAGTACTTCATTGCTACTTTGTTTACCAAACATTTCTTCCAAAAACACCCTTTGATTTTATTATGTTGATTTTTTTATTATAAAGTTTAATAAATAATATTTTTTTTCTATCACGAATTCAGTCCAAGAAAACCCTTTGTACTGAATCGCACGCTAAATTAAGTTTATGCACTCTCATAAATTTCAGATGTCTTTCATTTTTAGAATTTTATTTAATTCGAATAATTATGTAAATATATATAGACAAAATCTTTACACGAGAGAAAAAGTGTATACAAATTCAAACTTCAAATTTTCATTTTCTTTTTAAGGTAAAGTGTTTCAACATTATCTCGTTTTTTTATTATATTTTATATTTAGTTAAATGGTCCAGATTATTGAAAAAAATGAAACAAATTACAATCTATACAAAAGTTTCTATTATAACCATCATAAAATTGGTTAAAAAGACCAAAATAAACAATTCCTGGGTAAATGGACAAAAAATGTAAAAATAGGCAGGATGTAACCAGTTTCATCGTGCACATTTTCAAATATTTTTTTTTATTTTTAATTTACACATGATGTATCCAGTGCTATTTTTTAAATTTAAACTAGGATGAAATTTATTATTTTTTTTTGGTCATTTCACCCAAACTATTTTTTACTCGTCCATTTGAACTGTGATTTAAAAATATTTGGACAAATGACTCATTTTACGTATAACCATCACGAAGTTGACCAAGCAAAACTCGCCTCACAAATCGATAAGTGGAGACTCGATTTTCCTTAATAGATACTCATTTTATGTCTCGAGATTAGTCAAAGTCCTCCAAGAGACGTGAAAAACCGCAGATTAAGTTCGAATTTTGTTATTATCAAAAATAAAAACCCTACAAAGTTTGGCAATAATGTTAACTAATCAACCAATTCTAATTTTGTTTACACCCTTTAAAAATAATCACAAACTTTCTAGTTCCTTATTTGATTTAAGGATTTTCCTAACCATGTAGAAAAAAAAATTATAAACACGCGGAACGATTTGATAGTTTCCAAAAATTATATGAAGAAGTCCAATAAATACAATTCGAAACAGTGTACACAGAATTAGACTCCAAAAAATCTATTATATAGTTCTTGCGTCCAGAGAATTAAAATAAAAGGAATAAATATTTTTTTTTGTTAAACACCCAAAATTAGTAATAGGGGTATGTTTGTAATCTTCGAATAAACAGAAAAAAATGATGTAACAATGGGAATGAATCCTCCAATAAAAAACCGGAGAAGGTTTGACTGTTGCCTCTCTCCAAATTCTAAATTCTTCATCTTATCTGTAAATCTTCAATTCTTCTTCTCTCTAACTTAGGGTTTATGTATCTCCTCCTCCACACACATTCAGCTCAATTTTTTCAATTCATCATCCAAATTCACCTTAGATTCATCATCCAGAGGAGTATTTCAACAGATTTTCCGGCTTGAAGATTCTATTTTAAGGTTAGTAAGTACCATCAAATCTTTATAGATTCTTGCTTCTTAGATTTCATTTCCTTGATTCTCGGATTCTGTATCTCTTGTTTTCTGTGTTTGATAATTGATCATCACCAATTCATCATCATCAAAGTTCGGATTTTTAATGATTACTTTATGGGTCTTCATTTCTGGGTTTACGGGTCAAACTTGTTTGTTTTTGTGTGTAATTTGAGAAAAACAAAAACTGATCCTAACTAACTTTAAAGCGTGTTGAATTCCATGTTTGACTCCTTTCATTAATTCATGGGTTTCATCTCCTGGGTTTCATTTCAAACACACAAACAATCAACAAATTCATTTCATTTCGTGTAAAATTTTACAGAATTTTGGAGAAATTCATTTCAATTAAATTCAATATTCGTTGTTGCAGAAAGGAGAAAATTTGTGGTAATGGGGTGTTTTACAGTGTTGAAAAGAGGTAAAAAGAAGAAATCAAAACGGCCGGAGGTATCTATTAAACAGGAGAGTACATCTACACCATCATCGTCGGTACTCCCTGAACCACACAACGTTAGCGGTCGCCGGTCATTACAATCGGCTCCGTCGAGTTTTAAGAGTAGAGGAGGAGTGGTACAGCAACAACCTGTTGGTAATTTAATAACTGGTAGGAGTAGGACATTATCTGCTCCGTCGAGTTTAAATGAGGCGGCGGAAAGGGATACTATGTTCTATTCGGCTGATTTTGACGAACGAGGGGATGATTCTGGTTCGTTTAGGTATTTGAGTAGGGAGTATCGGTCGCCATCACCACAACCACTTCCTTTGCCGTCGCCGCAGAGTGTATTGAAGAATTTGGGAAGTTTTAAACAACCGGCGGATTTTAGTGGTCCGTTGCCATTGCCACCGTCAGGAGGAGGGCTAAAGAACTTTTCTTATGAGGAGTTATCAAGTGCTTGCCAGCAATTCTCGGCGGATCGGTGCATGTCCGAAGGTCTTTCGGCTGTAATGTATAAAGCTTCATTTGGTGATGATTCAACCAGTTCCAAGAGGATGGAGGCTACTGTTACTCGCCTTCTCCCATCCACTCAGGTATGTTTACCCTAGCTCCATGTACCACTGCTGTATATTATTAACTGCGACATAGAACTGAGGTTCTGCCCTGGTGAAATTAGCCGTTATTAGCGGTTAGAAATATGTAACCTCACATCGGTTAAGTATGCCATGGGTGAGTGTGATTATGCTGACTCTTGCATACGGTTCCCTTGTAAGCCAACCCACAGGGGTAATTTTTTCGGTTGGTTAGAGCATGGTCCTTGCAGTAATAGAATCTCTTAAGTTTTTGGGTTGCACTTGTGGCAGCACAACTGCATAGGGTTCAGAGTGGATTCTCAGCTCATGTATGTTCTTGCAGGGTCTTAAAGAATTCATTAGCGAGGTCAACACAATCTCTTCTTTGCAACATCCCCAGCTCTGTAAATTGATTGGTTTCCATGCACGTGAGGGCTCAGACCAAAGGATGTTGGTCTATGAGAGACTCTTCCACGGGAGCTTAGATTTGCTTTTATATGGTAAATCTGATGGGCCACCCATCGATTGGTGTACTAGGATGAAAGTGGCTCTTTGTGCTGCACAAGGTCTTGCTTTCTTACATGAAGAAGGACCTTTCCAGGTAATTTTGGACATAATCGTACAAATTTTGCAAGTCCGATGGAGCTTTATCTTTTTATCCCTTGCTTTTCCTTTGACTGACTTGCTAGATGCTTATGCTGTGTATGCAGGCAATGTACACAGAGTTCTCAACTGCAAACATACAGGTAGACAAAGACTTCAGTGCAAAGCTTTCGGGCTATGGTTGTGTTACTCGCAATCCAGAAGCAGAAATATCAAATACTTCCCCAGTAAGTCATGAATTTATGAAGCGATTCTCTTACCAATTCCTTGATTATTTCAGCATAATGTATTATTGCACTTCATTTTTTTTTCTGCTATTGAACTTTCTATACTTATTACAACTATCCAATTATTTGGCATTGTTTCATTGTCCTGGCTGAAAAGACTTCATGTCTTTTACGACCAATGAATGTGAAGAAGTTGAGGTGGTTATGTGATCATTAGATAGTCCGATTCCCCCACGCCACCTCTTTGTTTTTACCACTTGTTAACAAAATCATCTTTAAGGCTCTCCAAATAACTGCCAAATATCTTTTGATTTTTACGAAATCTCTTAACACGCGTTTTCCCCTGTTCAGGCAGTTGCAAATCTTCCAGAGGAGACATTAGAAAGAGGAGTACTCACCCCAAAGAGCAATGTATGGAGCTTCGGCCTTGTTCTGCTTGAGTTACTCACTGGTAGGAAGAATCTTGACTGTAGACACCCCAAGGAAGAAAGGAACTTGGTTAAATGGAGCCGGCCTTTCCTAGCTGATGATTGCAGGTTATCATTGGTCATGGATCCGCGTCTAAAAGGTCGTTTTCCTCCTAAAGCGGCCCGAACAGTTGCAGACATTGCTCTCAAATGCCTCCAGAAGGAACCCTCTGAAAGACCCACCATGAGAACTATTCTCGAGTCTCTAAAAAACATACAAGACATGAAGTATTCCTGCAGATTTCCTCTTCAAGAACCTGCGAAAATTGCTGGAAAATACATGTCAAGATCTCCAAGTCTCAACGGGATCGTTCACCCAGCACCACGATTAAATTTCTCACCTTCGCCACCATCAAGAACCAGGCTACCTGTTTCTCCATCTGGTCAGCCTTTTGTCCCCCTATTACTTCCTTCACGGCCTAGCACGTCAACCAGCACATTGGATGGCAACGAAATACGGGAAACAGTAACACGGAAATCCACCTCCTCAAGATTTCTGCTCAAAGATGGGCTAGTAGGGTACTGATTGTTAATACTTTTCGATTTTTTTTGTTCTTTTCTTTACCGGGTTTTGATCTTGACATGGTATGTATAGAAAAAAGATAAAAAGAGTTGTGGTTCTTCTTCATCCTCCCTTACATCCCCATTAGGTAGATGCTTAGCAGGGGGGGAATGAGCCTTTGTAGATATTATAACAGGAGTGTTAGCAGAGAGCGAGGTTTTAAATGGGTTCAGTTAGTTTTCTCTACCATTGAATCCAAATACTACTAATGACATTTTATATACTTAATAATATATCTAATTGTTCTATACTATTCTTCTGTGTTATGCGAGTATGATGGCTCATTGCAATTTTCCTCCTGCTAGTCGAAAGTCTGGTCTAAGGGTTGGACGTATCGCAGGAGTTGATCATTTGCTTGTTCACTACCCTTTGAGCTAGACAGAGATCAAAAAAATCTGAATTTTTTTACTTTAACCCACAATCTTTGCTGATGCTGTTGTCTTGCTAAAATTGCAATTTCTTTTGCTTTCAGAGTATTTTTCAAAGATTACTAAAGGGTTCAGCCCAGACAATACCAAGGCTAAACCAGATTTAAGCAAAAAAAAACAAGAGCAAAAAGCTTTATTACCATACAACCTTAACTCAGTGCTTCTAACACTTCTGACAATCCTCAACCATCTGGACTGTACTGCCAGAGGAATTTTACCAGTGCAAAAAGCCACAATTACAGCTTTAGAGTCGGAGCACAAACATACAGCATTCTCTGCAATAGCGCATTCACCTGCACCATCAAAGGCCATTAAGGCTACAAGCTGGGATGATTTCCTGGAGCTTCTAAGTACAAATAAATTATGAGCATTCTATTTCCAAGAACATTTCCCATGATATCTAACAACAAGCTACAGACTGGCCTTGGTTATTGCCTGGATCCTAAAGAGGGAAGTAAAGGATTTCATTGACTTGGTTCCTGTAAATAAGCCAATAGAACTTCTTTCAACGAAAGTGCCTTAAAAAAAGTGAATTCAGATAAAAAAAATATAAACTTCAGTCATGAAACTCTGTCTCTCTCATTCGATATATTTCCCAGCTCTGCATCACCAGAACTTGAAGATGAAAGAATAACTTTTGCTCTTTGGTCATGAGGAAGTAAGCGCAGTAGCCTGCAATTGAATCCCGGACAGCAGAAAGAAGCATAAGAAAATGTTGGTTCAGGATGCATAACACTTTGAGATTTGGACCAGCTTACTGATGTTAAAGAAGGTCCATTTACAAATATCTTTAAAATAGATACGCAACACCTAATGAGAGCTGCACTGCTTATCTTTCTCATAAGCCCCTGCTAGTCCTAATGATACACATAACTAAATGAATTAGTACCTTAGCAACACCGAGGAAACTTCCATTCTTTACTGCATAAATGATATATATCAGTTAACATGTACAACATTCTCCTACTGAAACATAGTCACTTCAATAAAGCAAAAGAAATCCAAATAACATAGAGCTGCATCATTTCTTTTTCTCTAAAGTGCAAATGGTTTGAGATCTATAAGCCTAAATTTTAGCATAAGTCAGCAATATACCCATAAAATGATGGCACACAGTGGATAACCCATAAAATCCTAAGTGCATTTCTACTTTTCCTACTTGATAATGTATTTAAGACCAAGGTGATCTCCTCAGAAAACTAAAAGACCCAGGCAGGTGAGGGAAGTTGAATTGAATAGTGTTCACTCATGAGCAATCTGTCAAACCTCAGAACAGTAAATCATTTAGACTAGAAAAGGGAAGTTTACTGGGTGAACTCATTCCACCAAAAACGGATGCCAACATAATCTTTGTCATAGATGCTAATGTTGGCAGAGTGTGCGTTAGCAGCTGAACCCAATGGTTATCACTGCACCAAGCAGGCATACAAAATTAGGTCTTAAGTATGTTCACTCTCATCTAAACGGCTTACAATGTACATAGTGAAAGTTTCTTTCTCTTTCTTTGTACATTTACTGACTAATGAAAACAATTTTTCTGTTGATTCCTATCCAACGAACTTGTTTTTGTAGGTTGAACAAATTCAGCAACTTAAAATCACACACACACACACACAAAATCTCCAAAATGACAGCAATAAAGGAATACCAGCTCAGAACTGAGAACCGAATAGACATTCTAGAAGGATATGAGCCTAGGACTAATGGGAATAGCTATTCGTTTCCCATGATATTTCCAGCACATACTACTCAAGACTCTAATTTCAATCTCTTATAAAGGTAAATAAGTTAAGCAAAGTTCACATTACATTCTCCATTAAGACAAAATCACAAATTAGTTACGCAATAAACATAACAATACAAAGCTATAAGAGGAATTCAGACATGACATTATAGCAGCACAAATTGTCTATTGATTAAATTCAGAAAAGCTGGCTTGTTATCTAATCTCAAAATGCTGAAAATTTTCAATGAAGGTAGTTACCATTACACTTACCTAGAGATCTATTACTTTCCTTTGCGGCTTTTTCAGTTTATCATTGTTGCTTGTCTCCTCGCTTGAACTTGCTCTTTCACAGGACTCCATTGCTTTTGTATCCATTTCTCCTAACACTTTTAATGAAACGAAAGTATTCTTGTAAGGAATTGCTTGAAAATTACGCTTGCCAAAGCTCACATCCATTTCAGCAGATGAAGCTTTTGGATCATAACTATACACTTTGACCATAGAACAGAAGCCTACCACTCTTGGTAAACTCAAATGGCCGTGATATGTGACTGTCGAAACTAAACTCTTTACTCCAGCTAAAATCATTATTATCTTTATTCTTCTTCAGCAACAATATGTCACAATCACCGGAACAGTATTCATAAGTAACACTTATAAAACCACCTAAAACCCTTAGTTTAGCATCAATAATACCAGGTTGTGCCAAACAAGGTGGTGGCGGTGGAAGTTCACTAAAATTTTCATCATCCAAATGGAAAGCAACAATAGTTCCCTTGTCTTTCCCCGCCCAATAAAGAGCTCCATTTACAAACACACCAGCACAAATCCGTTGCATATTGATGCCGACCGTTCCTGCATTTTTCCATCCCTTGCCACTACCAAGAGTGTATACTTGAGCAATTCCAACATTTGAGTCTCCCCCAGACTTACATATCCTAACAACCTTGTATTCTTTGGTCATAGAACTATAACCAAATCCATTCCACTGGTACTTTCCTCCATAATTTGGAAGGGTAGTATACTCTCTGGTGCTTGGATTGCAGATATAAGCACGTCCATAATCCCATTCACGAAATCCTTTCCTAAACCTTCTACTGAAACAAATTAAACCATTGCAAGAACCAAATATAGAACTATTCTCAAATGGAGCGCCTAAATTCATCCTTGTTCTTCTATTAGAGGGTGCCTCATTACAATTTTCAGCATACTCACTGTAATAAAATTCATTAACATATGGTTGACGAGAATAGAAAATACAACAAGTTAAGTTACCAGAAGAAGAATCAAGATGATGATGATTGAAGTGCATTTGTGAGAAGGATGGATGTTGAAGCAGATTTTTCCATGGCTTTGATACCAATTTGCATTGTAGAACAGATTTAATTGGAAGACGAGATATGATTTCTATCTGAATCTCTTCTGGAAGAATATTGAAGTTCCCCATTGTAACCCTTTAAGATGATTAGAAGGCTTAATGGCAGAAGAAGAGAGGCACGCACTTAGGGTTTCAAGAAGAAAAGGAGATTTTGGAGACTGGAGGAGAGAGGGGATGCGTGGGGTGGGTGAGTGCTTAATGCTGAGAAATGAAACGAAACGGTTCATATTTACCTATTATTATAGGGCGGCATGGTTTATTAGAGGGGTGGCATTGTAATAAGATAAAAAGGGTAATTACATGATAATTCTAGTGTCCCTTATCCAAAAAAAAAATTGAAAATGACAAATTAACCCTCATAATTAATAACCTAGTTTAGTTATGATAATCAAGTTTAGTGTTAATGATTAATTTAACTTATATTAACTCAAAATCAAAACCAAAATCAGATATTTAAAGTTAAAAAAAATTTTAGAGGAGAAGGTCAATTTCAATCAATTGAAGAAATTAACCAACAAAATGAAGAACCAGGACCCGAAAATGACCGGGTATACTTCTAAATTAGTCCCAACTAGCTTTTTGTTGCTCAAAGTTATCTAAAGTACGTAAAAAATTCATTTTTTTTACATTTTCAGAGCTAATTACGGTTGGAATTTTGCTCATAACCAACCGTAAATCGAAATTACGGTTCGTAAAAGATGAACTACCAACCGTAGTTGGTTAAATATGAAGAAAACCCAATCTTAAAACCAGTTACGGTTGGTAACTAAATGCTCGATATGAACCGTAACTCAGTTACGGTTGGTAACCAAATGCTCGATACCAACCGTAACTGAGTTACGGTTCGTAAACTAAAATGGTTACCAACCGTAACTGAAGAAAATTCTCAGATATAAGAACATACGGTTGATAATTGAACTATTACCAACCGTAACAACATCAAAATCTCCAATTACGGTTCGTAATTGAGTTAAAATCAACCGTAACTCACATAAACCCAGAAATTTCAATATCAATTTCAATTTTTCATCTAAAACCCTAATTTTTGATAGAAATTAAACTTAAATCGAACAAAATAAACCAAATCGTAACTAGGTTTTCAAAACATACCTCATATAAATCATTACACTATACTTGGTTAATTTTCGAATCGTCGACTAATCGAAGACGATGAAATTTTGAGTTTTAATGGAGGTTACGGTTGATGGCAGGAGGAGAAGAGAAGAAGAAAGAAAACAAATTTTCAACTTAGCTTTGATTTAGGTTAAAAAATTGGGAGGGTAATCTAGTCATTTTACACCCCTATAGGACATCTCCTAACCACCTAGAACGACATTGCTATCACACTGCCGCCCCTCTAATAGAACATGCCGGCCGCCCCTATAACAGCCTTGTTATTTTTATTTTTTATTTTGAGAGAGGGGATGGGTGGGTGGGTGCTTAATGCTGAGAAATGAAACGAAACGGTTCATTTTTTTTTATTTACTTTTTTTTTAATCATATGAAGGTTTAGGAGTAAACAAACATTTTCTTTTTGATGCCAAAGATGAATTCTATTGGGGCGAATTTGTACAATTTTACCATAATTTTAGGGAAAAAAAAAACCACACAATGCAATTTGAGCCAATGACGACAGTCGGAACGTGCACCCCGGTATTGGTGGGGTGCACAAATTTGCATTCTATATTAACTGAATGCGTTTATATTGTCTTGTAAAAGATGACTCTCTATTAGAGCATCTCTAACGGGATATTCGTCTCCTCCATATTCTGATGTGCAAAGAAAACCAATCTTGCTAGGTGATCAGCTGAATAACAGCTAGTTAACAGCCGAATCTGATGTGGTAGCTGAAGTTGCAAAATAAGTTTCATCTCTTAACTACGTCGTCAAATCAGAAAACAAATAAATTCAGATACACAATTTTTATCTTGTTTTTTGACAGAAATTTTCTTTTATGCCCCCTAAGCTGAGAAGCCCTTGTATAAGGTATAATCTTGAAATAATTTGATTGATTTAGGAAGTAGATATAAGATCCAATATATAGACAAACACAATAAACATATATTTAGACGATTTAATTCAATTATCAAGTAAGAGGAAGATTGTTCTTTTTCGAAATTCTATTGTTTTTCAATGGAAGATTCCATAAGAAATTTCAAACCAATCATGATGGTAAGTATGATCAAGATTAAATTTCAAATTCGAAGACATTTCTACAACCCATAACTTTTTCAATTATTTTTAGATGATTCAATGTCTCTCTAGAAATCTCTTTTCCTGTCTCTAACATTGATCGTCTATTGGTAGTTAAACCCCGTGAACATCATGGCGATTTGATTTTGTTACTGCAATTTGTAACCGGGAGATGAAGAGAAGAGGGGAATCAAAGGAGAAATAATATTAACTTTAACGACGTGGATGATAAATAAAATTTTTCCTACTGCCACTTGTTGCCACATCACCATGCGGTCATTCGGTTGTTAGAATAAGCTGTTAGCAATTTCGAAAGAAAACATTCTCTGCTGATATGTCTTGATTTTTCCCTTGGTTATAGGAAGTTCAACGAAATCGTGTCTGTTAGAGCATTGCTCGGTTGAACCCACTAGCATTGGTATGTCAAGATATTTGTCAAATTTAGTTGCCAAAACGCATTCTTGATTTAGTATACTAAAGTTAGCTTCAGACTAGATTAGGTCTAAGAAATAGAATTGAAGCTATCTTTGAAGAATGAAGATTGAAGACTAGAAGAAAGACATCAATGAGGACTTCATCAACAAAGGTATGTGGTAATTGATTTAGTTTTGACTCTTGTTCAATTCTACCTTTCTAATCTATCGAAAAAATGCTCACTCTATGGAACAATTCCTATGGCGGTAAATGTAATTTATGTATAGATACTCGAGGTTATTTGAGCCACGAATTTTGTGACAATAACCTTTATCCATGGAAAGGTTCTCATGTTATAATGAATGAGCTTACGGATTCAACGAGCTAAGAATCACTCAATTCCGAGTTATCTAACTAATATAAAGAAAAGAGGTGTTTTCTCCGGTTGACAGTTAAATGACGAATTAACCCTTCTGTGTTTTTATCTTTTCTCTGTGTCCTCACTACATTATGGTGAATTTCAAAATATCAAGGGGAAAATACGTATTTGTTGTTTTCTGTCTCTCTCTTTTCTCTATTTTTTCTTCACGATGAAGTTTCGAAGATTTAAATGATGGTGGTGATTGTTCTTAGGGTGTTTCAATAACATTTTTAATTGATGGTGGTGGTGATTTTTCTTAGGGTGGTTCGATTTCATCAATAACGAGAAGAAAAATCAAATGAAATCAGAGGAAGGAAAATAAAACCTTGCATTTGGATCGATCTCTCTTCAATCATCAACCCATTAGTGAGAAAATTTGTATTCATTTTGATTTCTCATTTCAACATAAGTGGGGAATCTATTTTGCAATTAAGTGTTTTTTTTTTTAATATTCTGTTGTTAATTTTGGTTTAATTGGTTGTGGGAAAGGCAGGGCGTTTTTTAGAGTTGATTAGTTAGAAAATTAAAATGATTAGTTCCATCTCATTTTCAGCGAGAAGAAACTAATCGTATTGTGAAGAAGATTGAATTAGTTTAGGTTAATGGAGGATCCAATTGGGTTTAATTTTAGGTCGTTAGTAGAGATTGTAGATGAAGAGAGAATTGAGGAAATGATAAATAATGACGAAGACTAAGAATTTGCGGTAAGGGGGGTTGAAACTTGAAAGATGATGAATTCTCCTTCATATGTTTTCAGGAATTGGAATTGTACTGGGAAATCTCCACAGTTTTCTGTTAATTAAGTTTTCACGCCATAATAATTGAATATGATTGAAAATTTGAATTCGTATGCAAATTCATATGCTGCTGCAAAAGCATCTGTAGACAAGATAATAGTCCTCTATGTTTGCAGGCCAGTATTTTAAATATTGTTGATGCATTGAATTTTCACAAAATTGTGTGTTTTCCTTATCGGTTACCTATGATAGTTTGTTTCAGTTATAACTATATATGAGTAAACTAGACAATTAGCCTTTTCAGGTGTGCACTTCAGATTCTAGAGGTGGTGGTACTAACTTGAAATTCTAGATAATCGGTATGGTTCAATAACTTGGCAATTGTGTTTGGGTTATATTAACTCATGTAGTTCTATGTTGAATTTGATCTTTTATCCATAAACCATACAACGGGAGACACCCGCTGAAATTTTATTATTGCAGTGTAATATCATCCAGGTGAGGGTCTTGGGTCTCCAGTACAGTACTCGCAAGGCTTTGGTTTCAAGTGTATTTGGTGTTGGAGTCTTGCAACAATAAAAGAAACGTCAGATTTATCAAACAATAAATATAAAGAACCGTATCAAACAACTCTACCACGAACAAATTGATGAGGGCGGAATCACAGGTTCAACAAGATGTCCTTAACACATTAGTTCGCGGGTATACTCTAAAGTAATGCTAAACCCCAACGTGCGAAGATGTGTCCAGGATAAGACTGCCCGATATAACTTGTATTAGCACAATACAAGTTACCCACTCTTAAACTCAGCAACGGGGATGGAAGTAAAACGCCGCACGAAAATAAAAGCAAGAAGATGAAGAAAAGTAGACCTAGAGATGGTCGCTGCTTGTGTGTTTTGAAAAGAGATTTTCGAGTTGTATTTATAGGAAAATTAACTTGCAAATCAAGTTAGGTTTAAGTTTTTTCTTATAAAATGAGTTTTGTTTCTTGTAAAACAATTAAACACAAAAAAGGAATTTTTTCCATAAATAAAACTCTTAAATAAATTATTTATCAAGTTAAAAACTTGTAAAAAATAATTTCAAGTAGACACGGACTTGGTGCTTGGTACACGCGCATGGGCATGGGTCGAAACATGTATTTTTCGCCCCACCTTCTCCACCCACATTGTTTTACAACATATCCATGAGAACATGGTAATATAGTGGAGCACCTCTTTAGTTTTCCACAATGTGGGACTAAAGGTTCCATTTCATTCACTCAAAAATGAGTGAGTATCCTTAGACCCTTAGGTCATGAGATCAAACCGCACCAAGACCAAAAAATCATTTATTAAATAACTAATTTTCTCCAATATTTGGTTTCAGTGTATTTGGTTTCTGTAGTGTGATACGTTGCGGAAGTTCTAAAACTCATTGATAATGGATTTCAAGGTCAGCGGAATTCGAACAAGTTTTCTGTGTTTAATCCTTTTTTCTTATTTTTGTAAATTGGAAGATCTACATTGGATAGATTGAGGATAAAAATGTCTTTTAAAGCCTACATAGCGTCGCAATGTATGCGAGGGAGCATTTTATTCGTGTAAATATAAAGGATCATGCAATATAAATCCTGTTTTGTTTCAGTTGTATGTTGTTAGTTTAAAAAGTCTGTTTTTCTTAAATGGTATGTGAGATGTGAAAAATTATGAATATATATGGGATTATTGGGTATCAAGGTGATACATGACAGTTCAGGAAACTGTTAGGCTAAAGATTAGGCAGAAGATGCGTAGCACATGTTCTGGCACGGAACAGCAGGCATCGCATATTATCTTAGATATACATAGTCAAACCTATCTTTGTTTCCCATGTTAGCACATACGTCACACCAATAATTTATCAAAGAACTGATGGATATGGAAAATGCAAAGATGTTGATGTCAAAAGATTGTGAGCATCAATTGTTGCAGGCGCATCGCGCATGCGATTTCACTAGGAGTATGAAATGAGCTTTCTCCACTTGGTGTTGACTTTGACCGTTGGCCGAGTATTGGTTTTGTCCGTAGACTGCTGCACAAGAACAACAAAATTACGGAACAAACTTAACGGCAGGCGCATAGCGCGTACGTGTTATACTAGTAAAGATGAAGTTATGAGTGATTTATTAAAGGAATATTTATAAGTGTTGATGTAACTGTTGCAGTTCGTTATTAGGAAACAAGCCACAAACTGTTTAAAACGTTTCACGGACTTGAGCGCAAATACGTGACTAGAGGCCTTTTCTTAGTCAAGTTTTTGATGTTTCCTTATCTAGGCAAGGTGGCTATTACTCAAAACATATTTGATTACCTTCCTAAGTTTTAGATTTCTTTCCTAAGTTAAAT